>NC_080634.1:83756077-84071077 GCF_027579445.1 Ammospiza nelsoni
ACTTGGGCTTGGAAAAATGATGATAAATGAACATGCAAAGTTCAAAGGGCAGTTTAGCAAATCACCAAAGTAAGAGCACATGTTTAACATGCTGTTCTAAGGCCTTCCACGCTCCTACCTTTGCCAGACAGATGCACTGTTTCATATTAAAATAATTATCCAGGACATTTATGAACAAGTTTGGGAAAACTAAGATCTCTTCTGTTACCATATAAGGGAAATGAATACTGCTCAAGGTAGGTGGCAACAAAAATGCCTACCTGCCTCCCTGGGGTGGTAAACAACACACAAAGTCCCAGAACAACCCAGAATTTGTCTAACCAAAATTTGAAGTTCAAACTTCAAACTGTAATAAAATAGAAATTAAATACTGAACACAATCACCAACAGCATTTTCTCTATGCAGACACATGCAGGGAGCTCACAGTTTAAACACTACATGTCAGTCTATGTTCCTGCATACTTTGTGTTAAAAGAGTGTGAAGTCGTACGGGAATACAAGAATATCCTGAGTTCTTACCATCAAATGTCAACTTGCCCCCTTTCCAAACTATACGCATCTATATTTTTCCTAGAAATCAACAGCATCTCTGAAGTCCTACAATAATTTTAAAAATAAAACCCTACAGCAATGCAAACATAACATTCACCCACACCAGGTCTACAAAGATCTGACACAGAGAATGCCTTAGGACAGCAAAGAGACAGCAGATTGCACCAACTGAAGTTCTACCCCAACAGAGGAAATCAAACCAAACCAAAGCAACGACCTAACTGCTTTTCCTTTTTTTTTTTTTTTTTTGTTTTTTTGTTTTTTGTTTTGAGGGCAGGGGAAAGAGAAACAGGCAGTGAAATGTGGAATGGTAGGGGGGGCAATTTCATTTGGGATGGGCATTTTGTCCCAAAAATAATCTAATCCTAGAGGTGGGACTGAAAATAACCTGGTAACATCTAAGCCTACACAATGTTACATGCAGAGAACAAATGTTGCTCTTTAGCAGCAAATTAGGTGATGCAGAACAAAATGCTTGATACCACAGCTGTATGTGTGATTACTTAGCTTCTTGCTTTTAGAAGAGGAAACAAAACTGCATAGGTCTGTTTTGAGTATTGACTTTTAATAGCTTGTTTCTCATAAGGGAACAGGGGATGTTTTCTGCTTTAGAAATACAGGTATCAGTTGACCTTTAAATACAGCCTGCTCCTGCCAACAGGTCATGTACATGATTTATTTGGCTTCAGCTTTTGTTTTTATGCATTAAGCAACTTTCAACCTTCTTCTGTCATACAATATATAGACAAATTTAAGTACAGTAATAGTGTGGGTATTTTACCATCTTCACATTTTCTTGACATACTGGACAAAGTGATACATATCAGTCTGTCCCCCCAAGCCCCAGTTTCAGACAAAGCTTGTTGAATACTGCTTTCAGTGGCACATTCAACTTGCTCCCATATTTAATTTGCTAAATCTACAGAAACAGATCCTTTGGGAATATCAGGAACTATTTCCAGCTTTGTCCAGTGACATTCAAATGCTCAGGCTAACTACTGGTAATTTTATGGTTACTGTCATTTTATGGTTACTACAGATGTTGCACAGACAGGAAAAAGTTTTAGAACTGGACAAGCTATAGTAATCTAGATTTTGGTAGAGGAATTACATACAAAAACGGGGACTTATATATATAGTTTTCAATCTGTAGTTTCATTTTTCAAAATAAAACCTGTATATATAAATGGATAATATTCAAGATCTGTATAACAGTTGCTTTCTGGCTAAAACAAAGTATTTAGACAGAATCTCACTTTCTGTTTTTCAGTTCAAATATACTAGCCAGTCCAGTCCTTTGGGAGAAGAAACTTCCATTTTTAAATCCTTTAGGATGCATCAGATTCATTATATGCTAATGACCTTAACTTATACAATATATTATATTATGAGGTGAACGGAAGGGGTTAGGTATAGGAAGTATCAGTCTGGGTGCAGTAAGCCAAACAGGCATTTAAACATGATACTACAGCTGAAATAAGTCTCTGTCAGAACAAAAACCAACATTCATAAAAACAGCAGCAGCCATCAATAACATTCACAACTGCAGGGATTTTTTTACTGTGTGTGATTTTGCATTATAAGTAGAAGCCACAATAGTTTAAAGCAAAATTTAAAAAAATATTACTATAGTCTTGAATTTAATAATGTGAATTGTCACTCTTATAGCTGTTTATAGAAGTGTACTAAAAAAATTTACTTAAAACATATGAATTTAAGACTTTCACTTTATTCAGCAAATTGGTTTATTTACACAATGGGGAACGCTGGTTGAATGCTGTCAGTGTAATAAAAACAAATCTAACAGAGACAATACTGAACTCTCTCTATGTATTCATAGCAGAAATGACAAACTATTTCCTTACCTGTATCAGGAACATCAAGCGCAACAATGGGACAGTATCATAGGACACTGATTTAACAATAAACCACAGAGGTCCAGTAATACTATGGCAATTTACTCATGTATTTACTGACTTTAAAATAAAAACATTAAAAGTCAGCAATACGCAGTAAAAAGTTCTGTCAATTATCAGAGTCAAACTCTGATGAGTAGGTCAGTAAAACCTTATCAGATCATCCACAGTTCATAAAGTGACATGAGTTGCTTCAGACCACCAATACAGAAACAAAATTGATGAAAACAGATTATCCTCTAAAAGGCAATGATGATCTGATAAGGGTTTAACTTAATGGAAGTTAAAAAAAATAAGAATTGCAGAGCACAGCCCCTATTAGAACAAGCTAACTTTCCAACTTTCAAAAAAGACAAAAAAAAATTTGAGAGAAAGAAAAAAAAACAAAAAACACTTCAACATGAAGCTACCATACAAAGTTTTTGTTTTCCTTTTTTTGTTGTTTTTTGTTTGTTTCTTTTTTTTCTTTTAAGAGTTCAGAGTTGAAATTTAATCCTGGCTTTTTAGGGAGAAGGACAGTTTTGGCCTAGACTTTCCTTTGCCCAGGATAATTTTTTGCTCTTCCTTTTGCTGACGCTGTCTCTCTTGTTCTAGTTTCATCCTCTCCTCATGAATCTTTCTTTGTTCTTCAACAATTTTCAATTGTTCTTCAGCCTATATAGGAAAATGGTAACATTTAGGCCAGTGTATTTTGTAGTCATAAAAGCAATTTACAAGTCCATATTAACTTCCAAACAGGTCGAATCCTGTGTAAGTATGTAAGCAGTTCTGCCTGAGCTGGGTGCCATAGTTGGTTTCAGTGAAACCATTTATAAAATAGTTATTTGAATTGAGTTTAAAAGAAACACTGAGAACTTTCTATAGCTAGTGCATTGAAATCTGGAGTGCTTACATGCCAAGTTTTTCAGCATTGCTTTGCAAACAACACATTAAATTTTAAATAAGGAAGACATTGTACACATCGTGAAAATGTCCCAACACTTGTCACATGCAAGCTGAAGTAACATACTTCAGTAACACATAAGGAAGTCACATATCTTCAGGCCGAAGTCTCCCTGCTCCAAAACCCATCTAAAAACCCCTCCTAATCCAAAACCATCTTCACTTGATTTGCAACTAGTCAATCCTTACATTGACCTATGGTTCTTACAGCTCTCCCAGTGGTCTTCTAAAGGTGCTTATTACATCAGTCAATACTTTAAATTTTCCATTTGTCCTGTTTCTACCATTAGAGGTTGCGAAAAGGGTAAAACAGAAAGAAATCTAAAGCAGATGTAGTTCAAGGAAAAAGATTTAAGAAGCCTCATTTTTATATGAAAGAGGTGTAATTACTTGGGCAATTGAAACTGACAGAGTTCAGTCAGGATTTAGAAGCAGCTTAGTTTGTCTTATCATCAATTGATTAGAATCAGCTAAATCATATTGAATGTTTTCATGTGGCAAGCACCTGATTTAAAAGGGCTTAAGAAGACCAACGTAAGTTAGACTTTCGTCGCTTACACATCTTAAGCTTATGCTGAAAGTCCCTTTCAGCACTTCTACATCAACATTATACTAGAATCAAATCTAGTTTGTACTTGTCCTGCTCAACAAAACAGAATCAGTCACACAAAGCTGAACATGTTGGCAAACTTACTTCAACCCTCCCCATGAGATTGAGTTAAAACATACTTTTTAAATTCTGAAGGCAGCAATTTCCCCTCTAAATTAACTGCATCCAAAATATTTTACCAGCCTAGTGTTACTGCTAAGGATCTGGTCTTTCATGCTTAGGGGAAGGAGAGCAACGTTACTGATGGAACCAGCAATAGGCAAGTTAAACTCTAGAAAAGGTTGATTTGTTTATTTTAATTGTGTTGCAAATCTCGCAGAGACACCTGTATTTCCCTACAGAACAGTTACTACGCCTTCACATACCAGTTTAGCTTGTGCTTCTGCAATTTTTCGATTATTCTCTTCTAGTATTCGCTCTAGTTCCTCACGCTTTGCACGCTCTTCTTCCTAAAGGGGAGGACAGGGCAAGATGTTAGTAAAGTAAAATACTCATTTCTGCATGTTCACTAATCTTTCTCAGAATTCTTTTGTGAACTGACTTAAAAGTGGCAGCTTTACAGCCACCTATTTTTCCTCACAACGGTAAACTGTGCAGCCACTAAAACTGGTTTCTAGCACTCAATTTAAATCATCCCGCCCAGTCCAAACAGCAACCAACTAAACCCTCCCTAATCACAGAATCCTGACAATTTATTACTAGAATTTTAATATCACACAAATCAACAAGGACAACTACAAAAACTGGATAGTATTTACCAAATTAAAAAGTAATATAGAAAATATAAATAAAGTGAATAGTTTGTCTCACCAATTAAGTATACCTACGTATTCTTTACCTATACTCCTTTAATCAGCATTAAAAGTTGAATATTTACTGTCTTGTCCAGTGTCCTGCAGAGTGTGCTCCTCGGCTGCCATACGCGCCAGCTTCCTCTTTAAAATGATTTGTACTGTTAGCTTGGCAATACCTGCATCAGCAGCTCAACCATTTATAAAGAAACAACATACAAGGAAGGCTGAGCTGAGGAATGCAGATGTTTATGGTAAGAAGGAACAAAAATATGTAAATCATTCCTAAGGCAAACAGTTAATAAGAAAAATACATTTACTGTTAGTGAAAAATACAAATGGTAATCCATACTTCATGGAGCTATGGGCTTCTTTCATGGGGAGAATGGACTTAACATTCAGTATTTTGACAATTTTAAGACAGCTGAAACTGTCTGCAGTATGAACTTGGAATTCAGGAGTCCAGGGAAGGCAAGATCAGGAAATAAAGCCTTGTAATTGTTGTTTTCTTGGTGAATTTTATGGAACTCTGTTATGCAACTCAAATATGAAGACTGCGTGAAAAATTTTGAAGTGTTTCAGTTCACATAATATATATCCAAATTATTTTTGTATTTGGAAGATTTAAAGTTAGCCAGAAGTTTGTGTCTGTGTAAGAAAAAAAAGTTAATACGAACAAAGCAAGCATATGAAAACTTCTTACTATGACTAGTAACCAGCTACTAGCTAGCACACTTCACTCCAGGCATGGAGGTTCGTTCTGCATTACAAGGAACTGGTGGGACTTCTCCACGTGACGACAATACCAAAAATATTTTTTTTAAAAAAACAAGTCATCCGTCTGATCAAATGAAAACCTCTACATATGAAGAATTTGCTGACTACAAACATGTAAAGTCAACTTAAACTCTGATATTAAAGTCTGAATTTGCAAAAAAAGTATAATTAATTCATTCTTTTTAGTATTTATTGTAACTCAGCATTCCATTTGTTTCCATTTAATTTGATACTATGTGACTGACAAGTCACATCTAGTATGAAGGGGAAAGCTGCAATGCTACTGTCTCTCCTTTCGCAAGCCAATCAAAATATTAATTTAAAATGAACTGTGTAGGATGCACAGAGTGAAAAAAGCATTTAACACTTATGACTATTTAGCACAAATTTCCTCTATGGTTTGAAGTTTGTCTTGAAATTTCTGGATCCTGGAATGATTGGTGCAGGCAGGCATCAAAGCCTTTTAGTAGCAAATTACTGTCTCACAGAAAGACATTTTCAGCTTCTGCTCCAGCTGCTGATTAAAAAACAAAACAAAACAACAAAAAAAGGCCCCAAAAACCCAAGTCACACGTTCAGCTTGACTTCAGACAAGGGCAACCTGCTCTTTTATAACTTCTAGGGAGAAAAAAGGAGTTGTTAGTAGTTATTAAAAATGGATATAATGATTTGGACAGAGATCCTTCGTGAAGACATGGATAGGCTTATGCTCGAAGTCCCAGAATTAGTCCAATGTATGCTCAAGGAAAATGTTCATTTTAAATGAAGAATAAGAAACCTATTTGTTAAAGACAGGTACTGCAGCTCACTGCTGGACCCTGCTTTTTGCCTGGCTGAAGGCAAAAGCCTCTTACAGTCTAGGTAAACAAAATGAAACAAATGAAGGATACATAATTACATATTTTTTAATACCCTTCCCCAAAAATGAAAGGACTGCTGATAAATCCTGCAGCCATGGCAAAAGTTTCAAACAATTCTGAAATATATGTAGGTCAGTTCCATTAAGAATCAAGTATCCTTGTTCAGGTTTTAGGAGAGTAACTGTTTAAATATCAGTGAGCTCCTCTGAATAGGCTAGAAATTAAGTTTCGCAGTAATGCAAGTTTATATGAGAAGGGAATTAGATTTGCTGTATTCCATCTCTTTGTGAACCGAACAGGAGGCACAAACCGACACTGAAAGTTTTGCCATGGACTGTCTCTACTTTCCAAACGACCGAGCGTTACCTCTCTGGCTTTTTGTGCTGCAAGTTCAGCTTGTCGCTGTCGCTCGAGTTCTTCGAGCAACTGCTTTTCCATGATGCGCTTAGCCTCCTCCACCCTGCGCAGCACCTCTCGCTCAATCTCATCCTTCCTTTTCTCCAACTCTTCTTCCACGCGTTTAGCTACAAGTTCTTCCACCCTTCGAGCAGTTTCTTCCTCTATGAGTTTCTCTTCAATTTCTTGTTGACGACTGCAAAATGCAAACACGAGGATTACATTTTTAATCAATAACGTTGGCACTGAAACTAACTCCTTCAACACACACCATCAGCTATGCTACTGAATGTTCTACACATAGATTATATATTGAAAGAATATTTTGCCCTACATTTAAAGACAGTGAATATTCAGGCAGTATAACAGGGAATCCATTCAGACCATTCCTTATTTAGTATCTTTCTATATAACAGACTAAATTGAGGACAACTTATCATACTATTTCTTGATCACAACTGGGGGGGGAAAGAAAAAACCCAACCCAAACCAACATCTACAACACCATGCCCCCCTCCTCCAAAAAATCCAAACCCCACCCAACTTTGACCATCATTTACCCTTCAGGAGTTTATATGGTCTCAATTTTAAGCCATATATAGCAATAATATCCTGTAAAATCTTGCCTTAAAGCCACCACCTTAGAGGCATCAAACAATTTCCAGTACCTTAAAACAGAAGACAGAAGCAATAAAATTTGTGATTTCAAATTTGTGATTTTACCTAGAATTCCAAGTGTTATACCTGTTATCTAGTAATCCAATCATTTATCTTAACAAATTCCAATAACTTCAGATCTTAACTTTTTTTTTTTTTTTTTATTGCAGGACTCCATTTCTACCATAATGATCAAAACCAAATTATATCAATACCAAGCACTATATAAATCCTTGCAAACTGCATCTTTCTATGTTCAGAATTTTGGAAATATTTTCAAATGTCTTGCCCTTATTTTAGTTGAGCAGCAGTATTATCACTCAGCCTGATCACTGTTTTAATTTTTCATTAAAAATTATACAAAAATCAGGTAAATTTACAGGTTAATTACCACACACAGAAAAAACTCCAGGTAGTAATCACAAGTGCAACATGGCAATTAGATATCCAAGGATGAACAGCAGTGAATACTCTGTATTTCATGCAGCACAATTCATCTGGAGTTATTATGGGCTTTGGGGAGAAGATTCTTGGTTTTAAACTTGATATTGAACTTCCATTTCAAATATTCCATGAAGTACAGAACAATCTTATGAAACTTTTCTTCTGTTCTAGCCTGCCAGCAACACAAATCCAAGATTTAGAAGAACAACTACTGTTGTAGTATCTTAATATCCTGTCATTTTCAGAATGACTGCATTTTCTTATCTCATTTGGAAAATCTTTCCTAATCTATCTTACTTGAAAAACAACTAATTAAAAATAAGTTGCATAATTTACCAACTTTTAGATGACCCAGGGCACAACTTTCAAATATGCAATAGGAGATGTGAAGTATGGATTACTTATCTAGATAACCATGGGAAATAAAAGGTGAAAGGCTCCCAATTTCCCCTACTCATGTGCCATCTTTTCAAAACTACTGAGCTACGTGGACCTACTACACTTACTGAACTAAGTGGATCTCCTTCAGTAGAAAGTTTTGGAATCCCCAACTCAATAATTTGGCCAGAGAACACCAATTTTAGTCTTACAGTCCTCAAGAGATAACAAATTTAGCGGGGGGCACATTAGACCAGCATTCATCTTTCCAAAATGGACTTGAAGTGATTTTTTTCAGGAAAAAAACCCCAAAGCAATGTAAGGCAAACAAAAAACCTAGAATAGTCCCAGAAAAATGCATCAACCCCAGTCAAATAAATATGATTTTAAAAGGTTTCCCTTCCCTCTTATTCATCAGTGAGTACTCTCACCATCCTGAACCAATATTGCTTAGTATACGTAAGAGGCTAGGGTTCCAGAAAAATAAATTGTCATTAAAATCATACTCTCATGTTTTATTAAACTACCATAGCTTTACATTTAACGTCAGGAAATCTAGGGAAAGTTAGCAAATTGAATAAAGAGTGCATAGTTACAAAAATACCACTTTATTCATATCGGAAATAGATTTTCAAATATCCTCAGCAACTGATGATGCACACAAATTAAGCACTGTGCCTGCACACGTTCCATTATTCTCACTCCAACCAACTCCATTCAAATTTAATTAAATGAATCAAACGTATTTTTAGACTTATAGGCAATGATATTACAATGGCTTAGACCTTATTAAGAAAATAAAATTATAAACAGAGATATAAGTCTTAGTGGTTTATTCTGTAGCACACCAACTATTTTTTTTTTTAAATCACATGAACTTACAGTATTTTATCATTTTATCATCCTGGCCTACTGAGTTATGATTCCAGAGCAACAGATATGTCACTAATGTAAAAGACTATTTTTCGTATGATCCATTTTCTTCTGAAAGACTAATTGTATGAAATCTGCAGAAAAGCAACAGCTTACATTTTACTAAACTTCTGAGGGGAAAAATTATACCTGCAAGGCAAGGAAATGAGCACTATAGGAAAGGGCTGAAGTTAGGCTGTGTATTGAGATCTGAACAAGACATTAGAAGAAGAAATTCAGTTCCAATGTATAAAATGTCTGCTAATGGATTCAGTCAGAAAGGAAATACTTCTTTCCTTATCTAACATGAATCTATACCAACATACCTAACACAATTTACAGATGGCTTACTAAAATACTATACTTCTCTACTCTAAGTTTTATTGCTTTTTTTTTTTTAGCTTAAAGTGTGTTGCAGAAGTATCAAAATTCCATCCATACCCAATCTTTTCCAATACTGGTTCCTCCTCAAATGTCTACTATTCTGTAGCAAGCATTGCTGAAATATCATATTCCTTCTATAGAGACTTCATAAGCTTTTTAAAATTTCAAAGCTAACTTACATAGAAAATTTACTTACACATGAACTAAACCAGCCCCCAAGTACTAGAATAAACTACTCATTCTATTCTTAAATTTTTAAGCACATTCCAGTTCTTCATTGTAGATATGCACACAATATTTTTTCTCAATTTAGGTACTGAATTCTAAACCACGAAACTAGGATCAGTATGTCAAAATATGTCAGTTTTCACATGTTTGTGTTACTGTGGAAGTTTTTGATTGTCAAAACTCTGAAGTTAGCAAAGGTGATTATCTTCAAAGGAAAATGAAAGTGACAGCTTGGGCTCACCAAGCCCAACTAGTATTTCCTGAGAACGATATGGCTTAAGCAAAGCTCCACCTGAGAATCAGCAGCACCACTTGGCTTCATATGTACAAACAAGTGCTTTTTCTGGATAAGGTGGTCCAATGAGCAAAGGTAGTGCTCAAAAAAAAGAATTGCCTGATTACAAACCATTCTTCTCTCTGCTGCATAAAAGTCGGTTTTATAACTTTATATGCTGCTAAACATATTACTGCATCCCCATCGTTTATTAAAAGTATTTATATCTGCAGACTTAATAAATAACCACACTCCCCATAAACTGAAAAAACGGCAAGGTTTCAAATGAAACAAGTCAGCGGATGTCACTGTCCCATTTGGCAAGAAAGTAATCCCACAGCGTTAATACAGCAGCTGCAGAGTTTCTTGAAACCCTCACTCGAGCACCTCCAGATGCCTCCGCTCGGCGCGTAACCAGCTCCACGCCACGAAGGGGAGGGGCGGCCGTGCGGCAGCGCAGCACAAAGCCTCAGGGGCGCCGCGGCCTCCCCGCACAGGGAAGTTTAGGAGGAGCAGTGCGGCAGGGAGAGAGCAGCGCCGGCGGACGGCAGCGGGCAGAGCCGGCCCCGGGGAGGAGGCGTGCGGGGGGCTCGCACCCGAGTGGGCGGCTCCTAACGCACCTGAGGGAGCCGGGCTCCGAGAGAGGGGCGGATGGCGGGAAAACAGGCATTGCTCCGGCCGCAGCGAGGCCCAAAGGCCTGCAGCCGGCCGCAGGCGGCCCTAGCTCGCAGAGAGAAGGCGCAGAGAGAGAGGCACCGAGCGCTTCCCTTCCTCCCCCATCCCTCACCACCCCCTCGTCCCCAGCGCAGGCCCGGGGCTCACATTTTCCGCTGCCGCTCGAACTCTGCTTTTTTCTCCTCCTCCTCCCGCTTCTGTTTCTCATCCAGGCTGCTGCGCTTGCTCACCGTGCGCCCGAAGATGTCGATACGGTCGGGGGGGGAGGAGGCGCGGTCGCGGTCCCGGTCCCGGTCGCGCCGGGAGGAAGGGGCCGTATTGGAGCGCGAGCGGGAGCGGGACTCCCGGCGCCGGTTCCGCTTGCTCTCCCGGGACTTGGAGCGCTTCCTTGCCCGCTCCTTTTCTCGGGATCGAGACCGCGATCGGCTCCGGTTCTTCTTGTTGTGCTTGGAGCTCTTGGTGTGCTTGGAGCGGGACGAGCTCCGGCTGCGGGACCGACCCATCCCGGCAGAGGAGAGAAGAGGCCGCGCCGGTCACCGCTCGACCACCCCCGCCCCCTTTGCTAGCGGCGCCTGGGAGAGGTGCGAGGAGGCTCTGCGCGCATCAGCACCGCCCTGGCGGGCCCTTCGTCTTCTCCCTTTCCACCGCTTTGCGCTGCGAGGAAAAGGAACAGGCCCCGGGAGCGGGAGCGAGTCCGGACGCAGCCAAGATGGCGGCCCTGGCTGAGCACTGACTCTCCTCTCCCGCCCCACAATGCACCGCGCCGTGCTCGAGCCCTTCGCTCCCCTCCCCGCCGCCTCCGGCGCCGCTCCGGAGGAGCACGAGAGCACTCGGCAATCTTCGGCAGCCAATGGCAAGCGGCGCTCGGAGCGGGGCCCCTCGGCGGCCGTCGCGGGGAGCGCGTCGGCCGAGGGGTCGCCTCAGAGAGAATTGCTGTGTTTCCTTTGAAAGTTCTCTCAAACATTGATTATCTTCTTTTTATTTTCTTTTGATAGGGGGAACAGAGAGAATTATCACTGCAGGTGAAGGAAGCTGCGAAAAACACTTAGAACCCTCAGTAAATTATGAAAATGAGTTTTTGAATTTTCTGTTGTACCACTGTGAAAATCCACCCTTAAAGGAAATAATCGCCTGAGATTCGTAAATTATCATTAGTAGAAAGGAACGACAAAAATCCGAGGGGTCGCAAACAACCAGAAAGTTTTATTAGTGAATTACACACTTGGCAAAGAAATTAGTATGATAGTCCCTGACCTACTGTACAAGCACACGGCATTGGGTTTTGGATAAAGGCGCAGGGTGAAAGGGAAGAGAAGAATTAAAGAGGGGAAAATGAATTAAAGAAAGATGAAAAAGAAGTCAGTCCTGGTTCTAGCACCGACCCAGCTGAGGGGATGTCAGTCCAGCTGTGTCCGTCTGGCCGATGAGATGCCCAGGATGCCAGGGCTCTGTGTCCTGCTGGTTTCAGCGTGGCACAGGGAAGGGCTGTCACATTTAAACGTATTTACCTGTAAACATTATTGTCCATTGTTAACTACAGGTGTGCAGGCATAGGGGAATGTGAACTCAGTGGTATCCAGGTCAGGCAGAGAGTATGAACTCCGAGGTTCTATAGGCATCTGTGTAGGATGGTTTTATCCCAGTTCTGCCATGTAATTGTTAGCCGTTTCTGCGATGACAAAATTTGGAACTGGTGTTATTCTTTATTTCAGTAAACTGGTGCAATCTATAGATAGTTAACCTCATTCTTTACTTTTAGTTCCTTGATATCTTTCACAACTTGTATGCCTTTTTTTTTTTTTTAATAGGTCTGCATTTTTTCTAAGTACTTTTACTAAGCTTGCAAAACATTCCTGTAGCCACTGGACATAATCCAATCTCACTAAAATGTCTTTTCTTCTAATCATTTGATTGCCTTGCCTTCTTTTTTCTCAAAGGAAGACTCTTATTTTGAAATTCAGTCTATCTAGTACCAAAACTGAATCAAATGGAAGCATCTTTCTGATGGGTCACTGTGCAAGTAACAGCGGAGTAATGGACACGGTGGAACCTGCACGGCAGGAATTCCAGTGCCACAGGCCCTGGGCACTCTTGTTTGTCCCTAGCCCGGGGGAGGCTTATGCAACAGGTAACTAAGGAAGTTGATAATCAGACCTTTTAGCCCCTGACCGGGTGGGTGAGTTTCTAGCTGGCACCTTTCCTGCAGCAACTTGTCTGCAAGTGTGTGCTGGAGCTTTTGAATTCGCATGGTGCATCAGGTTCTGGAGGAAAAATGGATCATAGTTTTTTTAGTACTACATGTCACAGTGGATGTACTAAACTTGACCTGAAATGTTGCAGGGAGGAAGGGGCAGAATTAATTATTGTATAGTCACTTGTAACTATAAATGAGTTTAAAAAATATTTCTCATAAACCGAGTTTTGTCCTTGGTAAGTCACTATAACCTGGACAATTTATTGTTATTTTTTCCTATTTAGTAATATTGACTCATCAGAACTATAAAATGTAATATGCAATATTTTGTGAGAACAATTAATTATGATCTACTGTGTAGAATTAAAGAATTATATAGATTAATGCAATAATTTTCCCCAATCCATTATTCCATTGTTCCATCTCATTTTTTTAAAGTTTCCAAATTCATAAGAACACAAGATTTTTAATACCTGTAATAGTTTAAGGTCATTAGTCTATTTACTTTGTTATTTATGAGGACTAAATTCTAGTACTTCTGGAAAAAGCTGCTTGTCCTCTTAAAAATACTTTCCTAATATTCCCAATAGATGAAAAATTAGTAGAAGAACATTTCTATCTATGGGGTTTTTTTTCTTTAGTTTGGTAGTTGTTTGATTGCTGCTTTTTTTTAAAATTATATAATCTTATTTTTCCTAGCCTACTAGAAGTAAAATATTTAATATTAGTAAAATATTAATATTTAGGTGCTTTTTTTCTGGATATAATTACAATTGATATGGAATAACAGTACCAAAAGGAACTTTTTAGTAAATACTTAATTTAAAACCTTTGTTTAATTACATAGTTTAATTTCTTGTTTTCAATTAATTAAAAAAGATGGTAATTTCCCTTGTCAGTTTCTGTTCAAAATTTTCAATATTTGATTAAAATAATGCAATTTCTTTTTATTAAATAATATTAGAAATTTGAAGTTTTTAATCCCATGTAAATACATGTTTTATTCCCAGTACACAAGACATACTGAATTTCCATGCACTCTTGTGTTTTTGCATTTTTTTTCCATTTTAATCTATCTCAGTATATTAAAATGCATAATTTGCTTCTTAAAACGGTTGCCTTGGAGTTGGAAAATACCTTATTTGACAGCCAAATAGTGGCATAATTAAAGCACCTCACCCTTCTTTACCTTGGCTACTGTCATCACATGAAATCTCTCAACCCATAGGCACTTGGGGGTAGCTCCATGGTGATACTGTGTTCTCATAATCTCCAAATTGTACCTGCTCCTGCTTGCACCACCACTTCTGTCATTAGCTGGGTCAAGAGGGATCTTGGGAGATTAAAGGTGGATTATTTTGGGTTGTGCTAGTGTGGCACAGCTGGATGTGAGATCTTTGCAATAGGTCTAAATTAGAAGTACTCTGGAGGGCAAGCAGGGGAAGAAAGCAAGAGTATAATAGGATAAGGTGTTTGGTATGTAATTTGCTGTCATCTGGTATAGTCTGCCTCACAATAGTAACGGGGCAGAAGTAGCACAGAAGAGCTAAGGAAGAAAAGGTGGTTTAAATGTGTATTGGTTCTTTCAAAGCAGCCAGAGTTTTATTACAAGGTCAGAAACTGTGAATACAGGTTGGGGTGTTTAAATTTTTATTTTTTATTCTAAGTGAGTCAGCGCTCGGATTCATGTAATGTAGATCACAGAAGCTGCACAGGAGTAGAAGTTGTATCACTTAGTCGCTTTATAATGATTTTTTAATGCCCAATGCTGGAGTCGCTTGTTGTGCTTATGCATTTTCTGTCAGGTGCTTTGTTTCTCTTTGAGCAGCTCTGTGGAGTTCTGAGCTGCTAAGCTGCAGAGGTGGGGAGATGAAGCACTCGGGAGACTGGCAGAACAGCTGTGAGGAAGGCATGGCAGGAGCATGGAACAGTTGGCAGAAAGAGAATTATTCTTTCTAAAACTTGAGAGAACAAGTCACCAAAACTCTGCTTCAAAGGACTGTGAAAAGGGGGAAAATCACTTTAACTGAAAGAATGTAGAGGAAATGCTGGAAAACGAGAAATTAAATAAATGGAAAGAGTTTTCACATGGTTCCTATAAAGGAAAGTTGAGTAGATTGTATACATAAGTATAGTTATTAGGTAAAATAACTATTTTCCTCTTTTCCATATGTTCAGATGATAATCTTGTCCTTGGAAATGAGCAATACTGTCCAGAATGCTGTTGAAAGTGTTTTGTAATTTGAATATGCAAAAAGGCACAGCTTAAGTAATCAGGACTAGTGTGTGTATATATGAGATTCAAATTAATTTAAAACAATATCTGGTTTCTTTCCCGTGTGGATTTAGTTTTAGAAAATAAATAAAATTGCCAAATTTAGATCAATGTGGGAATTTAAAAATTAGTTATCAATTTGGGAATTTTAAAATTACATTAATTATCAATGGCAGACAACATTTTTTTTTTTTTTTTCTTTATGTAAGACCACTAACCACTTTTTTAACATTTGGAATGCTTTTATTCTGTCTACATGAAAGAAGGGAAAGGAATGGTCATTTGCATGCTTTGTTTGCAGTGCCTGATCTATTTATGTCCTAAACAAAAGCTCTTGAATGCTATTAGAAGTGGTGAACATAAGTTCTGATCACAACTTGAGACACTGATCTGCAAACCACAGTAATGCACTGTTTTCTCAGTATTTTCTTTCAATATCATTGATACCATGTGAAGTATGCACATTTAAGGTCACATATAATTATTTATATATGGACCTATGACTTGGTCCATCAAAGTTTGGCAATAAAAGAAGTTCAACCAACCTTCCTGAGCAGCTGCACAATCATAGAGCTACTTTAACTCTGTAGGCATGCTCTGTTTTATCTGAAGGATTTAATAGCAATTGTAGTTCTGGTATGTGTGACTAGGGATTTAAGCCAATCAGCAATGAGTTGAGGTGTCATCTAAGCCTCATGAGGGACTGATCCAATGCGAATACTGGAATAATGCCTTTAAAAAAACCCCAAAAACCACGAACAAAACCAACCAGAGTAGAACACTGTTATTCAAAACCAGGCTGCTGATGATTCAGTGGTTAACATAGTGGTTAGACTTGTTGGACAAGCAGGAAAATGGGATTCAGGTGTGTCCTCATTCATATCAATGTCTCTTCCTTCCCATGACCGTATGTTAATCACCAGGCCAATGTCTAGGCTGGAGGAAGGTGAGAAGGGAGCTGGGGGCAAAGTTCCCCTCTGTGTCCTCACAGATTTCACAAAACAGAAAATTAATGTTCAGAGGCAGGAGGCAACATGTTGTAACCTAATGTCAGTGGCACTCTGGAAGTGGGGGAGCAAGTTGCTCTGGATTGAAGTCTATTCAACAGACTAGTTTTAAATTTTGTTCCATAATCATGAGAAAAGAGGGCTAACCCTGAGAGCAGGATCACAAAACTTGGCAGGTGCTGGGACTGCTTGGGTGTTGTATAACATTTCCCCTCCCACGGCAGCTGCGTTTCAAAAGGACTGAGCGTGTTCTGTTCTTCAAAGGCTACCGTAGGCACTGCCCTAGGGAGAGGACTCCCAGTTTTTGGCTCCTGAAAAGATGAAGATGCCACCTTTGTGGTGCTGACTCAGACACTTCGGCTTTGACACAGCGACAGCCACGCCACCTTGTACAGCACTTCTTCTTGGCTTTGTGTCTCCGAGTTAGCATGTTAGCATGTGTATTTGATGAGTTCCTAAATTATGTTTAATTCTGAAAAAAGTATTTGGATTAAATACTGGCTGTGGAAATTTTATATCCAGAATGTTTTGCATATTTTATCTGCAACTATGATTTTTTTCCTGGATTTTTTCCCTGCTTATTTCTTTAAACACACAAATATCTCTAGTAGTACCACTTCTTTGTATGAAAATGACTGGGAGTGATTACTTTTTTTTTTTTTTTTCTCTAAGTAGTCAAGAAGCAACTTGTTTATGATAAAAATAGGGTTGCAGGTTTGGGAAAAGCATCCTACCTACACTTCAAAACTAAATCAGTGTTACCACAATTAATGGGAATTGACCCTGAAGCATTATTTAATATTTATGGCCATTCTGTTAAAATTTTATCAAAAAAAGGTCAGATGAAACCTTTTTTTTTCTTCTACTCACCATGCAAATTGATGAACTTTAAAACTTGTGCATATTAGAGTGGGCAGAAAATAACAGTTATGCTCAGTTAAAAAATGTAAGACATGAGCAAGCCAGTCTAGCAGGAAGTCTTCAGAGTGCCAGTTTCTGCCTTCTGTATTCACAAAAGTAGTGCTTTGTTTTGCAAGTTGATTTGTTAATTAATTTCCCTGACTTGTTAGGTTAAAGGTTGAAGGAATAAAGTTTTGAGACATTATGCAATTTTATTGTACAGTTTTGTTTTAACAGAAGTTTTACTTTTGAAACTTTTTGAGAAAAATCTCACTAGAATGCAAAAGCTGAGACCTTGTGCTTGTAGAAGTCTTTCTTAATGATCTGAAGAGTAATAAAATACTAAGGAGGAGATAGACATTTTGAAGTCTATTCTTCTGGGAGTTTTCATCTGTGAGTCTCTTCACTCTTTTTGGAAGACCAAAATACTGTGGCATGTGTTATTTTCCTCTAGTATTCTTCCTTATGTTTAATTCCTAAATTCTATCAGTAGTACTTGTTTGCAGATTATTGGATAATTTTTAAACTGCAATGATAGCAATTCCACAGGTCAAACTGAATAATATTTTCGTGAGTGATATGGCTGACTTGTCCCCACTGATAATCTGCCACAGAGCTGTAACCATAACCGTGACCTCAACAGTCCTGGAACAGGGCTGTCTTGATGATTTGCAGAGCTCTGAACACTGGGCACCCTCAGCATGTGTAGCATCCAACCCACTGCTTACAAAGTGTGCTGCCACACTGCACACAGCTACACTCTGTAGTGTCTCTGCACAGTCTCTTTCATCAGCTGTCAGCCCAGCTGGGCACTGATTTCACAACAGGTTTGGCTCATTTGGGTCTAAGGTGGCAGTGGTAGAACAAAACCAGCTTCTAAATGCATGGAGTATCTACTCCCTAGATGAACTGTTCCAGAGATACACCTGGCATCAATGTCTATGTGGTTTCTGGTCATTGACAGTGTTTTGTGTTGACATACATACAAGTTTGGTAAAGTTGTTTTCACATTTCTATGACAGATGCTAATTGTGGCTTAAGAAGTCTCAGGAAATAATCTTGGTAATGTGGGAAACAAAGTAAATGTGGAATGGAAAGCACCTTTCTTCTTTATCTCTTACCTGCATTATTACCAACTTTTGAATGGATGAAACATATGCTTCTGTTGTTTAAATCATTGCAATGTGTAGTGTGGTGGTATATTTGCATTTGGACAGGTGTTTTGCTTTGTGTCCTGTTTATGGAGATGAGGAAACAGCTAAGGGAAGAAGAAAAAGTTGGCCATACAATGTTAAAACCTTTGAAGAAATACTGTGTTAAACACCACTTTTTAAAGGCAGGTACTGCTGGTTGTGAGAGTGGCAGAACATGGATGAAAAAGTGAAAAAATACAATAACGTTTCAGCTAGAATAAAATCTTGGTTTTGCTGTTGAAGCAAATCTCTCACACATCAATTTAATTTCATTTGGAGTGATCTCAAACTGGGTGAACCGGATTATTTTTGGATAGAACTAAATCTAAAATAAAAACTGAAACATGGTATGTTCTGTTTGAACATAAACACTTTTTTTTCTGTGAGGATGACTCAGCACAGGTTGTCACGGAAGGTTTTAGAGTATTCATACTTGGAGATATTCTGGGCATGGTGCTGGGCAACCTGCTCTAGGTGGCCCTGCTTGAACAGGGCAGATTGGACAAGCTGACCTCCAAAGGTTCCTTTCAGGCACTGTTTCTGTGATATCTGGTGATGTGTGCTAGAACTCTCTCTGCTATTGGGGCTGCAGTCTGCAGGACTAGTCTAGAGCTAGTGGAAAATAAAGCTCTTGCCAAAAGCAGGTCACATGGGCATCCAGTTTTCAGCAGCCACTGTCTTAGTTCACAGACTTTTTATTGCAAAGTGCTCTTTGCCAATGTGGTAACATCACGTAGAGCTGAGTTAGCAAGTCCTTTGGTGTTGGTTTCTTTGCTGCGGAGCACATAGGGCAAAAAGGCCAAAAGTTGATACAATTACTTTTTCTATTGGATGTACAGATGTAGCCCCTTAAAACATTTTTTTTCAGGCTACAAGACTGTGGTACTTGGCTGCCAGCATCTGATAGATAGGCACCAGGCCAGTCTAAATGTGTATAGCCTTGGAATATCTAGTTAATCTGAGTGTATAGACTTTCTTGCTAGTTGCTTGATGACTTAGCACATCCTAGACTCTCTTCATTTAGCTCCATGTTGGATAATTATGTATTCTTTATGGCTTGCCAAAGGTAAGTAGAAGAAATGAGTAGAGGAAGATAACACTGAGGCTGAATGGCACAGGAGTCATGGGAAGAGATGAAAGTATTGCACTAGATGGTGGGGGAGGATGTATGCAGCCTAGGGTTGGTATGATGAAGGTTCATCTGCACACTCAGTTCTGGAGCTCCTGCTGTGTATATTAGGCAATGAAATAATGCACCGACATGCTCTGACTGCTCAAAACAGGACTTCCAGGGCAAAATGCCATCCATGCTTACTCACCCTGCTGGATAGCATTGTCTGCAATTTTTCTCAGGCTATTTCTACAGGTATTCAGTCTTGGTGGTGCAGAGAGACCTGGAATTCTCTAAGAAGCTGTACTTCAGGAAAAGGTGACTTTGCTGCATCTGTATAAAAGTGCTGCTGCAAAGAGAAAATCTGAACAAAAGTCTGGAGCTTCCCTCAGGCTTGGAGCCAAGAGCAGGCTTGCAGCTGATTGTGAGACATCTGTCATCAGCAGGAGCTGCCAGTAGTGGAGCTGGGGGCTACAAATGAGAATGACAGAAGTACATGATGACCTAGTGAAAGAAAAGGGTTTTCTAGGACAAAGGGTAGTCGTTCATGATAAGGAGGCAAAATCAACCACGTAGAAGATGATCAGGTGTGTGGTGGGGGGTGGAGGGGTAACCAAAGCAGACAAAACCACACCAAGATATAGGCTGTGAGTGAGCAATATTGGGGACAGATAGTAAAATGCATGCATTGGTGAGACAGGAAAGAGCGTGGTGGGAGAACAAATAGGAAATTAAGAACAAAAGAGACAAGAAATGAAGGATGCAAAATCCCTGAAAACACTCACTGCATTGAGGGAAGAAAACAAACCCACAAAAATGTATATATATTACACACATATATGTACACTAATTTTCCTTATGGTCTGTTGCTAATGTTGTCAGAATGAATGTTAAACAGTTCAAATGGAATGGTGCCTGAGATGAATTCTCTTCAGCTGTACGTCTCCTAGGCAAAAGTGTGAGAACTGCTGATCTGTTCATCTTGTTCAGATCACATGAATGTGAACACATTAGAGACTTGACTTGGTGTTCCTCTCTACAAATATAGAGGGGAAAAAAAATAAAGAGAGAGCCTTGCCTGGGAAGAAAGGGAGGGATCCCATTATAACTGAGAGTCATACGACATCCCTTCTGGAGATGTGTTGAAATTTCCCATGGGAGGAAGAAGAATAAACAAAGGTCGGTATTACTAATAAAAGAAAAATAGTTGGCAACCGAGGAAGCAATAATTATTTGATCACAGTGTTCTACAATGCTAGCAACAAAAACAATACCAGTTAAAAGCAACAGGCCAAGTGCATCTTACTTGCAATAACCCTACCTGTTGTTATACCAGGGTCGTTTGCCTGTTTGCCTTGCTGTTCTGAGAGCAGTCCTCTGCCAGGAGAATAAATATGTCCTGACTTTTCACCTTTGCTGCTTTACTCTTCTTATGACCACAGTGTTCCCGAGGGTTTATTGTGTTTGACTTCTCATAGCTATTGTGCAGCAAGCAAGGAGTAGTTATTATCTCTGCTTCACAAATGAGCGACAGAGCCTGCAGGAGAGCAGTGCTTGCAGCTGCACAGCTCATGGCAGGCAAGGGCCTTTGCAAATCACAGGCCAGTAGCTTTCTTTCTGCTCACTTTCTGAGGTGACAGAATCAGTAGTAGAATATTAGTACTGGGAGGGCAAGCAAAATGTTTTTTCTTGAGCAGTCAAGTTTACCTACCAGAAACTAAGTGAACAAAGCATGCTATTGAAAATGAAAATTAAAAAAAAATCTTTAAATCATCACTTCAGCAATTTCAATAGGAGATCCATATAGCCTTGAAAAATACATTAACAATGAAATGTCTGTTTGCATTGCAGCAAGACTCTGTTTAAAAGGAATGCAATTTCATTTTAAGTTAAAACTGGCAAAGCCTGTTAAAGCTGAATCGTAACAGCCATTGTTATTTGTTAACAGATAGGTGTATGATGAGCTTGACAAAAGGAGGCTGTGCAGTGCCCTGCTCATGTTCCCAGCCTGCCTGACAACGTGGCTACAGCCCTTACTCTGCCTTTCCTCAGAGGTAACCTCACTGAATGGCACCATCTAGTTTAGCTCTGTCACGCTGCAAGCAGTTGTTCTGCATTCTCAATGATCTTATCTTTACTGGCAGTGACTTGTGGGAAGTTTTGTTCCTCGATCACCAGGGCTTACATAAAAACAACGTGCTCTGGCAAGTATCCCTTTCTCAAACCTCAGTGCAATGCTGGAAGTGACTGAGAGGCCGTGCTCCAGAAGGAGTCCAGGCTCATGCTGCTGGGAAGGGTTAGATTGTGTAACACATACTGAGTCCTCTGGGCTGGAGAATGGATGGGTTGGATGTTCCCAACACACCAGTTACTGCGCTTCTATAGGGACTGTAGCGCACTGCTTCCCATCTGCAGGAAAACAGCCCTGTGGCTAGGTCTTCTTTCCTGATTGGTTTCTCGTTCTTTGTTTCAGTGATGTCCATTTCTTATGTTACCACATTAGGGTATCTGCAAGAGCTTCAGGGCTGTCTTTACTTCTTTTACTGAATCTTAGAGTTTTTATTCTTTTTTGTATCTGTGTTTGGCATCTCTGTTCCCAAAAGGGTTCAGTCTCTTCGGATTGCTATTTCCTGTTAGTTACTTCAGAGAACAGAAAAGAAAAAAAATTACTTGGAATTGTCAAGCTTTTTTATTACAAAAACATTATAAATGGAATAGTTTTTAATTTTAATAGTTTTTTTGACTATTTTAAGCATAGTCATCTTTTAGAACTTGCTGCATAGGAGTGAAACATACCATGCAAATTTCTATTTCTAATCATATATATTTTTTTGGTTTTTTAAAGTAGGCTGAAGCTTTATGTTAAATATATATTTTTTTATTGAAAGAAAGCCAAACCATGATAGCTCAAGACTAATAGTTGTCGAGTGGTCATTGTGCTGGGACCTTTGTATATGTCTGTGTGTGAAACTGACTGTGCTTCATTCTGTGGTGTTCATTTATGAAAGAAATTTATACTCTAAGTGAAAGTAACTGTTTTTACTTCTGACATAACTCTGCAAAGTTAGATATCTGCAATATTTTTTCAAAGAGGTCATACATTTATCTTTCATTAGACATTTGTGTGCAGCTATTTAAAAATGTCAAACTCCTGAATTAATATGAAAGCAATCAGTTCAAATATCCTATTTTGAAGAGTGATATGAAAAACAGCATGTAGAAGTGAGAATTCCTGAAATATTTTATTTACCTTTTCAGTAACAGCGTTGCTTGTAAGAAAAAAAACCAGACGCATTTTAGTTTTCTCATTTGTTTTTAACAATGTATCTCAATCTCCTTGCAATTCTTTGAGATATTTGGAAGGAAAATGCAAGAAAATAATTCAAATATTTTATAATAGTCCTCTATGAAGTTTATTTTCCTTTGTCTGAAGAGTGCTTCTTGCCTGTTTCAAAAAGGGATAAAGAGTTTTCTGTATAGCTAGATACTTTGGTTAACACTCTTGAATTGGAAAAACCATTTTAAGAGTTCCGGACAGACCGAGGGAGGCTGCAGAAGGATTTGCGCTGACGCCCGCGGCTATGGGGCACTGGGCTGACTGCGCGCCTTGCCGATGGCGCGCTCGTACCCGCAGTGCGCGCTCCCGCTGCCAGTAGAGGGCACCCGAGGGCGCGCCCCCGCCCCGGGCTCCGGCGTGCGCAGGGAGCGGCGGGTCCTGCCCGGGCTGAAAGCCCTTCCCTGCTCCCCTGTGCAAACTGAACCGGGCCTGGACAGCTTGCGCCTTTCACAACTGCCGCCCTCTCAACTCTACATTACTTTTTTTTCTACTGAGGATCACCAGTTTCTTTCCAGTTCTCAACACTTGCTTGTGCTTTTTTTTTTTTTTTTCCTCCCCAAAGCATAGAATATATTAAATGAATTAATCCATTAGAATACTGCAATTAAGAAGAATTGGAATGGTACAATTAGAGGAACACGGCTTCCCACTTTGAACAAAAGCAGTGTTGACAAAAATCTACATGAGCGGGTCAACCTTTGTTGAACAATATTTCCATTTCCCATTTCATAGGCACTACAGGGCAGTCCCTTGCCTTTGATGGAAATAAACACACTGTTTGTCAGTCCCAATGGAAGCAGAATTCTTGAATGAGTCTAAAGGTCCCTTTTATAGGAAGGCAAGTAAGAACAATCCTTGGTGACTAGTCTGACGCCTATTATTACTGGTTTATCAAAACCTCCACCCATTCCATGTGGATAATGGACTCACTCAATTCTTAACATAATTATTAGTCTAGACTGGAGAACTTGTCAGGTTAATAGTTCCACAGAGAAGGGTTTTCCCCTTTAAAAGCAGGTGGGAGCTTGAATCACGGGGCTAAATCTGGAACATGCTCCTGAAGTCTGTGATTTGGTCCCATTGGCGAAGATTATTATACTGGGAACTGCTCCCAGAAAAGGCAAAAACATGAATCACAAATAAGCTGTTTGATTTCCTGTTGAAAGGATCTAGTGAGAAAGACTCAAGAGCAGCACAGGCTAAAGGATTTTACATTAGTGATGAGTTTCATTTCATGTTTGGCCTTGGTCTACTGCTGAACAGAAATTACCGTACCCAGACATCTGATTCATTTCTGCAAGTGTCAGATACAGTGTCTTTTGCTGAACTGTAATAGAAACCATGCTTGATTTGATTAGATTGCTATTTCCCCAGCTTTTATGGGATAGATAATCTGAAACAAATTCCTTCAATTTGCCCTGAAAAGAGAATATTAACTTTGCAACTATATTTTGGCTTTGGTGACCTCCTCATAGGATGGTGTCTTGAACAAACAAACAAAAAAAACAAAAAAAACACCCCCCCAAAAAAAAGGTGTAATTCATGTTTTTGTTGCACTAGCACTTCTTATAATACATCTTCACTGATGTCTTACAGTAATTCCTGCTTCCAGACTATTCTGGGAAGTCAGGAAATTCACAAGATAGGAATTTCTGTGCTTATATCTGTACTGATCTGAAAAGCTGGGAAAGGTGGTTTTGCATTTTTGCTTATGGAAGCAGAGTTTTATCAAAGAAAGCTTCAGATTTTTACAGAGTGTCTGAGAGCATTTATATGTCTAGCTAGCATGGGTGAAGTAAATAGTTGGTCAGCATTTCCATTATGAACCTTCATTTTCAATATTTTGTAGTAGCAGGAATCACTATTTTTTTTTTTAAAGTGGAAACCTGGCATGTAACTTCTCAGTCCAATTATTTTTGTGAGACAAATCAATTTGTCCATTATTAAGTTCTATAGGAGATCATAAATGCTTTTATGGCTTCAGGTGCCTTACTGTATTCCTGTAACAGGGCAGGAATTAGTTAAAAAGGAGTTTTTCATTAAAAGCAAAGTTTTCAATATATGTTATATATTTCAATATATGTTCTTTGTACCATAAACCTCCTCTGCAATGCCTGCGGAGCATTAATGCTAGAGCAGAACCACCAGCAAGTTTACAATTCACAGCAGTAAGTACTTTTCCCTTCATTGTCCACACAATATAATCCACAATTCTCTGAAAAGCATATTAACTTCCTTGATGAAGAAATAACTTCATCACTGGTTTAAATTAGTTTTCAGTTTGCAGAAACAAAGTGTATTTGTAACATCAAGTAAGTCTGTAGATGCAACTAAATATTTAAAATTGGCACTTTTTCCCTGATCAGTGTTTTCTTTGCTCATCGAATTTCTGTGCTTCATTTTACTAATGAGTGATAATGGTAACAGCAATAACAATGAAAATAATAATGGATCTTAATAAAAATACAATGTCTCACTTCACAAAAACTTTGGAAAGCAAGTGTATTCATTGAACAAATGAAGACTGATACTCTGTTTTATATATGTGTTTTAAGTGCACCTGAATCCTTGTGAAATTGGGGAACTTCAACAAAGGATCGGTCTGAAAAAGGCATGTAAGATGGTTTGTTGTGTGCCTGTCTATTTAGCTGATGTTAATAAGCTTTTTAGGTACAAATACCTATGGGAGCAGCATTTTGAATGCCCCTGCTGAGCAGATTCTTGGAGAAACCAAAGTGTACCAGCGATCCCTGGTAATCCTGCTGTGGTCTAATGTCAGGAACACACAGTAAGTTTAATGATGACTCTGGCATTACTTCTTCGGATGCATTTGCCTGTTCCAAGCACATTATTACTATTAGAATCATCATCATTATGAAGAGTTCAAAATCAGGCCTCAGACTGAGTAATCCTTACAGTTCTGGGGGAGATGTTGCAGATGAATATCTGTGTTATTCCATGGCTGAAGGCATCAATGTTTCCTCTTATGTTCCTCCAACCACCCTTTTTATTCTTGTGTATGTAATTAGTTTAAGCTACCATAGTAGAAAATGAAGCCAACTATTTTGGGTTTAGGAAAGGCAGAGGCTGTTTTCACTAATTCAGACCCAAAGAATATATTTTGTGTAGCAGCAGAAGGGGAATCTACTTGTCCTACTTGTCCTTGGTTTTCTATAAAGCTTAGTAAAATTTTCCTTTAAGTGAAATATTTGGGTTTGTAATGCATTGTCTCAGTAGCATCATTCTAATAGCATTTAAGCCCTAAATGAGCACGTTTGAGCAGAACCTCTTGTGGCTCAGTGCTAACCTGAATTCCTAACTGCATTCCTGAACCCTCTCTTGGCCATCACAGCCTTTCTGCAAGTGAAAGAGGGAGAGAATCTTCACTGTGATTGACATCAAGAAGGGATCATCTCCCTGGGGCACTGGCTGTGGCTGACTCACTGTCATCCTTCCCTGCTGGACTACAAACATGTATAATAATACAGCTCTGTGAGGGGTGAGACTTTCTGGCTGTGTTACTTGTGTCAAGCCACAGGGATTTAAGATCTTCTTGGGTAACCTTACAGCAGTTATCTCTGAACCGGCAAACCCTAGTGGGAAAG
The DNA here is from genome assembly GCF_027579445.1 of Ammospiza nelsoni. Classification (NCBI taxonomy): domain Eukaryota; kingdom Metazoa; phylum Chordata; class Aves; order Passeriformes; family Passerellidae; genus Ammospiza; species Ammospiza nelsoni. The sequence goes on from NC_080634.1 coordinate 83,782,497, forward strand.
AATTATTCCAGTGAAATGACTCCCTCGTTTGTGGAAACAAAAGTTAGGATAATACAATGTGACTGAGATATTAAATATTTTATGCACTGATCTCCTTTAAAAACAATCATAACATAAAGCATGTAACTATTTAAAAAGCTTGTATTAAAGTCATGCTGATTTCTTGTGATATGATGTAAAAAGAAGAACATATGATACATCAGAGAACGGGCAAGTTCATTACACAGAACTTGGTTCTTGGCAGTCATCTCAGTTTAGGGAATTTGTTGTTTCTGAGGCTGACATATCAGAGATGTTTATTGCCATATGATAACCTGCACAAAAAATTAAACCTTTCTGTGGTTTGGTTGTTGTAGCTACCCTTGGACCACTGGTGGTGAAAAGATGATGTAGCATTTTTCCTGAAATCATTTTGGTTTTATAGTAAGAGCAAATTATATTGATTTCATAACCCTGATTTAGTGTCAAAGATTTATTAACTGGTTTTTTTTTAATTGGGATATATTGTAATGCTTGTATCCTACATGAGTAATACATTATAACAGAACTAAAAATGTCCCTTAGAATTCAAATATTTCTGAACTTTGATCTCTTTTTTTTTATATTAGTTAATCAATGCATAGCTTAGTTTAGAACTTGGAGTGAAAGAATTCTCATCTAACTTTAGGGGTCAACCAAGTCCCCCTAAATAGCTAATGAGAAGTGAATGAGACCTGCTCAACTCCTGTTTTAGCAAATGTGTGGCAGTGTAAGTGGGAACCCTTATCCCTGGCAGATGCGTGTCTTTCTCTTGCCTGCAAGGGCTACTGTGAGCAACTGGTGTCTACACAGCTACCTTGAGCAGGATCTTAAGGCGATGTTTGAATCCCTTTCCAAATGAACTTATTCCCAGAATCTGGGAATAAGTTTAAAAAGTGAAGATTAAAAAAAAAAAAAGAAATATTGCCTCTGGGTTTTTGTTTAAATATTTTGTTTAGGTTATTTGATTGTTTTTTGCTGTATTTTTTTTTGTTTGTTTATTTTCCTCTGATTGCATGGAGTTTAGTTCTTAAATGTTTCTTAAAAGTTTCATGGGATATAAACTTTTAAAAATTAAACTTGATGGCTGCAGTATCATTGCAAACCTTGGGAGTACACTTTCAAGATATTAAATACTCCATGAACCAAGAGGAAATTGTGAAGACTGCCCATACTGGTAGGCAGAAACAGCTTTTTGATTGATCATGTAACTGTGATTATTTTTTTCCTTACTGGTATCATTCTTACTGATACTGCTGGTGTTCTCATTGCTGGTAGTAACACATCATTGCAGACCTTATTAAGTTCAGAGGAAGATGGACTTTTTTCGACTTCTTATGATAAGATTTTTATTTGTTTAATGGTTGATTTGTTTGTTTGTTTTTTCTTGATTAAGCCTTGTGTTAAGCCTGGAAACTCTTTGTTTTGCAATCTTGAAAAGCTTAGTAGAGCTATAATGTTACAAATTAAGTTTATTTAAAGCTTTTGTCAGAATTGCTGTATAAAAATGTTGTCCATACATAACAGAATTTAAAAGGAATTAGGCAATAAATAAGTGCATTTGATACATTTGCAATGTAGCATTCCAAACAGTTAAAGCAACTGAGATGCAGCCTGAAGGCCTGGCTGAAAAAATTACTGAGATTGTTTTTGGACTTCAAAAGTATTGTGAGGAGATATTCAGTACTACTGCTGAGAATTTATTTCATAGTTGCTAAACTATATTTTACAGAATTAATTTGTAATTTATGACATTAAGTGCATGTCTTAGAAAAGCTAATTCTTTACAAACAAAACAAAACAAAACAGCAGCAAAATTCTCACTTGGTGTTGTCACTGGAGCTGAAGGTCTAGTCTAGGTTGAATTCTCTGTAGGAAACAACCTGCAGGGCTCGGAGTTTTATCTCACCTCCTTACCATAATGGCTTTTCCCCATTCTCTCTATTCTTGTGGAAAGCTGTGGCACAAGCTACCTGGCTGTGTCAGTTTTCTCTCAGTTGTGATGGGAGCTGGTAGAGGAAATGTTTAGTGTTCCTGTTCCGGATCGATGCAACTTCAGGCACCGTTGAATTTGTCATTGATTTCTTCGGTGGATACTGGGATAACAGCCCTCCAGGGCGGGAATGCGTGTGGCATGACTTCACTTGAAGGAACCATGAAAGTTCAAGTAGATATGGGACTGCTATGAGGAATTTTCTTCAAAATTATGTATCTCCATAGGCAAATCCTTGTAAGAAAATTTTCATGCAGGACCTAATAAATTTTGTCCTGCAGAAATTACAGGGGGGAAAGGGCAATCTGGGTTCAAATGTTATATATCTCTGGCATTTTTTTCTCAGTTTTTTTTTCATCAATGACCTTAGTACTTGATGTCTTGAACTATGAAAAGAGAGTTGGCAAGTGAAATAAAGTCAAATAACATCACGTGTGTAAAAAACAAAAAAACAAACCCTGGGCCAAAAGACTATTCTTTGTATAGTTTCCTTAGGCAGAAAAATGGCTTTTGACAATAAATTGGGAAGGAATAGAAGATCAGAAGCACCTTTTGATATCCTTTTTTACAGTTTTTTTATGTAAAGTGTGAAGAACTTATTTGGTAGTGGTCATGCTACGCTAATTTTTATTTTTTTCTGAAGACGTCACGATTGCTGGGGTTTTTTTGTGTATCATGGCTGCGGTTGTCTTTCTTGCTCTGCTAACTTTTAAATCTTTATTCCCTTTTGCCACTGTATGTAGATCATGAAGTTAATGACTTAATATGCTTTCATATCCTCTTTTTGCCAAACTCAGAAACAAATAAAAGTAATGATTTTTATCCTGTAATATTTCATTTTCTAGAATGTAGAAGTTGCATTTTCAGAATTTTGCAGAGGGTTTCTCTACTTCCAAGGTTGAAATTTGCTGTTCCACTGAATGAAAATGAACTTGTTTGCAGAAAATAAAAAAAAGGAAGTGTTAAATATAAACACACACACACAATTTCCACTCAATAATTAAGGCATGATTGTGTGGGCTCCTTTACATGCTAATGGATTAAATTGAGAATTTAGTGGTGTTATATAAAAATTTCTTTCCATTAGGTGTTTGTACAGTCTTTACAGCACTGTAAACAAGTGAAAAGGAAGTTTAAAAAAAAACACTCTTAAAATAATGATAGCCTGCTTTTGTAGGGTGTAATTCTACTCAAAGATTTTTAAAAATAAAATTTGCAGTTGCAAGGAGTGAACATCACAGCTGAGAAGCTATATAAATACAGTTTCAACCCACTTTTTCTCTCCTATTGAGTGGAAGTAAAGAAATTGTTCTGGGAAAACCCTTTCCTTAGGAGAAAGCAGCAGAATAAGGAGCTGCATGAGCATAGTTCCACTCTTGTGGTGCGATAAGCCGGCAGTACCAAAAGCATTTCATACCATCACAGATCTTGTACAGTGAGGCCCTGACTGGGAGCCAGTAGGTCACATTTAGAGCATCTTTGCGCCTGGATGTTTTTTTGTAGGAAGGTGCTCAGTCTGGACCATTTGGAGCACTACCATTGCTTCACTGGTGACAGCTGTCCCGCTGCTTGCTTTGCAGTGTGCAACAATGTGGTATGGAGATGGAGAACTTTTCCAGCTGAGGCTGGGAAATGTCAGCCCTCTGGCCAAGCTGCTGTGAAATGTGCTCTGCTAGTGAATTCTGGGCATAGTAGTACAGTGGAGGCCAGCACTGCTTTTTCTTTCCTTGGTAGGGATGTTATGGAGAGTCACCAGTGTTTGGTGACATGGTCCAGTCTTACCACGAGATGGTCTTCTGAACTGTGTTTTGTTCTGAATTGGAAAGATGAGTGCCTTGCCTTCCCTGTGGCACAGATATGAAATAAAATGTATGTATTTATTAGTTTTTTGTTCTGTTTGTTTATGTTCAATATCTGCTATTGTCCAAGTTGTAGAATAGCCTGATGTGTGATATTTAGGAAAAGCCTTCTTAGGGTTGCCATCTCACTATTTTTCTTAGGAGCCCTCTTGGATTTCCACCTTCCCCCCACATCTCCCCAGTAGCATTTCAAACACTGATGAACAATAGCTCTGATTACTGCACACAGACTGTGTTCCTTAGAATGTATTATCTCAACAGGGACTTGAGTGAAAAGAAAGCTATTTCCTTGTTTTCCAGCAATAAGTCAATGGACTCTTAAGAGAACAAGCTTTGCCACAGATGCAATTCTTAGACTATGAGCAAGCAGCAGATAAAAGAGATCAAAAGCTTCAAATTCTGGTGAGGGGGAAAAAGCTGCTGTTAGCAAGGGGCCAAAAACTATAGCAACACAACCATTCTCTAAGAAGTGAAAACTTAAAAGGAACTTTAAAAATGTGTATCAAACAAAATCTAGTGTATGTCCTCTGTGGACAAAGGAGGATATGTGGGCTCACCACTTTCTATCTCCCAGTGAAAGGTAAACAGAAATCTTGTTTGATTGGTCTCTTTTGTATTCGCCTGGTTACATAGAAGACAGTGGGGGAAGGAGCAAATGAGGAGCTGGGAGGACTGTGCTCAGCAAAACACTTTTTATTGTTCAGGGACCCGAATTTTAACTGCTGTAAGGAATTAGTGCATAAAATATAGCTTTGCAACAACTTAGCTTTTATTAGAGAATTATACTTCATTTGATCACAGTTCTAATTTAAGGGATTCACAACTTCCGCTGATCTAAACAACTGAATCAGAGGCAGGCCACTAAATTATCCCTGGTACTAAAGCAGCATTCAGGCTGTCATTTGAAGTATCTCATATTTCTTTCGTGCTGTACATAAAAGCATTTAATGCAGAGGACTTTGAGGTTTGTTGCATTAACAAACACATTATGTTCTGAAGATGAAATCTATCTTACTACAAATGTAAAAGTAATTATGTAATTCATTTACATTTAGGTATGTAATAATATATAATTTGTGACTCCTTATAGTCTTCTGTGCCTTTTGTACAAAGTAGGTTACTGTTACCTGCACCCTGGAGGTGCAGTTCTCATCACTGGAATATATGCTGTATTTCAGAGATACCACTTTTCACACTCTACTTGTAGGCCACATTACAAATAAAATCTTTTAGTGCAAACGACAACAAAGAACAATTACGTGGTGTGACATTTTGTTCTTCCAAATTTTAGTTACAGTCTTGTTTTCTTGGGGAGAAGTGTTGTCAGGTAATTTTTCCATTCTGGACAAGTAAACAAGGAAGCTACTGTGCCTCTGAGATCCTAAATTTGGAGGGAAAATTCTTCTCAATTAATTATCTTTTCCCATTGAGGGAAAATGCTTCCCAGTTAATTGCAGAGTTTATGGAATTGTTGCTGATTGTGGAAAAAGATTCAGTCTACATGATAAATATGTGAGAATATTATCAGAGGTTTCACAAGAATTTCTGCTTGTTGTGCACAGAGTGGGAGAGATAGCAAGCTGTAAAATATTATGGATCTAAACCCACGTTTTTTAGTTTTCTCCATCTGAACTAGGTTTGGTGATGCTGCAATTTTTTGCATCCTTTTCGTAACTTAAAATATTTTATGTGTCATTTGAAACACTTGTAAGTCTATGCATGTTCAGATATGCAAAAGTCTCACTGAAATTTGGTAAGTAGATGTAAACATTTTTTTTCACCCTCACACATCCATATGTCTACCTAAAACAGCTCACATTTTTATGTAAGACTGAATATTGTTTTATCAGATCACAAAGTATTTTATTGGTCAAAAGTTCAGCATAGAGTGATAGAAAGCGAATGACAAATCTCTAAGTGGTTTTTTGGTTTGATTTTTTTTTTCCTTATTTCATTCCCTTCTAATGGCACTGGACAAATTAGGCTGCTGCTTGTCCTTTTTTTGGTTTTTTTTTCAGATTTATCATGCTTCATGTTGTACTACAACAATCCTGAGCAAGTCCTTAAACCTTCAGAAACATAGTCAGACCTTTTACAAATCCTTAACAAAGACTTTCACATCATTATCAGGGAAAGGGATCTTTTTTTCCTGTTTCAATATCTGCATGCCTTCTATAGCAGTAATCCTTTAATTTAATAAAGATGAAAATGCAATAGCTTGGTTAAGTAATACAGGACGTATAACAGCATTCCTGGTTTATCTGTCTGTTTAGCCTTATTGATCTAATTACAGATTAATTATCCACCTGAGTGCACTGGTCTTTTATACAGTATGTAGACACATCTAAATCTGCATTCCTCTAAAACCTTTTAAGAAAAAAAGTGCTCATGAGTCAAATGTATCACTAGTATTCATGGTCCAGGAATTCTTAAGTTTATTAATTACCTTGGCTCAGCATCCCATGTGGAGCAATTTCATTATGGTGATCAGCAAACAGTGCCCTGTATTAATCCTGTGTTAGCCAAATGAACTAACTTGGGGATTGGAGTCTTAGACTTTCCAACCTTTATGTTAGGCTTTAGAGTGTGCAGTATTCAAGACTGAGATGTTGGACTTGCAACATCCTTCTCTAAGCTTCACATTACTTTAACATCATCTATATATAAATATACATTGTAGAGCCTTCCTTAGCTAGCAATATAAGTGTAGGCTGGCTTTATTTTCATCTATCTAATATCTGTTTCAATCTCTTTAGTATTTGGGCTCTGCCCACCATTAATAATTAATTTGATCACAGCCCATTTCTCTGTGACTTTTAAAATGTCTCACAATGAGACATTTTTAAGAGCTTAACAGTTCTTTACTCATAAGCTCTCAGAACTTATGAGGCTTGGAGTTTCTTTTAATGTTAGTCCATTTCTTTTGCATTAATAGGGAGAATATATGTCCTGTGGTTTTTTATCAGGATTTAGGATGATTTTATGTGGCATGCAACATTCAGCAGCACTTTCTTTAAGAACTCTTCAGTACCTACTAACTTCCTACCTACCTTCAGTACCTAATTGCCCACTATCAATTTGTCTTCTAATGACAACTTTTTCCTCCTCACGTTATTTTGAGTCAGGATCTTCAAATTTGACTAAAAGCTACTGTACAAAATTGTCATTTTGAAATAATGTTGGCTGTATTAATATTTCTTTGGTTTTGATGGCAAAAAGAATTTACTTGAATTTTGACATGCTTTTCTCAGCTTTTCTGCCCCTATTTTGTTTTTGGGAGTGGTCGTTGCAATAAGCTGCAATAAGTGGTCATTGCAATAAGTCCAGTACCATACTCCAAAATCCATTATTTATGGATTTTGGAGTACGGTACTGGACATGACTAGTTGCAGAATCCCTAAAGAGAGCCAGGGACTGGAATAACAATTAAGCAACAAATCAGGTCTAATGCCTGGCCTCCCTCCTAGCTCACCTTTATTTTGCAGTATACTTCCATTCCTTGAATCCCTAGTATGGATGACCTTCTTGACGGTTTCTGGAAATTAGGAATTTGTTGAAAATATAGCTTTTAAGAAATTTTCATAATTTATGCACGAAATCAGTAAAATAAATGGCCTGGTCCTTCCTGCTTAGAGTGTGTGTGTGCATGTGTGTAACAACACAAAGCATTCTGAACAATAAGAATACTTTATATTTTTCTCTGAAAAATTGTGAATTTCAGACTGGTCTGTTCTCTTTCACATAGCTATAGAATTAGTGTTTTGCCTGTGGGGTTATAAAACTGCATTTGGTTATCCTTGGCTTCTGTACACTTCTCCTGCTGAGCTGTGCTACCTCCTAGATACATTCAATTTTAACTTAACTGTTGTGGGGATATAGATTGCAGCTAAAGAAACAGGAATATTTGTCCTTTGTTTCCTCCAGTAGTTAAGAATTGCAGATGTTCTTCCTTTTCATGCTTTTTGTTCAAGTCTTCAATTCATTACTGTTTTCATCAGCTGTGTAGTTTGTTAGCCTATTCTATGTCTTATCTTTAATGTCCAAAGGCATTGTTTAACTTTTAGTACAGTTCCTGGGTTGTTACAATGCTACTGTTTGTATTTTCCAGGCTGTAGAGTTTCATATCTGTGGCTTAAATCGTGTAATGACTTATACAGTGCCTTTTATACAGTGGAAATTTTTTGCCGTTTGAGTGGGAACAGTCACAGTGTACTAATTTTATGGAGTGACAAAATGTTGGTAAAAGTTTGCCAATAAGCAGTATTTTTCATAACAAGGCAATATATTTCTTGAGCACTTTAGCTTCAAATGGTAGAGGCACTTCTTTCCTACAGTGTTTTTTTTCTCCTTTATCTGCAGTTGCATGCATTTTATCCAATGTATGAGTACTCCTCTGAGTGGCTATTGTTTTGGAAACGCTGCAGTGGGTTTTTGATGGGACAGACAGATAGTAAGCCTAGCCAGATGGAGAACACTGTAGTTGTTCCACTGACTTGAGGGGGGCCAGGGCCAAGTCCCTGAACCTTAGTGTCTCATTGAAATGCTGCTGCATCTTCCTGCCCTTTGCCATCCATCAGCTGCACATTCTGTAAAGCTCGTACCATCTTGTGCTGTGAGCTGTGTGAGTACCCAGACTGTGGATAAGTGGCTGACGTAGTTGTTGCCAAGAAAATTGGGTAATCTTTTCCCCATCTTCATTTGTACCCCTACTCCAATTTCTGGCCATATGGTTCCACCCCTTCCCTTGTGTCAGCTTTTGCAGTAAGACAAATTCGTCTTACTAGTCTGGCAGGAAGCTAGTCAGGTTTTCTTCTGCTGTATTTTTCTGCCAGATTAGTAAAATGCACTGGCTTGCAAAAGGATCTGATGACAGCTTACTTTCCATACTGACAACTGTCTGAGAAAAGAGCTCTGACAAACTATGCCATCTCTCTGAAGCAAACCTCCCCCCAGCCCACCTTCTCCCAAGAGTCCCTGGGCTCAGTTTTGGTGAACACATGCTGGATGTAAGTAGAGGCCAACCACAAGCCTTTGAGAGTGCCATTTTCCCACTGGAATTTCCCTTGTAGAGTGAAATCACTTACTTTGGGCAGTTGGATAATCAGGAAAAGAGGCCTCATTCATCTTGATTTGAAGGCAGCCCCAAGGGACACGAGTTGAGTCTTTAGTGCAGTTCTGTACTGCTTGGAGCCAAGGACTGTAGGTGCTACCACACCTTTAATTTACAGAATATCTTTGGAGGGTCTTTTAAAAAGAGGCATTTTGTAACATTGCCAGACTTTCCTAACTGGTGTAGTACAAAAGGACACAGGCCTGACTCTAGGTGGGCATTATTTTAGAGTAAAGGTTGCTTAGAGGAAGAGACTATCCTGTCTACTGCTATAAGTTTTCAAGATATCTACATGAAGATGTAGTTTGGGGGCTGGCAGTGTTGTTCCTGTTGATGCCTGTTCCTCAGCAGTTACAAGAATAGGGGGAGCAAGGTATTTGCTCAAAAAAAATCAACCAAAGACAATAGGATTAAAAATTATTATTTTTATTAAGTTGAAGGGAGTAACATGTCATTTTATACTTGTCTTGTAATAGAAACTCCTGGAGAACTGTGATTCTCCACCATTAACTCAATTTTTTTGCCCCCAGCATGCATACGTGTGTGCTATCCCTTATTCCCTCCAGACTAAAGAGCTGTGTTTCTGCCTGCTGCTGCTATCTGTTCACACTGCTCCAAAGGAGGGTTTTAATCTGATATGGGGCACTTGTGTTCTTAGGTCTGTGCATGAGAAATCAGTAGAGAAGGCACACCATCCTCTTCGAGCTGTCTTTAGAAATAATGAATTTGCTAATGGGAGAAGACTGAGCCTGTAGGGTGACTTCTTGCTGCCTGCTCCTGTGTTGGCACATGGACAAATAAGTCTTATGAGTAAGGAACCCAGACCAGGGCTGAAGTTTCCTCCTTTTGTTGAGAAGTGCTGCCAGTTGCTGATGTAAGTCCGACAGGGGATTTTGTGTAGGCCATGGGTATGCCAGGTTGCTGGCACGCAGATGCAGGACAGGGGATGGACCAGCCTGAGAAAATCTTGCTGGGCCAGAGCTGGTGGATGAGTGCTGTCCTTCAGGGTGTACTGACATTGGTGTGCTCTGCCCACAGTCTTCTGAAGACACTCTTAAGAGCCTGAAGTGGAAATAGTCTTCTCCATTGTAGTGCCATAACTGAGATCTTATTCGGGAATAAATCTGCTGTGGAAACATCCAAAGAGAATGAAAAGTACATTCCCAACAGAGAAATTTTCTGGCTCTGAAGGAAACAATTCCTGAGGAACTTTCATACAGGACATTTTGTAGTACGCCACAGCCAATGTGGATTGAGTAAAAGTTGAAAAACTAAAGTAGAGAAATTTCAGGCAATGAAATGCCAGAGTTTCAGAATATTTTTCCTGTCAGGTGACCAAACTGCCAGCTCAAGTTTAATTCCTGGGAAATGAGTCTTTTAATTGAAAAACTTATTTTGCCTATAGTGAGAGGAACAAGCTTTCCTAAATGCTGAATGTATTCTGCTTTCCTCATCTTGCTGGAATCAAACCCCTTTAGAATAGAACAAAGAGAGTTTTTATTTGAATATCATGTCATTAATATCTTGAAACTTCAGATAAACATCTTACTTGTAACCCAAAAAGGTCACCAGTTCTCATCAGAACGAGTTTGCCGTTGTTCTAATATTAGGTGACATCAGCTTTTGGAACAGAATTAACATATCCAGAAAAAAAATTGATTTATTGTTTTACAGCAATACAGCCTTTTTATTTTCTTTTGTTAATTTATCAGCAAAGCTCCCATTGTTTTTTTACTGATGATAAATTACACTTTTTTATGGAGTGCCGAGTCATAGTAATTTCCTTGTTCCAATTTCATTAACTTCCTGGTAGTATTGTCTGGAGCAACCAGATGCTGATGTGTAATCCAACTGTTTCCCTAGTATGTGGGAAGCAGTAAACTTTTTGTTTATCTCGTAAACAGTTCTGGCTATATATCTTTGGCTGTTTCTTTCCCATGGTCAGATGAAGATTGGCATAAACTGTATTCTTTTTGGCACCACAGAGTGCCTAGAAACAGGGACAAAAACATCACAGACCTATGTCATTAGTCTGGTTCACAGAAGTTGAGTGACTTTGTTTTGTTTTTAAATCTGTCTGGGTTATGTTATTTTTACATATAGTCTATACATGAACACTCTCTGAAAAGCTGGAACTTAAGAGTTAATCATAAAATTAAATATAATTTTCTAGAACTTTACCTAAAATCCTTTGCAAAAGAGAAATCTTAACATTTAAAACCAGTGAAAAAATAATAAACAGAATAGAAGAGAGAAAGTTTCTCTGTCCTCACAAAACAGCAATAGCAAATCCCAGAATAATATGATTTCTAAGTGAGGACTGTTAGAAATAGTCAATTTGGAACTATTTCAAGTATTTACTGTTATAAAAGTGATTTTGCTAAGCATCAACCCGAATATGAGTACATGTATAGGTTTTATATTAAATCTATATAATACTTTTGAAGATTAATGATCTTGGGTTTGGGCATCTCTTTCAAAAAGTTTCATAAGTGTTTTTGGACCAGTTTCAAAAAGGTTTGAAGTCTTGAGTTACTGTTTTTATTGGTATAGCAAGTAATATCAAGGCCATAATTAATCACCTAGGAATCATGTTTGTAAATTGCTTGAATATTTTGGGATGAAATATCTTTGTTTTCCTTAAGATTGCTTCAAAATACATCAGCATCTGACATTGTGTCCAAGTTATTCTGTCAAAGCTGGATATTTTTAGAAACAGCAACTGTAAGTAACCATCAGCAACTATTGAAATAAGATGTGTTTTCATTTTTTAAGTGTTGAAAGGGTTACATGAACAGAGGGAGGAGCAAGAGGGAATCAGTACATCATTCTGGTTTGGAATGTCTTAGCTTTGTACTTTGACACCACACAAAACTTTGACAGTGTCACTTCAATTGAGATGTTCTTGAGCATTCTTAATCTGTTAATTTAAAATATTTCTTTTAAAATTTCTACACTTACAAATAATGATTTTTGGAAACTAAATCAGATTTAAGTTTAGTTTTAGTATTAACTAAACCAGTTTGAGTTTAAACTCCTGAATTGTATTTACAGGACTGGTGTTATCTTATTCTGTAACTGTAGAGTGCCCCTTTGTTTTATTTTAACTGGCTCAGAAATAGGCACTCTAATCTTTGTTTACAAGACCAGATTGAGATTGGCATTCAGGCTGATTATTTTTATGGAGTGTGGCACATTTATAGTGTTTCTTTTAGATGCAATAGGATTGTGGAGTTGGCTGCAACTATATATATAACTATATATATAATATAACCACTTTCAGATATAGGTCAACTACTGAGACTTAGGCACTGAAACTCTTCCCATTTCAGGTGCCAGAATTGGACCCCACATATTCCTGTACAATGTGCAGGGAGATTCAAGTTCCTTAGGAAGATAACTGTGGTTATGCAGTGGGGTTTCCATCCCTGGCAATGAGAGAAAGGAAAAGGATGAAAGAGGGAGAATTGTCATCTGCATGAAAGATCACTTTGAATGTAAGTGGGCTTTGGTTCTTGGGAATTCTCAGTTTGGTTGTTTAAACATAGCCATTGAGAGAAGGCATGGCTTTCCAGGGGTTTTACAGATCTATGAACTGGAAAACAGGGAGTACAGTGGTATATTTAAAAACCTTTATTCTCCATTGCCTGTTGCTGGGCTGTTGGTAAGCACCTCCAATATGAAACTGGCATTTTTGTACACAGGCCTTTGCATTGGCCCATATTTTGCCTTAGGCGCCTGAATCCTCCCCTGGTCTTCACTCTTAGTTTTGTCTACAAAGGGCAGTAAATTGTACTATAGAAATATTGGAACAGGTTCTTCTCTGAGAGGTAAGTTAGTCTGGCTGAAGTATGTCCATAAGACAATTGTACTTTCTGTCCTGATTTGGATAGTTTATTTAGAATTAGCTGTCTTTAGGTGGAACTGAGCCATAAAGCTTATTCTGCTTTATCTAGATATTTGGAGATTGGAAGCAAATGCAATTCTGTCAGAACATCTAGAACAGTGCCAAAATCTCTATTATTTTGCAAGTTCAAAAGTTATACTTACAAAGGAGTTATTAATTTGGTTCATAATCTGTCTGCCAAAATGGACATAGCCAATGGAAGTTTTTACTATTGTTTCTTTTTGTTCCAGCAATGAATAATAACCAAAGACATTGGATTTAAACTTTTAATAATGCTTTGGGTTGAATTTTTCATTTAAAACATCTATTTATATGTAAAAAAGGCTTTTGTGTCTCATAAAAGTAGTAGTCATGAAAACCAGAGTTATATGAAGTGATGTTTCTATTCAGATGCAGCTACTTTAACCAGTTTATTTATACACTTATTTTCAGTGCATTTGGTAAAAAAGGTTAGGTATTGTTTTACAAGAAACAGCAGGACATGGCAGTTTGTGCTGTTTTCGTTGTCGTGGGAGTGTTCAGTCAAAGGCTGGACCAGATTATCTGGGAGATCTTTTCCTACCCTGATGATTCCATGAGTCTATGACAAGTAGCAGCAGTAGGGATAAAAATATTTTAATCAAGATAGAAAACATTTTATTGGAAGAAAAGTGCACATGTATTGAAAAAATGTATTGAAAAAATGACTACATTAGATGCGGATCTTTCCATTTTACTACTAGGAGGTAAAATTAGGAGACTCACATACTGTAATTTTTAATATGTTGATATTTTTCCACAAACTTGGTTAACATTGACTGAATTAGACTTTATTCTTCTAATCAGTCTAGCATTGCAGGTATTTTTAAAAATTTCTAATGGTGAAAGAGCTGGTATGCACTTGCCATGTAATTTTTATATGGTTTTAAGTAATAAATTGTCACATTAAAATAATAACTGAAAATATTAAGCAATTGCTTTATTAAAGCTTCCTATAATTGCTGCATAACAATTTGGTCCTGTAAGAGTTTATTTGAAAATGTATAATCTTCACTTAAAGGTGCTCCACAACATGGGGCAAATTAAAGCCAAAAGAACTGCAAATCTTTGTGTTTTCAAAATGTTTGTATGTACAAAACCTTCCTGCTTGTAGGAAAATTGTCACACTGACTTTAAAAAATTATGGTTTTGCAAAGAAGCCAGGAACAATGTATGGAGTAAATGAGACATCTCCTAGTTATCTTTTTAACTAAATGCCAAAGTAGGGCATAACTCAAGCATGTTAGTCTGAAAAGATTTATACAATCTTCTTTTTTTTTCCAGTGTTATTGTAATCTTGAACACGTGGAGCTGTATGGCTCTGTCTCATCTGATGTGGTGGTGTAGTTTAGCATCTCTTCCAAAGCTTGTGGTGAGCACAGAGGAAAATAAGGTGGTTGGAGTCTCTTTTTTGTGAGGGAACAGTGTGAGGGAGCTGAAAGGGAAGGTGAAGACATTGTGGATTAAATGCATAAATCTCCTGAAAGTTTTGAGTACACACAATACAATGGCTTTTTTTCTGTTCTCTGTTCACTGGTCACACGAGAATAGAATTTAAAAAAATGAGAGTTACCTTGGATTTCTCTCTCTAGTTGTGTGGGTTTTTTTTCTTTTTTAGAAAGCTGTTTTGCAAACAAATGGGGTTCAAAATAGAAGGTCATAAAGGAACTAAGGAAAGCAACTCAGAAAATGCCCCTTGCAGGACAGCAGTATTGTTAATTGCCTCTCCCACTATAAAATTCTGGTGTCTGTGGAAAGCTGGAAGAGCTACAAGTAGTGTTATAATCTCCCTTCAAGCAGTGGGTGCCAGCAAGGGTAGAAGACAGCCAGCAGTATGGTTTTTGTTTTTAGACTTTCTTTTCTGACACCAGCTGGCACTGAAGCACTTGATGTGTTTAACAGGCAGGAAGGATAGCAATGGAATGGTTTAAAATAAGTTTGAAGAGTACTGAAATCTGTGTAAAAACTAAACATTTGAAAGATGTTTCTATATTTGATAGGAACTGTAGATGAAAAGCTGAGCATTTGTGACTGTTTAGAGGTTGAACATCCTCAATTTTGAGAGTCTGAATCCCTGGCCAGATTTAACTGCAATCTGGAACAAAAATCTCTAGAAAATGTGCTATTGAGCTATCCAGAATTAACCCTTGGCAAAGAAAGTGCAGTTATATTCCTTGTTAGTTTGGAAAAATAATTATGACACATAGTTGTGCTTTGCTTTTTTTTGTTAATCCTTGCTCACCATCTTTAGACAAATATGAAGGTTTTTAATTACATTTGTGGATGAGATTTGTCCTCACTTTGTTATGATGTCTTCAAATTCTGTGGAGGTTCTGTACAAATTTACATGCAGAGAAAGACTTGTTTAACATTTTTTTGGGGAGTTGAATGCTTTTCTGGTGCTTTGTGCTGTCTAGCCTTTTCATTTTGAGTATGAGAAGGTGGTTCTATGAATCTAAATAAAATTGGTCTCGAGTGAATAGTCTCTTTTGGATGCATTCTAGTCTGGCTTTTACATTTTGTCTGGCATTGTGGTCACTTGGGTCTCTAATACAGCTAGCTGCAAATTTTGACCCTTGTACATTTGCAAGATCTCTTAGCTGCTGATATGAGGAAACTTTTTTTTTCTTTGAGTGATTTTCATATGTGATTTGACTTGAAGTGTTCAGGAGACATACAAAATTGAGCTTGGAGATTTTTCTGGCAGTAGCATACACCATGCATATATATAAACTGAGATTTACATTTGTGTTGAAATAAAACATGCCCATAGTTCATATCAGAGGTAATTCCAGATTTCCATCCAAACCAATGGATTTACATCATTGTAAATATGGATTTACATAATATTTTTTTCTGAAAATGCCATCAAGAAGTCTAGATCTGCTTCTCCAGCTTTTGGGGAAAAAAGTTTTTGGCTTTTTTTTCTTACCTACAAACACAAATTTTTATGCAATCTGCCACCATAATTATAAGGATCACATGTAAAACTAGTCAGATAGATGTGAAATGTACAGATATTTGATGGTAGGCTGGACTGACAAAGCACTCCAACAGATTTTGAGCAACATCGGCAGCTTAACTGAAAATATTAATGTGCAACTGATATTTTGGCTTGTAGTAGCTGGAAGCAGTTTGTGAAACATGTTAATTTGTTAAGACATCATGCATGAAAGAACATCAGCAGGTGCACAGGTAAGTAACTTTCTATATGGAAGGAAAGTTATTACATAATGATGGGTAATCCTGTACTGTCAACACATAAGCAGGAGATTGGAAATGTTATCCCACCTATTATTTTTCTCCTAAAATTCAAGATAAGCACTCAAAAACTAAGCAATAGCTTAAAAACTTAAAAACTTGTTATTCAAAAATTAATAAGGGCAATTAATAGAATCAGTCATCAGCATTTCTGAGCATTTGTTTTAAAAGGAAAAGGTAAAGTAACAAATGCATTTTTTAAGTGCTTATTTTGATACTTGGTAATTTTTTTTCTGATTCTTCTTCTAAGCATGACCTGAATTAAGTTGCATTAAAGATATTCAAACAAAAGCCATATTTATGCAATAAGTTATTCCCCCCATTTATTTCATCTGCTATGTAAATAGAAATATTTGGAACAAATAAGGGACTACTATCAGCTATGCCCATAGAGCTGTAGGGATCACTGATTGTACAGGCTTGTAATCATATATGGTAAAAGCATGGCTAAGAATTTTCCTCTCTTTGGACTATGGCCTGGTGAAAATGACTGATCTGAAAACTGATTGGTAAATAATGGAGATTTTCCTTTTTTAGGCATTCTTACCTGAAAGCATCTGGGTTTTTTTTTTGGTTTTTTTTTTTTTTTTTTTTTGTTTTTTTTTTAATATTAAGCATTGAATGTTTTTCTGATGTTACTGCAGAATGGGGTGTGGTATGTGAAAAGGGTGAAGCCCTTATGTTTCAACCTTTCTATCATATATTACATGTTTGTTTGCAGCGCTTTATGAGACTGCAGTAATTTTAGTAGTCTTTGGCATTACCCCTGTTGTCCTCTAAAAATCTATAACTGGTTTAGAAGGAAAAATTTTGAAGAGAGAATGTTTCTAGGGAGTTGAAACAATATGTTCATCATTGGAGAGACAGCAAGAGAATATGCTGGGCCCAAAAAACATGAAAACTTGAAACTTGGCAAGTGGTATAAGGCCTCCATGTGAAGTTTTAAGTAATGGCATTTGGCACTATATGTTTCAGAACTTCAGAGGAAACACTTACAAAAAGAGAAAATTACCACTTTTTGACAAGAATGGGAATTTGGACTTTGAATTAACAGTGCACTAAAGGAGGATAATAGGTGTGAATTGAAACTAATTGGTGTTTCAGATCATTGAGCTCCTTGAAAATAACGTGTGGTAGGAACTAGAGAAATGAAGTCACTCTTAAATGCCTAATTAAGCACAGTTCTGTCCTGCACAGAAGAGAAAAAAATGTTATGTCACTTACTGCTTTGTTCGCAACTGACTGATCCAAATGGACAGTCAGTCAAAAGATTTAGCTTCTGGGTGATAAAGTTCTCTTGATTAGGCTGATCCACTGGTCCAAGGAGGTGTGATGCCGTGAGGCATACAGCTGTAGGCATAAAGATGGGCATAGGTATAATCCAAGTTGTCTAGAAGACATTGTATAAATCAGAATGAGCAGGTGTTTGGCACAACTGATGAGTATTTTCAAGTGTGTGATTAATGTGAGTGCAGAAGTCCTGTAGCTCAATGCCTAAATCAGCTCACACCCTGTGGCCTGATTTAAACACACACATGTGTGAGTTAGAATATGACAAAGATATTAAAAATTACTTTTTCACTGGAGAAATATCCATTTAAAAGCATGGAAAAACCTCACTGGAGAAATATCTCTTAAAAAGCATGGAAGAACCCTTCTATTCCTTTGAAAAAAGGCTGACAGATGAGTAAACTTATGTAAAATAAATCAGACAATTTGACATGTAAGATCCGTTGCTTTCCAACAAACTATTGAGCTCACTGGCTGCAATCCAACAGAGAAAACAAAATGTGCAGAATAAACACTGTCTATAGCAGGTGGAGGTAATGCCTTATTATACATAAATGCTGTTTTATGTTGTGTAACCTGGGGACAATTTAGCAGACAATTTTGTACTTAGAAAAATCATGGTTTATGCAGAAAAGGAGAACCACGGATAATGAATTGTCTACATCTGAAAATACCACACTAGATGTGAAACACATGTCCTACCACATTGTCTTATGATTTCAAAAGCAGAGGAAGGAAGAGAGATTATTAAATTTAATTTCACTCCCTCATATCACTTTAAAACAGATGTTTAAAACCAAAAGCTTATCCCTTCTTTCCAGTGTTTATTCTTACATATTTCAGTACCAATGGTTTGTAATTCAAGAACAAACAGTGGCCTTTATTCATCATTGCAGCTGAGGAAGAACTATTGTAATTTTGTTCATGCAAGCCTCAGGTTAACTGTAAAAGTAAAATAAAGTAAGAAAATAAAATAAAATGTAAACAAAATGCAGGCAAATCACAACTATGCTCTGAGAGGCATGGGTTGTATGTGTGCATGCACGTGTGCAGATGTGGCTGCCTGGCTGCAGGGGAAGCAGATCCCTGAGGTTTACCTTCCCCAATAATTTTCTACCTTCAATTCCACACACAGTCAAGTGCCAGTGTTTCCTAGGAGATATGGGTTAACTGAGGTGTGAATTATACTTTTGAGAATCCAGGAGTCGTCTGCTGTATTTGTATAACTGATCAAAGCACACAGTTATTTTTTGCACAGTTTAGGTGGTTGTAAGCAAAAGGAAAACTTTTTAAAGTTTTCAGACTTATGTTTTGATGTTTTGTGCAAATGAGTCAGTTGTCTTTACATTCCTACAAAACTGGAAAGGCAAAAGTATGTCAATACTGAGATAGGAGTATGAGTTCCAACAGCCTCAAGTGGAGTACTGGAGCCTCCACAACCACATCACCATTAATAGATTACTGCAGTTCTGCATTTCTAACTTTGAGATGAAAAAAGCAGAAAACAACTGTTTTTCAATGCAACATGTTTTGCTGATTTCATCCAATTTCATAATTATCAGCAACACCAATTTTTCTTCCAAGTGATTTATAAATGCTGACTAACTTGTTCTCACAATTGTCACAACAATCTGGATTTTACTCCCCCAGACTAAAAAAAATATCACTGAAGACAAGGAAACAAAATCAGTCAAATATTAATTGAAGGGTTCATTTCCTCTGTGAAGTCAGTCTCAAAATGGCATTAAATTACATCTGGAAAGTCCTTATTTCCAGTGTAAGTCTAGTTACTAGGCACTTGTTCGCTTGCTCATTTTCTCTGAAGCTGGTTTCTCTGGAATCCTATTGCCAGAGGAGAGGAAATTAAAAGAAAAAAAAAGAAGCTTTCCATTGTTAATATAGCTGGTTTTGTAAGCTTACTTCAGCTTCATTCCCACCCTTTTCAGTAAATGTTTTGCTTTGCATATATTGAGGCGGAAATATTTATAGAAATGATCTTTTCTTCAAATGTACGGGTATCCTCTCAAGTGTGGCATGTGTAAGTATTATCCAGGACTTTTCATTCAGGCAAGTGCAAAATAGCTGCTTTTTTGCTCTCTGTGACATCAAAGAACAGAAAGATGAAGGGTGTGAAAGAGACAATGGAGTCGTATTCATCCCAAGCCCTTCCTGCTCATCAGATC
This sequence comes from Ammospiza nelsoni, assembly GCF_027579445.1. Taxonomy (NCBI): domain Eukaryota; kingdom Metazoa; phylum Chordata; class Aves; order Passeriformes; family Passerellidae; genus Ammospiza; species Ammospiza nelsoni. The sequence continues at coordinate 83,802,136 of NC_080634.1, forward strand.
TCACAAACCTGTCCAAGGTTACCTTCTCCTTCACTGCCAGGGAGACCTGGGCTGCACATCTCGGAGGCAGAGGCTTCCCCTTTGCTTTGTCCTGCAGTGGCACAACTCTGCAGCTCCCTGAAAGGAGGTTGTGGTGAGGTGGGTGCTGGTCTCTTCTACCACGCCTAAAGTGAGAGGACTAGAGGAAATGGCCTTAAGCTGAGACAGGGAAGATTCAGATTAGATATTGGAAAAATATTTTTCACTGTTAGGGTGGTGAGACATTGGAATAGGCTGCCCAGGCACGTGGTAGAGTCACCATCCCTGGAGAGTTTAAGTGGTGCCTGGGTCTGGTGCTGGGGATGGTTTAGTGGCTTAGGGACTGCAGTGGTAGTGCTGCGTTGATGGTTGGACTTGATGATCTTAAAGGTCTCTTCCAGCACTGATGATTGTATGATTGTATGGTTGGATGATTGTATGATTGTATGATTGTATGGTTGTATGATTGATGACTGCACTGTCGCATGCTCCAGTTACATCTGACTGTCACAGCTGAACCTGCTGATGGGGAGGGACTACTCATGGAGAAGCCACTCTTTGTAAGCATGGCTGGTACATGAAGTGGACATGAAGTGTGGTGCCAGCCCCCAGAGGTCTTACCCTTTGGTACCAGATCAGCCTAATTCCCTTTGGTTAGTAAAGACCCATGGAAATGAATTGGGATCTATGATGGAAATATTGAAAGTCTCAGAGAGCTTGGAGTGCTGTTCTGAAACCCCCAAGAGAGGTACTGTTCCCTCTGCCCTGTGTGTGGTGCGAATTAATTCTGTGACTAGAGTTCCACACAAAAATAAGTACTTAAAAGCTTTTTTCCTTGGAAAACACTTTTCAAAATGTGAACTATCTTCTGTGTGTATATCCAAGTGAATGTAATGGAATGTTTAGCAATGCAATTTTACATATTGTGTTAGTGCTCATTTAATAACAAAAGCTTTACTTTTTAAACATTTGCCACTTGCATTAATTCAAATATTAAATGTTAGTGAGGTTTTAATCTGAAAAAAATTGTTAAAGCAGTTCTACTTTAATTTTCCTCCAACCTCGTGTTCACCTTGCACCTATCACACAGGGAAGCCCAAAATGTTATTAGTAACTATGATTTGTGAAAAGCTTATCTCTAAAGAACATTGCTGAACTCCAAAAATGTGACTTCCTATTTTCCACAGGACAAAGAGTTATACACATTCACTGGGGCAACAGATGGAGATGGCTATTAAATAGCAATGTTTCAAGGTTTTATAAACTGCATGTAAAAGATTGAAAGCAGCTAAAATTTTTAATACTTATAGGAGTTGTTCAGGACTTTTAAAATGGAAAGTGCAGTTTAATCAATGGTATGCTAATACAAATTAGTGGTTTTCAACCATCCTTCCTGAAAAATGACATATTCTTTAAAAATTCACTGAATTCTCCAGCACCTGCCACCTCTGAGACATTGTAGGTTATTGTCAAAAGATGACCGGAATACAGAGCCACTAAATATTTCATCTTAATGATAATGTATGCTGCAGAAGGTTTGAACTTTATATTGAGATTTGAATTGACTTTTGATAAAAGACACACTGAATTCTCTCCCTTTTTTTTTCTTTTTTTGCGCACATTAACTTTCTGTGAGGAGCAGGGGTCAAAGCTAGCATTTAAACTCATTATTGCTATTAAAATGGGGATATCAGGGGATTTATTTGTTTTTATTGTAATTTTTAAAAGTTGTCTGGATCAAGTTAAACTAATTACATATGTTTTTAAAGAGGTGGATGGGATAAATGTCAAAAAGTGTTCCAAGTCAGTTGTTTAAGTGAAGTATGCCCTACTATGCTGAAGTCAAAGGTAATTTTACCATCTCTAACACTTTGAAAATTTTGTGCTGTACTCAGCCATACACCCAGCTGTGTCCTTCCCAACTCTGTGCATTTATTAGTCATAGAATCAGCATTAAACACCAGTGACATAAGAGCCAAATGTCTAGCATAGTCAAATGATCTGTAGTTCAGTACAGTTCAAAATATATTTCCTAATTCTCATGACTGACTACAACACAAAACCAGATATTTTCCTGCATGTCTAGAGTTGTTTTTTCTTTCCTTTATTTTTCAAATAGTTTCAGAAAAAAAAATTGTTCAAGCTTAACAAGGGCAAGTCTCACCAAGTTCTCTTTCAAGAGCATTTTACAGTCAGAATGCCATTGTCCAAAGTTGCTGCTGCATATGAAACAGCCATTAATTTTTGTGCACTAGGAAAAAAAATAAAGGTAATCTTAAGGGCTGTAGACATGTTTCCTGATATATTTATTTCCCCCCCTTTATTTTGCACTTTCTATTGTTGAATTTAAGTCTTATAAATGTACGAGCTGCTATGCATACATTTTTTTCAGCGTGTAAGCTTTTTTCAGAATATCCTGTTTAATCTTACAACAGCAATAATAACTTTACACTCACATAGTTCTCTTTTTTGGAAGGATTCCCAGGAAAATAACTGTGATTCCTATTTGCTCTTAAACTTCGTTTTAAGGAATAAGTCCCTGCATTTACCCCAAATAAGATGGCTAATTATGATTGTTCTAAAATATAACTATTTTCAGGAATTTACCTAATGATTGATTTATAACTTAGCAGAATGAAAAAAATTATACTTGTGTGTTGTATTACTGAAAGCTCTAAATGTTGATAATTACTTTTCAACTCATTGAACTGGATGGTATAGGTCTTCTTGTAAGAACTGGCTCTGTCTGAAATGAAGAAATTAGTTCAGAGTTTAAAGAAATGGCAATCCAACCATTCGTATTCTCCATCTCATACCTGCATCTTTTCAGAAAGCAGAATATGCTTTACTGCCACCTCCTTTAGTTACCCACATTGGTTTTGCACCAGAAAAAGAGGATGAGATGTTGTCACTTTTTGTGCCTTAACTATAGAAATATGGACCATCATGCAATCACTTACACTCAAGAATCCATGAGAGGAAAATTCAACATCTCAGAAGTTTGGGCCTTGTGATACAGATAAAATTTGGGCTTTAATCCCACCTTCATTAAAGCAGATGTCTAATTGTTTCGCTGTCTGGAGTGGTGCAGGATGGCTCAGAAAGAAGAAGTTTGCAACTGAAGGATAATTTGAAGGTCCTTGAGGGGTAAACAGGATGTCCCAATCATGGAAAGAGAGGAGAAATGGGAAAAAAGAACCCAAACAAACAAACTCAGAAAGCACAAAATGCTGTTTGCTTTGCAATACTTAACCAAATGAAGCTTGGAAGCTACAAATTTGCTTGATCAAGTCAGGAAAAAAAGAACGGAGAGGATGTCATGGCACATAAGCTTCAGCAGATCAGTGGATGTGCAGCTGCAGCAATTAAGCTCTTTAAGGGGCATGTGTTAAGTTGTAAAAGTTTGAAGTCAGAAATGTTTATTTTGCACACTCATTCATTGTGCTGGGTGATGAACATATATAGTGCTATGCAAACAAGTGCATTTTCTCTGTTTATCCCAAACACTGACATGAGTGCTGCAGGTGGTGAAGTCCTTCACTGCTCTGGTCTTTGGGATCAGGGAGTGAGGGTCCTGCCTGTTCTCTTGAGTACTCAAAATGAAGTATTTCTTGCTGTTACCAGCACAGGGACAGAGACTACTGAGCTGCTTTCATGCATCATAGTCTATTAGTTTGGTATATGCATATTATATTCAAAATGTCTTAATAACTTTAATCAATTGTGAAATTAATGTAAAGCATTAAAGAATGCATTTAAAACATTATTATATAGATTTTTTTTCGTTCAAGTGTAAGCAGTAGAAAGGAGATGGAGGTAGAAGGCACCATCAAGGTTAAAGTCAAAGCTTCATTAAATGAACAAATCCTGGTCTTCCAGATATTACTCAGATGTTTCATTATAACCATTGACAGAAGTCTCATTGCTTTTCTTGGGGTCATTTATGAGTTTGAAAGTACAGCAATGAAGCATAAAGTATCAGGATGAAAAATGTAGGAGGAAAAAATAGCAGCCCGTTCTTTCAGCCTTCTGGCAAATACATATTTTCTGTTGGATATATTGAGCACAGCACAAAAGTGTCTCATGAGAACTTTGTGCAAGGAAATGCACTGTGTCAGTCACTTAAAGTAAAAAAGAAACATGTCATCACTCCAAGTGGTATTGATTAAAACAATAAGGATTTCCTGGTGCCAACAGTTGAAACAACTGTGTGAAAAGTAGTGAAGAGGTATTACCATATTGTTGCAGCTTTCTCAGGAAAATTCCAAATAAACTGAAGGATTCCTGTCAATATTTGTATAAGGAAGCATGCTGCTCCCTGATTTGGAAGCACTTCACACACATGCACGCGCACACACACCCCACTGCATGCAAAATTCTAGAGAAACTTTATTACAAGCACAAAAAAAAGAGCACACACTCAGAGCTTGGTGCACTCTTTCTCATGCTAATATTTACAACATCGATCTTGTATTGTCGGTATTTGATCTACATTTCTCCCAGCTCTGGTCAATGGAAGGCACAGCTGCTGAATCCCCATATTGTGTAGGCAGCGTGCCTTTGTGTTTTGCAGCTGGGGAGTTCTCATGTCCACAATAGCCAATCTGAGCACACTAAATCAGGAAAGATTATTGTTTCATTTATTGACTACACAAGTTTAAAACTGCAAGTATATAGTTTGTTTCATGTTTTATTTGTTAAGGTCATTTCCGCCAAAAGCTGGGCACATGGACACAACTATAGGGCAGCTGTACTTCCAGCCAGCTCAGTAGGAAGAAAATTCCAAACATTATTGAAATGAAATTGGATGGTTAGTTTCTTTCATGTGGCACAGCCTCCCACCTGCTTTCTCCCAGCTATCCATTCGTGAAGACTTGCTGCAGCTTTTTTTCATTCTTTTGCATCAAGTTCCTTCCCCACAAAGTGTTTATCCTACAGTACAGTTCATTTTAATCAAAGCTGGTTTTACAGTGGAAGGAAAGACAAGTGAGTTCAGTTTTTGAGCTCAGTTCTCCAAATGTTTCTTTCACTGAATGGTCTTTAGAAAAAGGAAGGCAGCAATTTTAGCTGGAAGTAAATATCGCTTCTGTGTAACAAAAAAAGGGAGGGGAGAAATAGGAGAAGAATCTATTTAACACTTTAGGATATAATGGTATTCAAATAATATATTTTTCTGCCATTTATTCATTTGTGAAGAAACTCAGTGAATAGTAATAGCTCCTGTCAAAGATATTTATATTTAAGAGGGTCTTTATGTAAAATAATTTTTTTTTTTTTATCAGGAGTGATTTTTCTCCAGGAGAAGTCTGCCATCTCCTAGCAACCGATATGGCTATCTTTTTTTAACAGACGCTGCAATAACAATGGGTGCCTAACCTTTATATGGAAGTATTTGCACATGTACAATCAGGCCGCTTACGAATTCAAACGGAGTTGTTAAAGTGCTCCAAGGGAGACTCTGGTTACCACTTTATCTTCTGTGCATCTCATCTATCCAGGACTTTATAATGGCAGCCATTTTAGCTGTAGTTGAGTACCTCCCAGAGAGCTCCAGAGCTAAATCTGGAAATGACTCACACCTTCACTTCCCTGTCTCTTCTCTCACAAGAAAGGAAGGGGCTCATTTCGCTATTTAGGTATTATTTCCTTCTATGTCTTTCTGATTGTGTCACTCAGTTTTCAAAGCCGTAGCATGACTTAAACTTGCTGGGTAAAAATCCTTCTAATTTAGAGCTATAAACAGTAGAGCACAATGGCCTATATCTGCAAATGGGTAATTCATTTTGAAGGTACATGACTGTAAACTAAGTACTTCTGACTAAGGGTAGGGTCTTCCACTTTCTCCACTTGTCTGGTTTTGGAGAGTGCAGATTGAGATTTAAACAAGGAGAAAATCTGGCAAACTGTAGCATGCCCAGGCTCATTTCAGTGATTCACACCTGTGTGCCTGCCTGAAGACTGTTCTGGATCACAAACAGCACATAAAGCCTGGGTAACACATGAAGTGTGTGTGTGGTACACAGGTAATGCGAGATTTAGCTTCCAGGAATTCAGAACTCTCCAGCTACTGCTCAAAGGCTGTTCTGTAAAATGTTTCAGTAAGAGGTCTTTGAAATTTCCTCTTCTTTGCAGAAATAGAAACAACCATTGGCTGAGAAAGAGGAGGGAGCAGAGTGAGTGAAGCTTTGGGACTTGTACCTGATATATGGCCTCTGCTCCTGCTCGTAGGGCTGTGTATATCTTTTAAGTATCTCCAAACATCCTTGAACAAAAGGTGAGAATATTGTTGGCAGGAAACATGCTGCTGGTGATAGGAGAAAATGAAACAAGAAGCCACGTCTGTCTCATCAACAGCATGCCTTAACCAATAATTTCTTATCTATAAACCACAGATCCAAATCAGAGAGAAAATGAGAACAATTGCAAGTAAATTAAATAAAACTTTCCCTTAAAGGCTCTTCTATAAATTAAATACAACTAAACATTGAACTTTAGTGTCCCTGTGCCAAACCTCTAGCTCGGTCCCTTACTTAGCAAATTTATAGGAAGCTGACAAATCCCCAGGTGTGATGACAAAAAGACTCTTCATTAAGCTTCAGCATCTTACTCTGATCAGAGTTCCTCCTTCTCTATTCTTCCATCAATTTCATTCAAAGTGAAGCTTAAGACTTTTCAAAGCAGCCTTCTGGATCCTTCCTTTAAGTCAGAATATAGAGTTTCTCTTTCTCATTTTTACTATCTGTGTGCAGTCATTTCCAAGCTGATTTAGTGTGTTCTCTGCTTTTGCCACACATTTAATGTTTTCCATTACTGCTGCTCTCTCCACTGATAAGTAAGACTATTGTGCTTGTCTATCTACAACTTTGGGATTGCAATTTAGATATTTGCCTATAACTATATGTGTGAGTGTATATATATATCTTTCATCATATATAGATAACTTTCAGCATAGAGACTGGGTGCTACCTCTGTGGGGCGACTTGGGGATGTATCTACACACATGGGTTTTAGACCCAGCAGTTCTTACTTTCAAAATACATTTTAACTTTTGATGGAAAATATGTGTCACAGAAAAAGAAAGGAAAAAGAAGACTGCAAAATCTTGATGTCAAGGAACTAAATAGTAGCCAGCATTCTTTGAGAGTCTGATGCCTGTCATTTGAGTGCTTAACCACAAATCTTTGTATTAGTCCTACTAAGAGAATTCATTAATAGTAGATGAACTTCATTCACTGCATGAGTTACAGAATAATAAAACTTGTGAATAATTTGCAGTGGATAATTTACTTCTGAAGTGCATTTGACATACTTAGCCTCTTTTTTCTGTTTGTGGAATACCAAGCAGTGCTGACTGGCCTCTCTGTCTGGTGGGGATATGAGATGTGAAAGGACGTCCTGGCTAAAGGGGAGCAGCTACAGCCTCCTGGGTAACAGCTCTCTGCTGCAGCTGGCAGCCAGAATTTCTTTTCCAGTTTGGTCTTAGAAGTAGCAAAGCTGCTATTTTACTTCTCTAGCAATTAGAAACCTCCTTCTAATTTTCCAGTCTAATCTTAACCAAGAATACATTTTTTGATCATCCTTGGATGAATGTTGGTTTCTCAGCATTACTAGCTCTTTGACTTCTCAAGTGTATACTTGTTTCTTAGCATCTATTTTGTTAGATGAATGTAAGATTTATCTATCTATCTATTTATTCCCTGGACCATCCTAGAAAATCTTTTATTCTCATTTATTCAGATTTCTTACTTTTATTATTGTTCAACCTAATTCAGCTGGTTTTTTTTTTTCTAACTTTGGAAGCCAATCATGAACAGTTGCTAAGTGCTTAATAATCAACAGTCCCTGTTGATTTGTATCAAGTACCTTTTAAAATCATAATCTTTTTGTAATTCTTTCTTTTTATTGTAGCTAACCTAAAATCTATTGATTTTACAGTATTCAGTGGTCTGAATCCAATTAATAATGAAAGGATAGAAAATCTCCAATTGTTTTCTCTTTTGAAGAGAGTACTATTTGCTGAAATATCAGATGAGTAAAGTTAGATAATTTTAGAACCATTTACAGATATTTTATTCTGAGTCATGCCTGTCTTGCCTAGGGTTTTTACACTTGGAATCCTTATGATGGGTGATGATTCAAAATATAAACAGTCTACCTTCTGTGTCTAGCCTGTCCTATGTGTATTAAACTTTTGTTTCAGTCCTTCTGCATATTTATGTTACCTGCTATAAAATTGCTAGGCAGCAATAACTAGATGAATTATTCCTGACTGATTACAATAGTATTTTGGTTTTGTTTATAAAATTAACTTCTTTGCCCTGTTACTTGCCTATGTAGCTGCTCTGTAATTAGCTGTTTCATTTTCAGGCATCCCAAGTGTCTCTACTTGATTTAAAGTTTAGCGAGTGCAGCACATGGTAATAAATGAGGAGAGCTGCAAAGAGGAAATGTGATTTCTAGTGGTGAGTTTGTTTTTGGTAGATAGCAGACCCAGGCATGGTTTGAATTTGGCATATAGGGCTGCAGGATAGGAGAAGATTGTGGTGCTGATCTGCAAACGTATGAAGTAAAGACCTAATGATGACAGAAAATGAGGCAAAAAACAGTTTTGCGGACTTCTCTTGCTGTGCAACATTTCTTGGATGTCTGACTTGTTACTGGTGCTGTCAAAGCTCTTTCTCTAGCTGTTTGCTTTAGTTGCTTGCTGAACCAAGTTAGATGTATTTTATCAAAAGGCAAAGGTGAAAAAAGTTCCTTTTTTTTTTTTTTTTTTTTTTTTTTTCCCTATGTAATCCAACAAACAAGATATCAATGATCAAGAAAGGGGAAGATACAATTTAAAGAAAATTATCTGGCCAGTAAACGCGAAGGTCAGACTCTGCAGGTGAGAAAACTGTACCGCGGGAAAGCGAACCCTCCCTGCCCGGCTGGAGCATCCCTGCGGCGCTGGGCGATGTACTGAGAGCTCCCCCTCCCGTTCCCTTCCACGGCGAAGGCTGGCAGCTCTCGCACCTCCAACCCACACATTTCTGCCGTCTTCCATTCGTTTCTTTCTTTTCTGCGATATAACATGGCAGAGCAAAGGACACTTTTCAGTGCCAGTTCAGTTTCCACACGCTTAAGTTGTAACCTCATCTAAAGGGGTGGGGAAGAGAAGATGCTGCCCAAAAGTTTCAGCTACTATTTATTCCACATACAAACACAGTTTCCCCATATTTGATTTTGGGTTTGTGGCATTAACTTTCCTTTTTCTGTTTTCTAACTCTAAGATGGGAATCACACATCTTCCTCCAGTAGGGAATTTGCCTAAAATATAGGAGTCAATTTAATTGTTAACATTTCTCATTAATTTTCAGATGCAAGACAACCTCCAAACAAAAACTCCCACAGATAAACAAACAAACAAACAAACAAACAAACAAACAAACAAACACACATGAAACCCCAGAACCTTAGAGAATCAGATTTAGGAAACTTCCCCAAGTCATATTCAAAGACAGCCATGGAATCCCATGAAAAAGTAATCAGAGAGTATCGAGGAGGAGAAATTTGTGACTGTGAGAGAAAGGACACCAAAAGTCAGAAATTTCCAGTTGTTACATATCCACAATATAGAAACTGAATTATGTCTTCTGAGGTGAATGTAATGATATAGAATGCCACATATTGTGTGGAAAACTGTCCAGTTCTGAAAACAAAAGAAAAAATTATGTCCACAGCTGCCTAAGATGGTATTTGCTGACTTTATTTAAAGAATAAACAATAATATTTTTCATTAGCCTTTATACTGATACTATATAGGCTCTTAATTAATGGAGAAAAATGAGCCTTGGTGTGCACCTTCTGTAATGACTTGATTTCACTGGATACTTCACAGAAAATCAACTTCAAAGGTTGCTAAAGGAGAAAAATTCGTAGCAATCATATCAGTAATTTTTTCATTTCCTTCAAACAATACAGGTGAGTGAACAGAAGATTTCACAAATAACCTGCTGATAAAGTGAAGGGATGAAAGAAACAGATGCTCATTTTGTTGAACATTGTTCACTTTTTTGTAAGAAGTGAGGATTACACTGTTTGAATGCCAATAAAAGAAAAACCAAGATTAAATATCTGCAGACATCTATAACACTCATGTTACTTTTAGTAAGAGAACATAAGAATTTACAAAAATTCACAGTGCTTAATCCAATGGTGTAGAATATTGCATCTCTTAGTGACACAAAACAACATCAGCAATTAAAAAAAATAGGGGCTACAGAGCTTGTAGGATGCATAAGTACAGAGTGCTTCTGACAGTTTTGTTTATACAGATAAGATCAAGCTCTGAATGGTTAATACAACATTTAGACATTGTCCTTTAAAGCTAGAAGCTGGGTTGTTATAAAAAAAAAAGTTTCTGCCATTTGATATGACATTTCATCATTTCTACTTCCTTCCCTTTTATATTTTACTTTCTTTTGTCCCTTTACCTTTTGCTCTTGTCCACAGAGATCCCCATTCTGCCTGTTTTTCACTCCTCAACATCCTCCCTCCAGGTTTGTTTTCCAAATCAAATCTCACAGTAAACACATTTATTGAAAGAAAATGCAATTGAGGCAGGAGGAGGGAGGCTACAATCACAAAATCTTCCTTGCTGTGTAAGATATGGAGAAAGTGCATAAGAATGAATTTTGAAGATATATAACTAGGGTTAGTGATGTGTTATGGATTGCCTGTTGTGTTTCAAGCATCCTTGCAGCCCTAATGAAGTTCTTCCAGAAAACATCTGAATTAGTTCCTGATTCTAAGTAAGAAGACATCCTTTTTTTGCATGATTTTTTTTCTCAGTGAACTTCTGTGCAAGACAATGAAACCTTGAAAAAAGATAATTATTACTTATGTCTTAGGATTTTAGGCATACATGCACATTTAAAGAAACTTGTGTGGACAAGAGTATATCCCATTTCTGGCCTTCCTTAGCCTTTCTTGCTTGCATGGATTGATGTGGAGGAAAGAAATAGTCAAAAGGGGTTTCATTTTTTTTTTTGTTTTGTGGGGTTTTTTTTTTGTTGTTTGGTTGGGGTTTTTTGTTTGTTTTTTTTTTTGGGTTGTTGTTGTTGTTTTGTTTTGTTTTTTAGTTTGGGTTTTGTTGTTTTTGAAATTTCCAAACCAACACTGCTTTTCCTGTTCACCTCCATCCCTTGCCATCATAGCCTGGCAAGGGATGGAGTCATCCTTTGCAAAGCTGAGGGAATAGGTGGACTGCAAGACAAAGGTTTAGTGGCATGAGAACTCAGCAGATTGCAGTCTGAGAGCTGGGACTGGGTGCCTGTGAACCAGCACCGGTGTCTGGAAGGAAGCAGGGTCTCAGGAAGGATACAGTGAGGCTGGGGCTTGCAAACCACATTGTGTCTACAGCTGCAATTAAGATGTTTCATTCATTTAAGGTTGTATTTTGGTTTTGTCTGCAGAAGAAAAGATTTTTCATTTTTTCTATTGCTTTAGGACTGATACTTCATGCTTGACAGTCCGTGCGAATTTCTGACTCCTTCAGTGCTGTGAAATAAATAAAATCTGAAGATGTCAGTGGATCCCAGCTGCAGGGGACGTTGAAGTCTCAGACTCTTAAGAGTGAAGGGTTTGCTTTAAAATTACCTTATTTAAGGATAATTTTACTAGTGAATCACACTGAAAAAAGGTGTTCAGATCTTCTGAATTGCCTGGCTTTTAGTTATATTTCCCAGAGGAAATGCTCGTACATTAAATGCTACTCTGCTTCTCTTAGATAGTTCACCTTTTCCCTACAACTCCAGCCTACCCACAGGCACTGCTGGCTCATACACAAAAAGGAGTGTTTCTGGAAGCCTCTGCTGCAAGATTGCATAATCATTCATGCAATTTAGTCAGCAGGGACAGGAGAATGAGCCTTCTTCACTGCATTGTGTGTAGCATATGCAGAGGAATTATGGCTATGCAATAGCAGCAGCAGCAGCCAATGAAACATCTATGTTTGGATGGCCACTTAAACAGAAAAAAGGGACAATTTTTTCCTGCTTTTTTACTGCTTCATTAATTTAAGCAATTATGCATTTTATCTACTGATTGCTATATACAGGCTACAGATAACTTGGGGCAGAAAACTGTGAGAAGAAAGTATGAAACTGCGAAGGTGGGGGAGAAATATGCTGAAAGGTAGCTTTGGGAGGATGAGAAAGTGAAAAGGGAAAGAGTGAGATCATCACCCTTGAGATCAAAGAGCTGTGCAAGACCTCTTCCTATCTGCCAGGACTAGGATAGGAAAGGGAATGCTCCTACATGCTGTCTGCTTCTTTTGGATAACTTAATAATCATCTGAAATATTGGATACAGACTAAAAAATATACTTGTATGGTTTCAAAAGCCAGAACACAGGTGATGTAACAATGACAGCTCTTTTCAACTTTGTGCTTTTTTCATTTGAGGCAGATACTGAAAAACTTGACTTTGGGTGTGTTGATCCTGACTCTGGTTTCTCACTGCATGTTTAATGATATGAGTTCCACTAGGATGGACCAGCCCCATCTGTGTTTCACAGTTTTTGTGGCAGCAGAACATACTGATTTAAATTTTCCTTTAGCAAGGGTGCCATTCACTTTCTAAACCCTTTAAATTTGATGCACAGATTTGCATATACTTTTCCAATAAATATTTTGTATTTTCATCTTTATTCTTGCGATTAGTCACTCTAAAAGAGCATTTAGTTACTTTAGAAGCATCTCAAATCACTGTCAGCAATTCAGATTAGCAGAGTAATCATTGTGTATTACTTGAACTGAAATTCTTTATATTGAGAGTAAGGAATGACTGTATTAAGGCTGTTCAGTTAATATGTGACTACTGTCTGTGTTTTTTTACCATAACTATTTTTCTTGTTGTGTGCAGCTGTAAATCTGGGTAGACACATATGCTTTTGTAAGAATAAAAATAACTCCTTAAAACCTCTAAATTAAGCATGTTAGATGGAAAATGTTCAGCACTTGTTATGTTCCATTTTATTTTCCCAATACAATTCCCAGTGAAATAATAAAAAAAAAGAACAGCCTTATTAATAAATTTAATGGTATTTCTGTATTATGGGAACAATATATTCTTAAGCACTCCATGCATCTGAAATTTGTCTCGATGTGGCCCATTTATTTTAATTTAGATCTGTCAGCAGAAAAAAAGAAGTAATTAAACTTGTGACTAGCATGGAGAAACATTTTACATCCCAACACTGTAGCTTGATATGCAGTAGTTTCTTTATATTTCTTCCAGTTGTCAGATCAAAGTCCCTCAAGTACTGTAACTCAGCCATGCTTTGATTAATTACTTTACACAATGAATTTGCAAATTATATTTCTGAAGTGATTTATGTACTTCTAAACTTCAATCACAAACACTCTCCCTCCCCCCACCCCCATTTTGTTGTGGGTTGTGGCTTTTTGGTTTTTTTTTTTTTTTTTTATTCCAATCCTTTTCCACTAATTTACTCAGTCCACACCTTGGAAAAATATTTCTGAAAAATAACTGTTATTGTTTTATGCTTAACAAATTGGTGTAAACACAGGTTTCCAGTAAAGAATTAAACCTTACCTGAATAGTGCAATTTAACAGAACTATATGAATCACTTAAATTGCAGTCACACACCCGCAAAACTAGTCAGGTCTTCAGCCTCAATTCTTTGTTCAGATACATGAAATCCCTCCCTAAAAATTCCCAGCTGCAGTTTTTGTTCAGGCTGCTGTTTTGTTCAGGATATGTCTACTGGAATAGCTGAGCTAAGGCAACCTTTAAAATACATGTTCAAACCAAACATTTGGTTACTGTAGTTAGACATTGGTAAATAGTATTTGGGGCACTAATAACTTGCCTGTACCAGTGATGTGCTTGTCTGGGCAAAGTTTAATATTTACATTTGTGGTTTCTTTGTACAATCTCACATGGAATACTGTTGTTCATGTTCAGCCCATTCGCACTACATAGTGATATGTAATCTGCTCAGTGGTGTTGTGCTTATAGGTATCCACGCCTTCCCTATTACTTGCTCTGACAAGCTTCTGAAGGAATGGTATGAGGTCATTTCTCTCCTTGTCACCATCTGATATCCTAAGTTTTGAATGTTTGAACAGGGCAGCCATTTGTATCCTTTAGTAGTCATTTTAATCTAGATGCTGCTCTAATTTTCATTCACTGAACCAAACAAAAGCCAAAGGAACAGAGGTATTGTCCTGATTGCCTATGTGTGAGTGGGACACTGTCCCAAATACTCCTGTTACTTTTCAAGGCTTCAATATAATTGATTTGTCCATTCATGTAAGAAACTGAACACATTGAAATGGGCTGAGGTCTTGCAGGTTGGAAGTATTTATTGACTCCCTGGCTTCCTTTTGAAGTATGCTAATAGCTCTCCATCAGACAAAAACTTGCTATAGGTTGGGGAATAGTTCACTTTGTAGGTTCCTCATTATTGGAAAAATATTATTGGAAAAGATTTCAATAAATTTGCTTATTCTATATTCCTGGCAAGATTTTCACTCTGAAGCACCCACATCATGCCCCAGGACCTGCAACAACTTCCTTAGTAAATGACATATAACTACTGTGTACAGAAGTGTTGAGCTCACAATTGTTTGAACTCCTTGAACTGGACTAAAACCCAGCACACCAAAAAACATTGTGTTCTAGGGCCACCAGGACAGGGCAGAGGGGACACACACAGGAAATGCTATGCAGTGTGAGTGAGGCCATTTTCCTCTAGATGGGAACAGCCAGGTAAGGTCTGTGAAAGGAGCTGCAGGACCTGCTCAGAGGTGAGCAATCATTCTCTGGGACAGATGCATTTTTCCATCTAGATATAACACTGGCAGAGCAAGCTTTCTGCCCTGAGTAGTGTCTCCAATGACAGCTAGTAGGGGAGGCATGATGTAATAGGTATGCATTTAATCAAATTTAGAGTGATACTTCTCCTTGTACGCCTTCCCTGTCCTACTGTACTTGTGCTTTCCACATTCAATTTTAAATAGACCATTACTTCTAGGTCTGATCTTGGACGTTGGCACAGACAGGTCTATTTCTCCTTGTCAGAAAACATTTTTCAGAAACGTTTTTCTGGTCTTTGTGAAACTATGATAGGCCAAAATTTTCAAGGAGTTTCAGAAGACTGAAACCTTTTTATGACCCCTGTGCAATATAGTTTCCTATTATTTTGACATTTTTTTACCTACTAAAATGCAAATTTTACCTACAAAATGAACTTGGACAATTCATTAGGAGGGTACATATATAGGAATACCCATTACAGACTGCTTAATTTGGTCACTAAAGCACAAGGAGAGGAAATGTAGTTTCTTTAGTTTAAGTACTGCCATTTCCCTATTGAATGCTCTGTTCATAGCACGTGTCAAACCCCATTTTAGCAATAAGATAGGCTTAGTCTGTGTGCAGCTGTACAGTGTCACTACAAGATAGGGCATAGCACTGACTCAATTTTTTTAAAAGCAAACACAGATGACTCAGGCTGAATGCACATGGTCATAAAAAGCAGCCTCCATGTAGAGTTTTTTCCCACGAATCTCCTAAATGATGCAAAAAACGCCCAAAAAACCAACAAACAAAACAAAAAAAACCCCACCAAACTAAAAAAAACCCACAGGCTACAAGCTTGTTTATGTTTCTAAGTCCTAAATCAAAAAATAAGCATGTCAAAAAGCTAAGTGCCAGCTTTACATGAAGTATAGAGTCATAGGAAGGATTCTTAAAAATTGGATAGGTTGATTTTTATGTAGGGGCTATTATGAAAATTCTTTCCTTATGGAAAAAAAAAAAAAGTCTCCATTTCTATGTTGAGACTTGAGAAACCAGTAGACCTAGCATATTAATAAAGCATTTTAAGATACTTATCATTAGGATATCAATGCCTCTGATGCAATGAAGCAGGAAATCCAAGTGTGACATTCTTCAGCACACAGCAAGTATGTCAAAAGATTACTATCATTACAGAACAAGTTTAAAAAAAAAAGGAATAATACATGCCTGGAAGGCTCTTCTATTTTGTAAAGTAGGATGGATTCATCTTGTGTTTGTTTTTCACTGTGCTTATACACATCTGTGATGATCCTTGTAAATATACTGTTGGAAAATGTGAAATGGACTTTCTTGTAAATAAAAATAAAAATTTCAAAAATTATTATTTTTTTTGCATCTGTTATTACTTTTGTGTGAATAAATTACTCTCTTGCTTGTTAAATATTGTCAGATCTTTTTGTTGTATTTTGTTCTCTCATCCCAGTACCCCGAATAGCCTGGTAGACATTTCACACTAGTTTATAATTTCTTGCTTTATCTAATTTATGTTGTTATCTCCTTTCAGTTTACCTATTGCTTCTCAATAAGGGAAGTATTTTTAATAAATTAAGAAATATCCTTGCCCCAAAACAAAGACCCGACATTAACCCCCCCAAATCTTAATATGTAATTCATAGTGATATTTGATCTAGAAAAAAAAAAAGAATAGTGGCAGAAAAAAAAAAAAAAACATTGATATGGCCTATCACATTAGAGTAAGGAATTCTGTTTGCTTCTATCAACACTGGACATTAAGACCTGCATTCAAGGAGCACTTCTTTTGTCTCCAGTTTTACAATTCCACTCCTTTTCCTGCAACAGAGGCCTTAGCTCAACTTTTACACATCCAGACCTTAGCCATCTTCAGCATATAACAGCAATCTGTTGAATTAATAGATGTTTATTCCCCTCAAGAAAACTTTATTTCTTGTCTTCAAAAGAGAGTCTGATGGGATACCTATTGTCCTGGATTCTATTTATTTATTTAAAATAAAATTAGATAATATTTCTTTTGAAACATTACCTGGTTGTAATTTTTTTTTTCAGTTAGATCTTTCACAAGCTTTCCTTCAGCAGTACCTTCCCAATGCTGTTTGGGGATTGCCATCTGATGGTGTGTAGGAACAACTCACTAGGCTGGAGAAGTAAGACTAATTTCTTTATTTTAGTATCAGCATTTGAAGGAGAAGTGGTTCCCACACTTTTACCTGCACAGCTATCAAACCTGATATATGTGGAAAATCATCTGGTTTTGCACGTGAAGACTCTCAATTGGTTTAAGTTGGCATGATGCTTCTAAATGGTCGTGTGGTGATTTAGGCAAGCTGAGAATTTGGCTGTTCTTATCTGTAAGAAGAAAATGAGCTTAAATATTAAAAATATGAGCTCACATATATTTTTGCTGAACATTTGCTTATATAGTGAGTTTCCATAATTCTGGAGAAAGGATTGTTGGCTGCTCCCCGTACTCCAGCCTTCAGTGCACTTGAATATCAGCAGAAAAAGTCTCAGGCCATGATGGAGGAAGCAACTTCTTGGCAAAACAACTCTTCTCTGAAGCAGCAGAGAAAATAACACTAGAACATCTGGCTTCCCTTTAGACCGGAAGCCTAGAAAAATTTCCTTCCACTTAAGTTTGTCATTTAGGATATGCAAGCATCTATTTTTGTCTGGTTTCCAAAAGAAGTGAAGATGCTGTCACTGTGTAGCCTGTCACTCTGTTCACTCTCATTTTTCTCCTCTTAATAACTTTGGAAACCTCTGGCCAACTTCCAAATCAGACTGAGAGGTAGATGTATGAAAGATACAGACTTGTATGAAAGATACAGACTTCTCACGTGGTTCTTGAAAATTGCAGCCAAGTAGAGAATCTGCTTAATGCTCTCAGTGAAGATAAGTGATGGTGCATGAACTCAGACAAAGACCAGAGAACCTGGGACAACTGTGTTATGAATGGCATAACTGGAGGGGGGGGGGGAAACTCCATGGCAAATAAAAATCTTCCTGGTCATTGTTGATAACTTTTTTTAGAGATCAAGAGACTTATAAATGATGTTACTTACAGCTGACAGGCTGATACTATGATACTTGTCTAATAAGGCACAAACACTGACTCAAGTGTTCCCCACAGTTAGGAGATATATAAATGTTTTTTTTCTACATGGACTACCCTGTATATGAAAAGTATATATAAAAATTAATTTGTTTGAATTCAGCTAAAAGAACTAAATGTATTGAAAATTAGGATTTTGGGATTTGGAATCTCACATTAGATCAACAGGTAAATGTGGCTCAAAATTAAAGGGGTTCCGTGCATTTGAGTCTATAACATTGCAGTATGGTCTGAGGTTTGGCTTTCATTTCCGCAGTCATGTTAGGATTTTCTCTCTCTTTCTAATGAAAATTTCAATTTCTGGGCAAATCTGTGGACAAGGCACCTATCTCTTTTTTCTGGTTTTGAGTCCTGTTTCCCTACACCTTATTGTGCAGTTTTGAGGATTTAAGCATTCTTTACCTTACTGTCTCTGCCTTTTTACTCCTTCCATACATTGTTCTCTGTGCTGTTCTGCTACAATTATTTATGACACCAGACTAGGACAAAGGAAAAACAGCTTTTCTGAGGGTTTTGCTTTTATCTTCTAGTTTTTTTAAACCTGCATGGTTGTCTGACCTGGCTCAGTGTGCACAGCTGAAGGGACAGGCTGAGGGCAGCTTTTTGTTAGGGAAGTGAAGAGGCATTTAAGCCTAGCTTATCTCTGGGTGGGATGTGGCCACAATGTTAGATGAAGACACTAAGCAATGTGTGCCTATAGTTGTTGAATTTACTGAGAAAATCACCATGAAATTTTTCCTCTCCTATGGTGGACAATCTTAATCTGGCCTTTATTGAACAAATGCCTGAGATTTGGAATATGTTTATACAAAAGTGAGCAAACTGTGATTTCTCAAAAGATAATTGCAATTATTTTCTTCACTATCTATTAATCTTTAAGCTCATACATATGACTTGTTTTGGTGTTCATGGCTAAAAACACAAAATGGGAGTAATGAGTAAAATTTCCTGTGTATGGATAATGAATACCTGCTTTGAAGAAAGACCTCTACATTCAGAGCCTGTCCCCTCTGTAAAACACTCCCCATGGCATACTATTATGTTAAACCAATAAAGAGGAAAATGGTATTCCACGCACATGTGAGCTAATAACCACTGGCATGCAGAACATAAACACCACAGTGGGTCACACTGAGGCAGACTGGCAAGCTGCTGTGCTAGCTAACTTTCCAAATGCCTGAAGATAATTGCCCCAGTATATCCATGCAAAACTTACAAAGAGAAAAATAAGATTATCCCAAGCATGAAACTAGCTGGAAAATTACTCAGCAGTGTTATTGAAAACTCATTTTACTTGCTGTGATATTTAGCTAATATGATTAGCAACATTAAGACGGAGACTTCTGCTATAGTTTGGAAATAAACTCCAACCTACATATCACAGTGGGAAATTTATTTTGCTCTGTAACATATCAGCATTTCCTGCCTGCATGAAATCTCTTAGACATCCACCTCTGCTTCCTTAGATCACCAGTGTCAATTCAGCACTCATTCACCAGTGATACATAGTTCAGAACATCAACACTAAGTGAGAATGCTAGGAATGGTAAGACAAACATTATTTCAATAATTAATTGCATGGAGTAAAAGTGAAAATCTTTTAAAAAATTATTTACAAGAGATTTGCATGCACAAAATATTATTTTCATGCTGAGATAATTTTCAGGTTTTTGCATAGGTGAATTGTGTTTTATTTATGCGAGTATATAAGAAATTGAAATGCTGATGCCTATATTTAGTAAGATATAAAAGAGTTTTGCCTTTCTTGAAGCTATTTCCTTACATTTCTGCCCTCATTGACCATACCATCTTACTGCTTTATCTGGTAATTACACCTTCCTCTTTCTTACAAAGCCTATAATAATTTCAATGTTTAAAAAGAAATAATATCATGTAACTATGACAAGCACCCGGGGCCCACGGCTGTAACAAAGACCTCGTGTGTTGAGGTCTTTGAAAGAAAGACCAGAACAAAAAATTAGTTTTCTCTTTCATACTTTCTCAAGAGAACACAATGTAAGGCAGGAGATAACAGCTAATACACACTTACAGGTGGACTGCACGGGAAGTTATTTAATAAGTATATAAATACGTATAAAGATCAAATTATTTCTGAATGAGGCAGTGTTCACTTTGATATTTTAAATACTATAATCGACTAACTTGAAGATCCAGAGGTTCAAACACCTTTTTATAAAAGTGTATTTGAAATCAACATTATAACAGGTGAAAGCCTATGAATTTAGGTCACAGAAGGCAGAAACTTTTCAAGACTGTTGGTATGTTTGCAGGAAATCTAAGGAGTAATAGGGAACAGTTCAATTAAAGCACCCAAAGACTTGAGTGGGAAGGAGGTACATAGACTTCCTGTACCAAAGACTGGAAAAAAATAGTCATCTTGGAATAGAGGGAAGAAGCTACTAGAAAATGTGTGTAATCCTTCCTAAGTTTAACCACTTGGAAGGCTGGGGATATGTATGAAATCCCACTTACTTTTTTCACATTTACAATTTCTAAAGATGCTCCTTTTCATCTGCAGTTTGCAGCCCAGAATTCAAGCTCTGTCTGGGAGACAGAAATACATGGCATTTTAAAAAGGAGTTGCTGGTTTGGCACTATTGTTTCTAACAGAGCTTCAATATCTCCCTATGAGCCTGTGTATATGTGTAAGTTGACATTTGGTTCTAGAGACCATAATTCAGATCTTCTCATGCAAACCAGGGGGCTCCTGAGGTCATCCTCTCCCATCCCCTTCACAAAGAAGGCTCAATTAGATCAGCTTGCTGGGACACTTGGTCAGTAAACTTTTTAGTTTCTCCAAAGGCAGTGATTCCACAGCCTTTCTGGGCAGCCTGCTCAGGCACCCACTAATCTCTATGGTACATTTCCCCCTACTATGTCTAAAGAGAATTTCCTCTTTTCTAACATGTGACCATCATTTCTCATGCCATCAGTGCATGAGACCTTCAGTCCTGTACCTCTGGCAAGAGCATGGCTCTGTTATCTCTGCGTCTTTATATTTGGCAGCTGCAGAGAGCACTAAGATTTCCCCTTCACCCTCTCTAAAGGCTGAAAAACCCACTTCTTTTGGCTTCTCCTCACATGCCACATACTCATCTTGCTAGCCATCCTCTGCACTTGCTCCAGTCTTTCAAAATCTTCCTTGCAGAGGGGTGCCTCCAGCTAGAAAGTGCAAATGCAGCCTCAGAAGTGCCAAATAAAGTTGAATGACCACTTTTGATCTGCTACAATTAATTATGGTGCACAGTGGCACTGCTTCAACAGCATTGACTTATTTTGAATAATCTGTATCCTAGTGGTTATAGCGTTGTCGGGGGGACATGATAGTTGTTGGTTTGCACTGATTCAATAAGGAAGTCATCTGAATCTCTTTTCTACCTCCTGACTGAACATTACAATCATTAGGTTTTGTATTAAAGGGAAGGTGTACACTTGGTGTGGGTCCTGATGCTGACTGGGGATACTAGGTGTGCTCTGAGAATGCTTATTGGATCATGGTGTAAAACAGGTAGAGAAGCATCTGTTATTTTTATACTGATCTGGTTTAGGTTAGAGAAATGTATTTGTTGACTTAGTACTGTGAAGGCAGAGATTCCTCTGTGTGTTCTGGACTACCACAAAAGTCCATGGATTTATCAAAGGAGTCTAGGTAGCTCCAGGATTAGGCAGGATCTAAAAAAGTCTATTCAGAATAATACCTATTTGTCATGTATACTTAATTCTGCTTAAATCTTATTCTTGAGCTACCTGTGATTGCTTTCAGCTTTCATTGCCCTCAGGGATATCTCAAAACACAGCTCATACACAGGCACAAGCTTTCTCCCAAACAGGGTGAGAGACTGAAGACTGACTCTACCAAATAGTGGATACATGCAAAGGACAGGAAAGGAAAATGCAGTCTTTGATGTACCATGAGGCTTCCCGACATTTTAGGTCACTAGACCTAGATCTTTCCAAGCCTTTCCTGAGAGCAAGCGCCCCATGAATTTTTTAATATGTTGAACTCCACCCTCAGCTGGTTTCTGACTGGGTGTCTCCTTTCCACATGGAGCAGATGTACTTGTGCCTACTGAAGCAATGTGCTGTTGCCAATGTGTTGCAGGAGAAAAAAATGAATCTAATCTCCAGTTTAACACTGCCAATTTTGCAATCCCCTTCCTTCAAAGCAGGGATGGTCCCCTGCTGGCACATGCAGAGCCCAAGGCAGGGTTAAAAGTGATGGCAATGGTGCCTTGGGCACATGTTGCTGTGGCTGGGGAGCCTGCTGAGCCTTGGCAAGCTGAACCATTCGCAGAGCAGGTGCTTAGAGGGGCACTTGTGCCAAGGGCTCTGAGCTACTTTGGCTAGCCACATTGCTATGGCATTTAATGTGAGGTCAAACAAGCTCTTTCAGAATGGACCAGGATTTTTCCAGTCCCACAGTCTTGCTCTCAGTCAAAGTCTCTCATGGATATGGCTGATTTTCCTTTGGAATAAATCAGGTTCGACTTCAGTCACACGTTTTTAATCTACCCAAGATTTTATCAATGTTATCAGCTTAAAAAATAAAAAGCATGTTTTTGTATGAAATTGCATACAATTTAGTCCTTTATCTCTGCTCCAAGGAAAGTACTGACTAAACAGAAACACCGGACAAGAGTACATGAGACTCCCATTGCTTATTTGTTGCATTTGTATGTTACTGTCTGGGAAGATTTGAAGGGTGGACCTCCTCTTATCCCTCTGCTTCAACTACAGGCAGGAAAGTGCTTCAGCAGCAAGTCACGTTTCTCTTGTTTACTCTCATCAAGACCTTTGTGTTGCGTAATTCTTTTGTTTTCCACTGTTGTAATCTCTGATGCACACGGATCCCAGACAATGTAGATGACCCGTGTGGGATGCATGAGGTTCCCTGTCAAGATATTGTTGTTCCTCGCTGGCTGGCCTCCAAGTTTAGTACTAACTAAGCTAAAAAAAAAAAATAGAAAAAAAAGAACAATGGAGATAAATTTAGATGCTGTTGGGAAAAAGAATCTAGGACACTGTCCATCCCAGCCCTTTGAAGCAACACCCACAAAGCAGTTTCCTGACTTTTTCAGGGATTCCCAGATTTTCCCAGCAACTTATGCAACCAAAGCTGACACCACCTGAGTAACATTTGGCTAACCCTTTGCAAACTCCTTCCAAATGCAAGCTAAGAAACAGAGCTCGGTGTCCTAAAGTAGAGCCTGTGTGCGTACTGTGCACAACTGGAAACAGCTGGAGCATGGATGCTGATAGCAGAGGTGCCAAGGCAAATCCACTGCACTGATTTCCTGAGGCCATTACCAGCTGTGCTCTTCAGGCAACAGTGACCTAGGCCTGATTTTAATTTTGCTAGACAAGTGCCTACTCTAAGACTGAAATCCCTGCTACTAGGTCCTCTAAAATACTGTTAATCACTGACTTTGTACACCTATTCATTATTTTCATTAATAGCTTACTTACATGACTGTGTTTCAAAGGCCCCATTGAGGTATTACTAGCTAAACTGATCACTAATTCCAATTCCATAATATTGCTATTTCTATGTAGATGTGATGTTGAATTGTTTAAAAGGAGTTGGACACTGTATGTGCCCTAAGCCAGCTTCTCAAGTCAAATTCTGGGGGATGGGGAAGGCCTTGCCCTTTCTACACCTTGTGGTTTGCATTTTTCTTCTTTTTTTGAGAGTTCTGTCCCTATGTTTTGAAGATTCACATTCAGTCATTGATGAAATGTTTTCCAGTGCAACTTGCATTTACACAGCAGTTCGTATCCAAAAGGGTGCCATGACAATTTTGATCTGCTGACAGATGTAGCCAAATGTAATGTTTACCAATGTAGTGTAAGACTTTTAGTTCCATTTTTTAAAGTTGAAATATTTTGCAGAATGTTGCTTTGGGTAAATTTTTGTCTCTTTAATTAAGCTGTATTTTTCTGAAATGATAGAATTTTCTACAAGATAAAATAACTTTCATTTTAACATCATGCAATTGAAATATTTAGTTTTTGAATTTCAAATGATATACTGGTAAAAAGTTATCTTTGAGATTTTTGAAATGAAGTCACTCTGTTTCATGTAAAAAACCCCAATCCAGTTGCAACTTATTTTAGTTTTCATGTCATAACAAGCATATAAAAATGAATGATAAGTAGGTCATAAATTTTCTTTCTGTTTTAACCAGATGACAAAAAAAAACCCCACAAACCTACTCTCACCAGTCTAGTCATAATTTGTTAATGTACATTTTCTCTATGGCCAGAAGCTTTGAATTTGCATGATCAGATTTAATATGGCAGGTCATGTTTTTTTCTCTCTCTCATTATGATGTCAAACCATAACACAAAAGTTTTTTCCATCATTTAATGTAAAGATATTGGGGTGGAGAGTTAAAATTAGGATCTTGAATGTCATTGCACTGGAAGGTGAATGAATAGTTATCAGAAGGATTTTAGATGGAGTTCTAAGCTGGAAAGCTTTTTCAGCATACACCAATCTTCAAGGATTTCAACAGTACCATGAGACTCTAAAAATTATTTGATACATAATTTGGTGAAATTTGAAAGCTTTTCCTTTGCAGATGTTTAGATTATCTGACTTTAATAATTCTTTGACCTTAACCTAAGTAAATAGGTATTGTATGTTTCTAATCAGTGTGTGCTTATGTTGTTTCCATTTTATTTTCAACCTGAATGCTGTAATTTAATAAAAACTTATGCCTTTAAAAGTACCAAATTTTATTAATCCACTTAAAGGCTTAACTGTTTATAAAAATGTACTATGTAAATTGGACTTCCTTTCTTCAGTCATCATGGCCAAGCACATAAAGCTTGGGGAAATTTATGCATTTTGACCATCTCTAAATCATTAGAGGCCAAACCAATTTAAATAGCAATCAGTGACCAAGAACACCCTTTGCTCTCTGAAGGTTTGTTTTTTTTCCTTGGTATTCTAATTATTTAATTCAAGCTTGTTAGGTTCAGCTCTGCTGGATCCTTTGCAGTCTGAATTCATTCTGCCTTGTTTAATTTGCCTTTTTTCCTTAGCCATTAGATTGCTAGCTCTCAAGATGAGAACAGAGAGCTAACTCACCACAGCATAATATGAACAGAAGCTGTTTCCTAAACTATTAAAAAAGATAGGATGATCCTTTGGATTTGACACTTGGGACAGAGTTTTTGTGCCTTTTTAATTGCTTTCTAGACTGGCATCATTATCCTTAAGATTTCCCACTTGAAAGACTGAACTCCTCCCATTTTATAAAGTGTTTAGAGGTCTTAAAAAACCCCAAACTAACATATGAAGTTTCCTTGTATTAATTTTTCAGTGACCTCGGCGGAGTCGCAGTTTGTCTCTGAGATATCCGGAGGTGATCACAATGGAAATGTGAACTCGCAAGACATCTGAAGGTTATTTTCAGAAGTGGCATCTCAGAGTGGGCTGGAGGGACAAGCATATTATTCTCAAAATCTGTAAGAAGCTCAGCTCACTGAAAGGCTACATTTTTCCCAAGCTTTTAATAGTTTGCCACTTTGGAAATTGCACAGGTTTAAACCCTCCCCATCATGTTTATTCTGTTTGAAATGTTGACAGAGGTATTTAACTCTGGTGTGGCTTTTACTATCAATTATTATGTCCCTTATGTAAGATCTGCTCTCTGAAGTCATCACTGGGAAGAGGTAGAAAAAAATCTAATAGTGGGCAGATTTTTTTATGTCTGTGTCACTCAGATTTATGATATTACAGCTTCTATATGCAAAAGATGCATCTTTTATGGCAAGATAGCTCTTCTAATGTCTTGAAGTGTCCTGAACTCATTACAGCTTTTGACTTGTTCCAGCCTTCAGATTAAAATGGTTCAGGTTGCATCATTTTAAACTGCACAAAGGGTCAAGAGACCGTATCATTTCGATGAGGCCACAGTTCATTTGCTTTGGCTCAGGAAAGCCAGAGGATGAAATACATATTAATGCTCACAGTTTGAAAGAAGGATTGCAGCCTTGGTATTGCAATGAAGTGAAACATTTCAGACATGATGCAGCAAAACAGTCACTGGATTTTTGCCAGTTTGAAGGAGATGAAGAGGAAGAGACAATGTAAAAAAAAATAAATTAAAAAATGCACCTGGTGCCTAATTTTTTAAAAAAAATTTATTATGGGGAAAAGCAATATTTGCTTTTTTGCTTCATGGAGTGGAAATCAGTCCATTAAGAGGGTGGGAGAAAAGATTAATAGATAAATTCAGCATACTGACTCCTTCATATAGTTAATGTGCTTCATTTTACCTAGGTGATGAGCTACATTTACACTGACAATGAGTGGAAAGGGAGGGAGAGAGGTTAAATATGTGGTATGGGGAACAAAGTTAATGAAAGCATATTACAGGATTTTAGAAAAACCATATATTACTGTTCATTTAATATAGTCCTTGGGACAAATACATCCCTGGTGTAATCTCATTAAGCTAATGAGATCACATCAGTGATAAATTTGGCTCTTGTATTTGAAGTTTTAAAATGGTGGTGGTATCATAATTTTCTTTTCTGTTTAGAATATGAATGACCATTGGAAGCCTGAGAAGAAAGAGAATTTTTAAGGGTGACAGAGACTGGTGAGATAGAGAGGATGGAAAGTAGAATATTGAGCTAATTCATTTTTAGCTCGCATTGTCCTTGTCCAAATATTTAAAATTTTGAGCTTTGCACTTCTGTATGTGAAGGAACTGTTGCCATCTGAAATCCAGAATCTTAAGGATGTAAGGCACCTGCCTTTCTCTAAGTCGTGCTGAGGTTCATCTTTAGCCATGACAGTCATGTCACGGCTAAAGGTGAACCTCATAGTCATCCTCAGCTTCTGATCTTAACTGAGCTTTAATACCTTGTCAACATTTGAGTGTCTAAGATGCACACAGCTCAGATGGTGCCTCAGGTAGCCTCTGTGACTGCTCAGCATCCCACGGCAGGTTTCCTAACTGAAACAAAACCTTCCCATCCTCTAAAATATGGTTACTCAAACGCACCATTCATCTACTAATGTCTCCTGTGAATGTGATGCATAAAATACACATAGCATACTCTTCCTCTGTTGATTCCTGGTCTTAGTCCTTGACAGTGGCATGTTCAGCAGTAACAAGCTGTATCCAAGTCCTTTCTGTGATGGCAGGACTTCCAACTGAATGTTGTGAGAGCTCCAGCCATTAAGCTGTTGGATTTTTATTTCACATGATCGATGAAGCAATTGTTGGAGCAGCTGTTGGAGCTGAGACTTGCACCAGAATCTTGGGTGTGTGTCTTAAGAACTGGGCGACAGCAGCTCGCTCCATCTGTGGTCTAATGATGAGCAAAACAAATTCCTTTAACTGGGAAAATGACTTGGACCAGTAACATAAAGTTCAGCGACAAACTGCTAAGGGTAATCTCTCTAAAGTGAGCTCAGGTTACTGCCTCTCTGAAGGTGCAAGAGAGATTAGATTCAAGTCTCTTAAAGCGCAGGTGAACGATCCAAGAAAGCATCCACTTGATGGTTTCTCTGTCTGCCTGTGGCTTCTCACTGACATGGACAACTAGACAAAGATGCCCTTAGAGTAAATTCATGGCTGACAATCTGTCTCACTGCAGAGGAACATCAACCTTGTGCTTCACATGGATCATGTCAGTGTGACAGGAGCATCAGCACTTATTTTCAGTATTACTCTGTAAAATTGTGCATAGTTCTGCTTAGCTAGTTTTTGAAGTATCTGGCTATCTGCATGTTTAAAAGAAAAGAGAATATATCTGCAGTGTAGCACTTCTCTGATTATTTCTGTTTGCCAGAACCAAGAAACCATCCAGAGATTTTTAAGAGTTATACCAGCAAATTAAACCTAGCTTTGGGGTGAGCTCAGTAAGATTCCATATAAAATAAATTACACTTCTGTGAAATTTATCTTAAAAGCTGCCAGTAATAATTCTCCACTATTTTAAAATTACCCTACATTGATCCTTTTTTGTCTCAGTATACCTTTTAATGCTTTAAAAATACCTGCAGGTTTTTTCCCCACTAATATTTTCCCTTTAATATTTACAGGAATTTTCCAGTTGAGATACCATAACATTATATATATAACATTATTTTCTTTCATCCTACCTTCTTGTTCTACTCCAGCAGTCTCACAATGAACTTACTCTCAGCATGCACACCTAGCTGCACTTTCCTACTTTCCTTTTATTACTTATGACAACCTTCAGAGTGCACGGGAGACTTTTTTTTTTTTTTGCTAGACCTTATTCTTCACTCGTCATGACAATAACACAATGCTCAAACCTTAATAATCTTATGTAATTTCATTTTTGCTATCAATAATAGACCAGACACATTGTCTCTCCCTTCCACCCTGCCCTCACTAAGGTGCTTTTGAATTTTTCAAAAAGATGTAAAAAGGTAATTATTTTGATTATTTTACCTGTTATTATAATTATTTGATGTTAATTTCTGTTTCACTTTAGTGCCTCTGCTATCATACTGAGATAGGTTATGTTATGTATTTATATCTATATCTGTCTCCTATTTTTCTGTTCAGCTGTATTTTGGTCTAGAGTGGGGCTGATTAAACTGGCAATGTCTATTCCTTGGCAAATGCTGATATATAATTTTATTTTATTATTAATTCCAAAATTGATGGAAGTTTTTACCAAATATTTGGAGACTGATGGATATGCTCTACCTAAAGATCATTGAAATATTGTGCTCTGATTCAGACCTGTAATTTTTTTTATTCTGCTTCTAACTAAAAAACTTTAGAACTGAAATACAGTTCTGAGATTATCAAGATTTTCTATCAGAATTTTTAAACAAAACATCTCTTAACCAGGGCATTTCCTCACTTTTTTTCCCCCTGGAAACAATATTTTCTAATGCAAGAACATAATTACTCGAAGCTTCTTATTCTGCAACACAGCTGGTAAGGTCTTGTAAGGTGTAGAATTCAGGTGAAATGAAAGATGATCCTAATATTTTCAGGAAGAACCTTGGCCCCAGGGAAAACTGGGGGACAAGAGCAGGGAAGCCCTGGTGCTCCTGTGCAGGCAGGAAGGCTCCTGCTGGACCCGAGTGGAATCCCACCAGCTCTTCCCTCCTCATCACTATATCAGGTTTAAGGTACTTAAGTAAAAGAAACAAACAAACAAACAAACAGAAATAGAGGTTAAAGGGCATTCTTGGAGCTCAGATAGTGATGAGAAGGGAAAAAGCATGCTATCACATTCCTGAGGGAGATATTTGGTTTCCCAAAGGTGGAGGTAAACAAAAAGCCTGGGTGAAATTTGTCTCTCTTTGAAATGTGTTTCTTCCTTTTTTTTTTTTTTCCCTTTTAACATGGAGGGCCAGGGAGTTAAGAGCATGGGAAAGCTTTGTTTTGTCTTTATTTTGTCTTGAATTCAGCAGTGTTTGTGGGTTTAATTTCCTCACATAATGGATGCTCCATTTTAAATGCTTTAACATCTACAAGGCTCTCAATGTAGATGAATGAACGCTGCTATCACTCCCAGCACATCACTTTTATATCTTGTCAGATGGTTACAAGTATTAACAGCAGCATTTAAAATTCACTTTCTTCCTTGAAGAAAGCCCCAATATAAGACAGAACAAATTACAAGTAGTATGTATCGTGCAACAGTGCTAAAACTGCTGTCAGCATCCCAACGTGGCCATATGTCTGACATAAAGTACACAAAAGAAAGTGCTGAGGATCGGAGCACAGGCTAATGATAAGTAGGCCAGTTAAATAATAAGCCTCTCAAGTGAGCAATATACATTGTGTTCTGTTTTTCTTACTTTGTGCTGCTTTAAATCAAAGTCCACAGGTCTGCTGTTGCTGGGAGGTTGGACATGTTGTCTGCCAGTAAAATAGGCCCTCTGCCAAGAAACTGAAGCTCACTCTTGGTAAAGGAAGAACATTGTTCACTAAAATAGTTTGTCTTTTGATGCCAAAGGAAATCAAATTGTAATCAAGGGCTGAGAACGGACTGAAGTCATAAAGGCTGGCTTGCCTCAGACTTTGGCAGCCTCGCTTGTTCCCAGGCATATTAAATATAATTTACGTTTGCAGAGGGGAGAGGCTTTATTGCACTAGAAATTTGTTTTAAATAACACTTAAGTGAAACACTGTCAGAGGCAGCCAGGGTTACACTTCTACTGTCATTTAGACTGCTGAAAATCCAGAGTATGTTCATGGTCTTCACTAGATTGGTTCTGAACTTGCATGTGTGTAAATGGATATTTTTGATCAATGTTGATGAAACAATCACATTTCCTAGGTTCTGGTCACCCATGCTGAGTGGAAAGCTCATGATGAAAGGCTTGCCTCAGTTAAAGAAAATATTTATGTGTTTTTCTTTTATTTTATCATGCATGTGAAAATTCAGATTAACTATAAATAACAATATTTAGATGAAAATAAATGAATGCATATAGGACAGTGGAATCAATCATATCTTTGATCTGCAATGTATGGAGTGAAATAAATTTTATTGATAATTCATGTCTTAAAAAGTTAAAGTTTAAAATATGTAATTTATGGTTTCAGAAAGTAACTTAGGAACACTTCAAAAAAAAAAAAAGAAAAATATGGTTTTTATTTTTCTGTATGAAATTTATCTTTTGGAACAGTAAGACAAGCTTTTATTTCACCATGGATTTAAAAACTAATTTTAAAATAGTCTCTCCCAAGAAGTGATAATTCTACTTTTCAGCATCTTGTTCATAAGTAGCCAGCTAAGGGAAAATGTTGTTTTAATTTTTTGCACACTTTTGGATGAGATATTTTTCTTCTAACCTGACACCATAATGTAGGTTACATCTGAAATGTGTTTTACAGATTCTTACTGAGTCAAAGCAATGGAATCTGCCAACTGAAAAGTAAAAAGTCTTCTATGAAGATCTCATTTACAATCACATTCCCTTCTTTGTTTTGCAGCTTTGTCACCGCGCATATAGCATTTGTCAGCAAAATAGTTTTAGTTGCATATGTACCATGCAAAGGGAAACTTGGCCTCAGGGAAATCACAAGGTATAATTAAACTACCAAAGAAATGGTTGAGTAGCTGCTTCTTTAAGATGTAGGGACTTTTTTTCTTTTGCTGTTTGATTCCTTCTGCTGGCAATGCTATTTTAACAGCACATTTCCTCCTTAGAATGGAAATATTTAGATAAGTTTGAACAGCTCACTTCTCTTCAAGCAACAATTGACATTTGAAGTAATTTAAGGTTAATTTTGTCAAAAGACTAGGACAGATCATTTGCCTTGACAACCAGTTTGGAGGTCTAGCACTGTGCCTTGGTGCTTGAGGAACCAAACAGGCGCCTGTCTGATATGTTCCTTAAAGCTCTGCCCCTGTCTGTGTATGTATTTACCTAAGCTTTGATGATGCCTGACATATAAAACACTAGTTTAATACCCAAAATCTGTCATCTCAGAGTAACCTAAAGCCTCATGACTAAGCTTTTTCTGGAGGCTCTTTTGAAAGTGTGTGTTGTTCATGTCTTCTGTATAAGATAGCTAATTTAATTTGACTTGGGGCAGTGGGGCTTAATAAGAGGCAAGGTGTTTAGGAAATGTGACCTGCATTTCTCACCATTGCCTGAGTCTGTGTGTGAGTCTAACCTAAGGCACTTAAAAACTTGGTGCAAATTTAAACAAAACTCTCTTTTCCCAAAGATGGGACTCTCCCTTTTCCAGAAAAATGATGATAAAGTTTAAATGCCTTATTTTCTGAACTAAATTACTTTTACTGTAATATTGATTTTCAATCATTTTATGGCAAAATATTAGGGTTTTTTTGTAAAGAAATGAGACTAAATTACTGCAGAAGTTCTGGAAGTTTACTTATGATATCAATGATTATATTTTACATTGCAGCAGAAAAATACCAGGACTATCGGCTGTAACCCATGGCAGCCCTTTTTCTCAGCTGTAATACACTTTTAGAAGATACATGATGAGGGCCAAGAAACTACAAAAGACAGAAGGGTGACTGAAGAGGTAAAATGCTCTGACACTCAGGCACGAATTAAGTTTCCTGGCACTTTTGGCAGCCACAGGCACTCCCCAGGATTTGACAAATTGGTGGGTGCTTTTATCTAGTTCATGTCAGTGAGCAGCACCATGTGATATCTGAGCATGGGCTTTTGAGACTAGTTAAAGCAGGGCATTGCCACAAAATACAGCCAGACTAGGAAGTCATGGTAAGAGGTAACTGGAGTGACCTCCAGTACATGTGTTCCTTTAAGTGCATCCAGAAATTATGGTGCTCTGTGAGTGTGCACCTGTGGCTCCTGTGAAGAGCTGCGCTCAGATTCTCTCTGAAGTCAAAGAGATGCTCTGAGACAGCCCTGGGCTCTCTGAAGAAGTCCACACAAGGAATCTTCCACAAAATTGCTTCAGGATTCAAGCCTGCCTGCAATATTCCCTTCTCTAGCACAACACAATTCTGTACCATAGTTTTCAAGTGTTATCTTTCTGTTGCTTTTTTTCCCTTCCCTTTCAGTCAATGTGACACAGTATATTCAGTAGTTAACAGGACCATTTGTGTGTTTCTTGAAATAGGTACAAACAGACTGCTTTAAATGTTTTTACTTTTATATCTAGATAGGTGTGTAGATATTTAGATAGGCATAGAAATATTTATACTTTGGTTATGTTTTCTGCTTTCCCTTTGTACTGTCTTGTAAACACATTGTGAACATGGTCCTTCATTTTTGAAAACAATAGGAGCTGTGTGCTTAACTTGGGGGAAGCAAATGAAAGACTCATCTCTATTGCTGTAATTTTCTTAAAAAAAAGGTTTATGCTTTCGAAAATCTTTGAAATACACATATTGCAGATAAAATAGGAGCAGAAAGAATACTTCTATGCCTGAACTATCCCATCCACTCATAACCAGGCTAACACTAAAGCACTGGCAGATAGATATAAAGACAGCTCAGCTGAATGTGAAAACAAAAATATCCAAGAGGTTTGAAGCTTGTGGCCTAACGCTCCCACTGTCTCATCATTACTTTGTCTGTAGATGCTCACTGGTAAATCAACCACCAGTAGCCAGTCAATTGTTTGGGAATTGAATGTCTTATGACGTTTCTGCGGTAGGAAATTGGTCCAACTACTGCTGAAGAGACTGGGCAGCCTATTTCTATCACATTACACTCTTCTTTTGGGCTTTTCTTTTTTCTTCTCAGTAGATCCAAAGCCAGTCAGGTCAAAGTTAGCAGCTGTTGAAATTGCTACAAGCTTTTTAGAGACATGAAAATGTGTGCCAGAATTTTGGTTGAGATTGTGATGAATGCATCTTGACAAAGAGATCCTCCCCCTAAAATTATTTCACTTGCTAAGAGTTGGCAATATGGGAAAAGAGGGCTGAAAGGGGTAGAATTATTAGCCTGTCACCTTAACAAAGGACATTTGAAAATGTATTACCTCCTTGGCAAAGGGATTATCCTTCATGAGGTTTAGTGTCACATAAAGCACAAAAGATTGTTAAACAGAAAAGTCTGTAAACAATAATATTTTAAGATTTGCAACAGTCATATTAATTATTCTATATCTCTAAATCAATCATCATTCCTTAATGAAGAAACTATTTTTCAGCAGTCAGGCAATCAGATGACATGGGCCCTGTAGTCATCTCTCTAATTAAAACCATCCAAAATTCCCGTGTGGATATATATTGGTGTAGATGGGCATATATCTGTATTGTGCCTAAAATTAAACACCTCTCTCTATTAACATCAAGTATAATTAAAAATAATTTTTCTTAATTAAAATACCATTCAGACTAAACAAATGTCTGTCATTTCTGCTACAGGAGCAAACACTTTTTTCCCTTGTGTTTGAGTTGGAATTAAGTGAAATACAACATCTCAAATAGGATGCACTGCAAGAAACCTGTTCGTACAACCTACCGAAACCATAAGCAGGCAAATTTTGGTTTCCATCTACTGAAAATCCAATGCAATGAAACAGTGAAAAAAGAACAGCCTTACCATTTAATAATAAAAGAAACAGTCATCTTGATCACTGATGCAAAAAATGTCATGATTTCAGCCAAAGTAAATTTAAACAAACAAATAAACAACCCAAGTTTAAAATCCTTACTCCAGATCAGGTGCTTGTTCAAGGAATGTCAGAAACCATGTCAGACAAAGCATAAAAAATTGAGGAGACTAATTTTGGAATATGCTGTCAAAAGCAAATATGAAAGACTATTCAAAGGCAAACATATCTGTTCACTGAGATGCATTATAATACTGGCTATTCAATTTCTTGTTCAAGGTCAAAGGCCCTAAAATAAAAACCTAAACTCAATGCTGATTTCTTTGCCCACAAACACACAAATAACTTTAAAGATACATATTGTACTCATCCAATCACTTTCCCATTAATATTTTCATTTTTAAACACTATTGTTTGATTGCTAAATCCTCAAATGTGATGAATCTGGGTGACAAAGAGAAGTTTGCAAAACAAGGAAAATTTCAGCAAATTTGTCCACTTTTGCAGTTGCAAAAGATAAATAATATTAAAAATCCTTTTAAAAAACCTCTAACAATAAATCCTATGAACCAAATGATAACAATGAATGGTAGCAGCTTTAGGATCCTAGAGTGAAACTCTTGAATGATATCCACAGACATATTTTGCCTTTCTCTGTGATAATATAGACTTTTGAATATCTTATTTTGTAGAAGACATTTATAGTTTGTGTCATGCACTGCAGTTCCACAGGAAGACACAAGGAAAAACAAGCTCAAAATTCAAACAAAAAACATAATATATTTTTTCTACTTTATCAAGAAAGAATAACTGTTGTGTACCTAATATGCAGAGACATCTTAGTATAACAAGATACAGCTTAACTCCTAGAGTCCTTGTTATTTAATCCATTTAGTTCTGCCCAGGGATCACATGAATTTATGGAAACCCCCTGCTACCCTCTTTGTTGACTTCCATCCCTGCTGGGAGATCCCCATCTGCTGGGAAGCAAAAGTCTGTTCTGAACTTTACCTCATTTAACAGAGTGCCACATGTAAATCCAACTTCTTCATTTATTACTTTGACAGAGCAGATGGCAATGGGCTTTTAAAAGAATGTAATGTTGCTTAAAACTAGCTATATTTGTAGAAATAATAGTTTTAGCTGCTTGGATTCTAGTGCCTGATTTTAAAGAAGAGAATCTGACACACACAATTAAATTTTTGAGCCATCAGTACTTAGTGATGCATCATAATTTAGCTGTTTTCAGAAAATCATATTGTGACCAAATAATCATTCATTAAGATAGAAAATACTTTTTTAATGGAAATTTGAGACTCGTGTTTGGTGGCTGATATGAGTGACTAGTTTTCTAATAGCCCTAATCACTGGAGTATTTCTTTACTTGTTCATTTAAGCCCATTAATGAAAACGTATGATGTTAAGTCTAATATCTACTAACCCTTGATGACTGTTTTGACTTCCAGCATTGTCCTATAAATAACTGTGAATGACATGCACTGAAAATCAAAGAGCATTATTTCACTGTGATTAAAGAGAACAGGTTCACCCAAGACTTCCTTTTCATCCAGTAAGACGACAGAGAAATTCATTGTTAGTTTGAGTCAGATGTAATGTACTTCAAAATGTCTTGTCCTTAAAAATCTTCTTACCCTAAATGCATAATGCAGGCTTTTAAAATAACTTGAAAACTCAACGACAGCCACTGGGTTTTCTTGTAGAAGGCACATAATGGGATAGGGAACATCAAGCACAATCATAGTACCCTGGGCTTGAAGACTGCAAATAATATAAATTACTTGTCCTCAAGATCCAGTCTCGTGGTTTGTGTGTTTGTCTGTTTGTTTATAATTGGTGACATCTGAAAGTTTTTTAAGCCCTGAAAAAGGGAAGTAAACCTTTCATGTCCAGTGCTGACTGTGCTTTTCTAACTGAGGATATCAGCTAACTTGATGCTCCGTGAAATCCAAAGAGCCTGCATTCATCCGATACAGCCGGGATCTTTGGTTATGTTCATGTTGGCTATGAACCTTCTGATCACATTATGGGTACTATGGCCAAAGGGCACTGGTTGTTTACGTGACATTTGTGGTCTGTCATGCAATCATGTCATCTTGTATGGCTGCTTCGGGGTGAGACCTCATATGAAGTGAACAATCTGTGTCCTTTGCTCTAAATTAAACAAATACCACTAATATGCACTTCCTTAGTTCAATGTCAGGTGTTTAAAGGTCTTTCTGTCTTGTGCATATGCTTAGGCCATAATGTCAGATACTATGATTCATAATAGGTTTTTGCTTTTCTGATGATAAATAATACTGTTTAGAAACAAGGCTGTCTGTCCCCAAAGGGCTTTTATAATGAACTGCACAGGCCTCCTCTGCAACTATGCTGGTCAAGCTTCTGTGATACAACACACGGCTTTTATTGATCATCTGGAGAACATTATACCAGGAGGGGTTTGTCTCTCAGTGTAATTCCCTTTAATATATGTCGTACCAGATAATGGAAATTTCTTAAGCTTTACCGTCATGCTGATTTTTCTTGAGTTTAGTTGCAGAAAATTTTTAAGATTCTTGAGTTAAAGTTTAAAACCCAAGGTTCATCTCCTACATGAAAAAACCCTAGAAGATAACCCTGGTGGCAAATTCCTTTGCAATTATTTTCTGCAATGAAATATGCAGAAAATTTATGCATCAGAGTAAAAGCCAGGGAGCCTCTGTCCTTATTTGATAAATCTAAGGAAAATCGGAGTCAGATGTGGCTATTCCTGCTTTGACTATAACCTCAGGAACACACTCTTTTCACACAGCTCCAATGGAAAAGGACAGCAGTGATCTTCTCTGCCAATAAATGCGATAGGAAATCACAGGGTAATTAGTAACTGTGTATAACATAATCCTGTTGAGAAACTGGGCTGCTTTGGGGGCATTTTAGGTAGTACGAGGAACAGAGGCCTGGGAGAAGGAAGACATCCAAGTCCTGCTGCTGTGAGCTCTGCTGGTACAACATAACCGTGATGCGTTTATTTTAAAAATAAAAATACTCATCCTTTCTTGCATTTGTGAACCTACAGATTAAAATTTAGTAGAAAAATGTTGTTATTCAGTAGTAAAGAAAAAAAAAAAGGTGAAATCAGGACTTTAGGTTTGTTTCCTAAATTGTCTAGGATTATAGTTGTCTCATTCTTTGTAATTAGTACTTAAATCAAATACAAAAAAATGTAGAACATATTCTAGACATAAAAGGAAGAATATAATCACCCATGAAAGTTAACATTGCATGGAATTTAAAGAAAAAAAGTAAAGAAAATCCCCAATGTGGTTGCACAAGAATTTGAAAAAAGCCCCATGTTGGTAAGCCAGATGCTTCCTTTTTTCAAAGGTTGTGTGTAGGCAGTTTATGGTATTTCGGCAATTCTGACCTTTGTCTGACTATGTGGCTGTGTGTGAATAGAAGTCTAAACAAGGAAAGCAATCACTCTGTGTACAAGTGGTTAAAATTCATGGCTAGCAGGGAGCAGATTGCAACAGGAAAGCCCCCAGCCTGTCCACCTACCGGTACCCTACCACCAGCAGAGCTCCTTTTATTCCTGCTTCTCCCTATGGTTGCCTTCAATTCTTTTGCAAATCTTTCTCTCCCCTCACAAATTTATAGCCCATTGATGCCTTTCTGTGCGTGGCTTGAAACATCTGGATAACAATCTTGCAGTCTGTGTCCTGCACCCTTCCCTGGAACAATGGTGGGTGCAGGGCTGCCATCAAACCCAGAGGAAGAATGGAGCTGGTTAACTCGTACATGCACTGCCCGCCCCCCATCAGGGGGCAAGGGGACGTGGAGGAGCTCAGGGCGTCACTTTGTCAGTCTCAGAAAAGTGGTTCCAGCCATTGTTACATCATGTTTCCTTAGGTTAATTCAGTTTGGGTGATGCTGATTTCACTCTCCTGGATGTCAGCCCCTTTGCTGACCAGCAGCCACTTCCACAGGAGGCTGTGCAGTAGGTTCAGTCTGAGGTGGTTGAACTCACACATCTCTGGTCCCTTGGCGTGGCAGAGCAGGAAACATCTCAAAAGGGCACACACAATTAATTTGCAGGAGTTTTACATTTAAATTAATTTAGTGGGTTTTAATAGACAGTACAGCTTTCCCCCAGAGTTTTAAAAGAATTAGATAGCTGGGATCAAGCTCCCTATTGAACTCTAAATTTAATTTTAGAAGAAATGTCTTTATTTCATTTATCTGAAAAGCTAGAGATTCTTTTTGGTTTAGTATAACCAGGAGAGAGAACTAGTGGAAAGAACCTTTCCTCGCTTTTTCCTACGTAGTACAATCATTCTAGGACATTAAATTAGGAGTTTGCTGTTGCAATAAATATTGTTTGGGGTTTCTTTGTTTTTTATATGTGGGTATCTGAGGGTTCAGTGATGAGCATATTCTTCCTTTGTACTTATGTTATTCAGTGTGTAGCAATGTGTTGCTAAATGATACAAGCTAAGTCACAGTTACTTAACTATTTAACTGAGATCTCTTGAACCACACTGATGTTTGTTTAACTTTCTCATTGTTAGACCAGCCAAGTGCTGCCTGCCATGTTCTTCCTGCAATCTGTGAGGGCTGGAAGTGCCACAACTTACACACCTTGGTAAATTCTCAGCAAAATTTTACTGCCAATCCAGACTAATACTCCCATTTTTGTATGTCAGGGTTAGGCACAATTTCCATATATGACATTGGTTTTGTTGACATTATGTTCTATTTTATAGTGACTGTCTTAATTTTTGGAAATTTTGCACAGGCATAGAGACTCAAGCCAAAGATTGAAAGATGTCAAGCAACTTATCAAAATTTCCTCATGTAGATGGGCTTTCTGATACTTTTTCTGCAACTTGCACCCTTCAACAACAACAACAACAACAACAGCAACAACAAACCAAAAAAAAAAAAAAAAAAAAAAAAAAAAACAAAAAAAAAACAAAAAAAAAAAAAAAAAAAACAAAAAAAAAAAAAAAAAAAAGAGGAACAACAAAAAGCTGCATCTCTCACTGTATTTGATGGTATTTGCCCTTGCTGAAATTTCTTCCTGGCTTAATAGTACATCTACACCAGGGTGATATGCTTGATGCTATTGTGCTGGGATAATAGGTCTGTGACCTCAAATGACACGCTTCAGATGCACCCAAGTGGCAAAGCAACAGTAGGGTGACATAGCAATCTTTTATTACCTACAGAACAGTAAATATGTCAGGTGATGAGGTTGATTCATGGTTGGTATGGGAGGGACATGAGCTTGTAGAAAAACATATAAACATGTCTGACCCATTAAGATATAGCTGCTTGTCTTCTGTGTGTGCTGAAGAACACTGATGGCTATTGCCTGCTTTTATTGAGAGGACTACTGGCAGGTGCTATAAGTCTCTCCAGAGAGCCTTGATGCAAAAATGATTAACTGACTGAGGCAGGAGTTTGAGCACACATACAATTAGTGTGTGTCACAGCAGTGAAGACAGTGTGTATAATATTACTTGTGTTGGAGAACTGCTTTGGTATCAAGTATTAAATACTGAGAACAAAGCATTAGAACTCATTCTAAAGTGCCTTGCTTTTGGGAAGAATGATCAGTTTTCAGTCATTCTCAGAATAGAAAAAATTACTGAGAAAATTGTTTGTCTGTCTCTAAAGAAAATGTGCATATACAAATGTTAAGTGATGCATTACTTTGTGGAGAGTAGGATGGCATTATTATTGAACAAAATGTAAATCATATTTAAGAACATGACAGAAATTCTGATTTTTGAAATTACTTTTTATAGAGATGTGTTTTCACACTTCAATATTGTCATTATTTTGTCAAAAAACACCAAAAAACAACCCAACCATGACAGGCATTTAAATGAGATTAAGTATCAATTTCCAGCCAAAACAACTCCTGTAAAAGCTTACTAGTGGTATATTTTTAGTGCTAATCAATTAATAAAAAATAGTTTTCAAGGTGATTAATTAATTTATTAAGCAGCTATAAACTACAAATGAATTGATCCATCTATTTAGAGAAAGCAGAAGTGAATGTTTTAGTACTTTATGGAAAGTCTTCTCTAAATTCCTGTAGCATACTATTTCATTGATTGGCATCTGTCTGCACTTAAAACAAAGGGGAAAACAAAGGGAAAAGCATTCCCTGTGGCACATCCCCTGAGGACTGGGGAATTTCTTTCTTTTATCTATTGTGGATGTAAACACTACATTTCACTCTACCAAACTAAAGCTTTTGCTCCTGAAATTAGAGATGCTTTGCGCTTCTTGTCACATCCCAGCTCTCTGTGAAGAGAGGTCCTCTAAGGAGCTTCTGCTTATCTTGTTTTACTTTGAAACCTGTTCAAAGGAAAGAAGAAAGATCCCACTTAGCCTAGTTAGCCTGAGACTAGATCATTTGGTTTGCTTATGGAAAGGCTTCCCTTTAAAGATAAGAGCCCTCAGAATGTATCAGATAATTTGAGTTAAACTTTTGGGTTGTATGTCTTACTGTGGGTCTGAGTACTTCCGTGGCTGTCTGCTCTAGCATGTGAGCACATCACAGTTACTCAGTTTTGTCATTATAACACCCCAGTGAGATAAGAAAATGTCTTTATTTTGTGCCTGGGGAACTAAATCACAGGGTAGGTGAATAATCTTGCCTGAAGTCAAATGGAAACACTGTTGGAAGCTCTGTGGTTGTTCCAGGGTACTAAAACTAGGTCTGGTGTCCCAGAGCTGAACTGTCTCCACAAAAACAAGCTTTTTTTAAATTTTTGTCAGCTGCACCAAAACTTACTAAGTGTTTTTTTATTGAGA
This sequence comes from Ammospiza nelsoni, assembly GCF_027579445.1. Lineage (NCBI taxonomy): Eukaryota > Metazoa > Chordata > Aves > Passeriformes > Passerellidae > Ammospiza > Ammospiza nelsoni. The sequence goes on from NC_080634.1 coordinate 83,842,988, forward strand.
ATTGTGATCAAATCATACACAAACCTGAAAGAGCATCAGTACTGTTTAGGTATACAGCATTTTTAAGATACTACACAGAGTATGTACATGCACATTTTTGTAAACTGTGCATTCGTTAATTGGTGACTAGATATTTAGGACTTAGACATATGAATAATTTTTTATGTCTTCTAAGGCAAAATAAAACAATACATTCCTTGAAAGTTCAGCTGAAAAATGATTAACTATTTTTCAGATTTTTGAGATAAGAATACATAATGATTTACCACGATTAAGTGGATTCACCTAATTTGCATTGCTCTAATGTGATGATTTTATTACTGAATTTGCAGTGTTAAAATACATTAAAATATCTCTGCATTCTGGGACCAAAGTGGAAGCATCTCCTCTAGTGAACAGGAAAAGGATACAGAGTGATTACCCTCTCTAGCTACAAAAGACAGTGATAATGTGATCCTGGACTAACCTTTTATGTACACTTAGCAAGAACTAGTACAAGCTAGGTTCAATTCTTCAACAGAGCAGATTTAGGGCCTTTTTGGTTTAAATAGGACTTGGACATAATCTATGGCAATCCTTGAATTCGGTTAAGAGAAGGTATCTGACGCAAGTTCTTTGTTTCCCCATGTCTGCTGCCTGCAGCTACAAGTAGCACTGGAAAAGGGAACAACAGGATTTTTACTGAGATAGGTGACAGCAGAGCAGAGGCCTCCTGCCTGTGTAAGCGACACAGGGAGGGGGAAAGTGCAATCTCTGTTCCCTCCTGGGGTGCACCTGGGGAGGTCACTCCTGTCTCTGTGTGTTACTGTGGTTACTGCTGATGTCTGTGCTTGTCACATTACTTACACCAAGAGCCTGCATGGTGGAATACACAAAGTGGTACCCAAATGTGCAGACACCCCCGTGGAAGTGTCATAACATTGGAGGAAAGGCTTAGAAGCAAAATTAAGTGCAGGCATTTCTGTTCCAGACTGGGGAAGGGTTTGAAATCTCCATTGTCAGAAATGGTTGTGCCATTCGATAGAGGTAGCACAAGTGTACTGATACTGGCTGGGGTGTGCATAGGCTTCATGAACATGTCTGTATGAATGTAAAATGTGTATATTTACTCTCATCTGTATATTTATATATATTGAACTGTATTTTTTTCTTGTACTGTTCTACACCAAGAAAAACAAATAAAAATTGGATAGAATATTTCCACAGCCTTTGGAATCTCACTTGCTCAGGTTAAAAAAAAAACAAAACACAAAAAAACCCCACCAAAACCAATAATGATAATAATATAGACATTATTATTTAATAATAAAAATAAGATAAAAGTTATTTAAATTGTAAGTGAAGGCACTTACACTTGAGAGTATAAGTGAAGCCACTTTTTCCCATTGTTTTTTCTGTTACAAGCAAATTGTTGTTTTGTGCTAGTAGATGTTCCAGTTTTTTAATATCCAACAGACTGACAATGACAAAGGGTATTGTAAATTTTGATTAATGAAATATTGCTTTCTTAGGCTATTTTTCTAACATTAGGCAATGTTGTCTTGTTTCTACCCTTGCCTGACGGCCCGAAAAATTTATTGATTTAGAATTTTATTGTCTAGTGTCTTATGTCTTATGTCTAGTGTCTCCTATGCATTTCCATCATCTTTCTGGGACAGTTAAGATGACACAAGCTGAGTTTCCTAACATTGTTCTGAATATGACTTAAACTCAGCTGGTAACAGCACCACACAGCTCCTCACTTACTCCCCCCTCAGTGGGATGGGGTGAGAAAATTTGTGGGCCAAGATAAATGCAGTCTAATAACTTACAATCAAAAATAACAATAAGCAAAAGAGGAAAAATAACAAGGACAGATAAAAATAAAACCAAAGCAACACAAGTTACACAATGAAAAGTGTTTCTCACCACCAGCTGACACACGCCCAGCCAGGCCCTGAGCAGTGCCCCCCACTGATTACCAACCTTCCCACCCAGTTTTCTTGCTGAGCACACCATCCTGCTATAAGGGATATTGCTTTGGTCAGCTGGGGTCAGCTGTCCCAGCTGTGTTGCCTCCCAGCTCCTTGTTCCCCCCTTGTTCCCCCCTTGTTCCCACTGCTCACTGGTGGAACGACGCGAGAAGCAGAAAAGGCCTTGACTCTGCCTAAGCCCTGCTCAGTGATGACAAAAACATCCCTCTGCTGTCAACCTGTTTCCAGTACAAATCCAAGCACAGCCTTGTGCAAATCCAAGCACAGCCCTATGCCAGCTACCATAAAGAAATTTAGTTCTATTTCAGCCCCAGCCAGCACAATGGCCTTTTAAGCAATATGGATACCCCACATGAAAAGCAGAGATGCTGTGACTGTTGCCTCAGCGTGCTTTAACTTTTGATACTGTTATAATTTCCTCCACAATCTCACCCAAATTATTCAAAATACCATGGACTTTGAACAGTTTATGATTGCATCATCATGTCTCACAGTACTTCCCAGGTAAATAAATTCACTCACTATAGACAGTGATAATTTTAACAGGTGATACATAAGACTTAACAAATTCAAACACTTCAGGTAACACTTCAGCAAGACACTACAATATTTCTGTGTACCTCAGGCCTCAGTTCCAAATTACAGCACTTTTTCTCAAGAGTGAGAATTTATTTACTGAATTAACTCTGCTCTGGCTTCCTGATTTTTGGTGGTGTGGAGAAATTCACAGTGCTGTCAATGAGTGCAGGAGATTCTTATAATCTTAAATTTGAAACATTTGTGTAAGCTTTCGAGTTTTTAAATGTATACTTATTTTTATCTCCTACATCTCTACTATCAAAATGGATATTAGACTATGTATTCTATACTGACATGATAAAAAAGACCTGAAAATACAATTACAATATACCAATTTTACACTAGTTAAGGATCTGATTCAGCAAATAAAGTAGAAAACATAGTCTGGAGGTAATACTCAGAATTATATTACTCTGCAGAGATATTTATGAACAGATTTGTTTAATGTGTCTGTTTTGTGCCTACAAACTTTGTATAAATATTCCAAGTTTTGGGAAGATGGAAGGGAAGAGTTAGAAGGGAGGCTTACCCAGTACAAGAGAAAAATGACATAAGAATTCCTCCTGTGCAGCCATTAGATACCAAAACCTCTCAGGCAATAGTGATTTATTGTGGGAAAGAATAAGAAAGATCGTGTGTATAAATCAGAGTGTTAGCTGAGATGTGGCTCAACTTCAAAGCCTTCACACTTCCTTCCCTCTACTTTTTACTTTATTCTACAGCTTTTTTTCCCAGTGAAAACTGCTTTTCTCCTTCATCTGTGTTTTACTCTGTCTTCTTGAATACTTTAAAGATCCCAGATTATAGCACAGTTTTTGATCTTCTGAATTAGATTCCATGTAATTATCAATGTCTTGCTTGGGACTGTTATAGATCCCTGCTGTGCTGGACTGAAAAGTGCTGAGTTGCTTTCAGAGGGTGATCTTCATTGTCCTGAAACAACAGAGGGTTATATGGTGGTGTAGGCATGAGAAAAAAACACTAAAGAAAACAAACTTAAAAATTAAGCAAAATAAATAACACAGTTTCATGTAGTAACTTTGCTGCAGCAGATGGACTTGGAAGGATGCCCAAGCAATAGTCACCAAAAAGATTCTTCTAGCTTTTCTGAAGCCAAATGAACCAGCTACTGAAAGAAAATTGTTCACTTGTTAGAGAATAACATCAGAATATTAAAGTGGGTAATGTCGTGATAAGCAAATATGATTTTTCCCTTCTATTTACATCTTAAAAGACTTCAGTATCTGCAAGGTTAGCTTAGGGGAGTTTTTTGGGGTTTTTTTGTGTTTTTTTTTTTTTTTTTGTGGGGTTTTTTTTGTTTGTTTGTTTTTTTTTTTTTTTGTTTTTTTTTTTTTGTTGGGAAAGTCTCAAGCCTTTTGGAGATGTGAGAGCATTTTCTGGTTTTTATCAGTGATTTTTAGCAAAGGACAAACTAATGAATGAGCAAGCATGCAACCATGACAACAGTGCAAGAAGAAAAAGCCTCATTACCCACAAAATTACTGAAATTACTGTTCTCATAGGTTTCGACTGAAGAGATGCTGTTTTCCCTAGACTCAGTTTCTATTTGTCCAGACTGTGGACTTTTAAAAACTTTTTTTCCCTTTTCACTTTTGTAATAAACAGTTACCCAAGCACCTATGCCCATCACATGTGGGATTGCAAGGAGTAGAAACCTGCCTTGAAAACCTAAGTTGTTTAGCTACTAATCCCGTGTTTTGGCACCATTTGCAAAATTCACTTAGGATGCAGTGCCAAACTGGGAGCCCTGCTGATGCTGGTTCACCATTAATTACCAGCCTGGCTTGGTGGAGTGGTTTCAGGTAAGTCTGCATGGTGACGTGATGTCTGTGTTGCACTGTAGTCATGGGCTTTGACACAAGTTCTGCCTGCACTCTAACCACTTCCCAGTATGAATGTGGAGCCCAGTAGTAAATGTAACACCTGTAGGAAATTCTATGAGAATACATTTCAGAGAAAAACTGTTCTCTGTCTTTTTATTTTCCTTGTCTTTTCTTCATGCTTGTCTTTTCACTCTATCTCCACTCCATGTCCATAGTTTTACTCAGCTGCACTGATGTTATCAGACTTTGGTATACCTTCATCCCATTCTAGTCTAATAATTCCCTGGCTGCCTGTACTCTATACCTGTGAGCTGAATCAAACATGTTATCTTCCAGGCTATGATTCAAAATCTTAAATAAATCTCTGAGTACAGTGATCCCTGCATAAATCACTGTCCTGGTCTCTACAGGATAACACATTGTAATTTAGCATTAGACTTTGTTTACTGTAGGGACTACTCCTCATTTGTACCTTAAAAATCCCATAGTTCAGGCATCAGCTGTCAATAATGAGAGTTAAGACATTTAGCTCATTGCTGGTCATCTCAGTAACTTCATGTCTTTCCTGTAAGTGGTTGCCAAAAGAAAAGGTTAAGAGTTGCACAGTAATAAGGTCATAAGACACATAAGGACAGCAATACAAAGGGGAGGAGAACAATAGTGAGGGCAACTGGGATAGATGAAACAGTAAAAGTTTGCTTGAGAGAATAACATCAGTGGCAATGACATCAAGAGGAAATGGGAAACAGTCATGAGAAGAGGAAAACAGATCATTAGAAGAAAAAGGCAGTGTTGGACAAAAACCCAAAAACCACGGTACAATGTTTAATTAAACCTGGGTTACACATCTAGTCAAGACACCTCTTCAGAAATTAAAAATAAAGGAAAACTCTTCAGATATCTGCCTTTCATAGCTGACATTTTATTCCAGTTAAAATTAAACAAACAACACAACAGCAACAACAACCAAATAAATCTCTTGCAATATTGTTTTGCATTATATGTTCCGAATTACAGAAGTTCACTAGATCTCAAATGGAAGAGTTCCAGCATATTTTACCACAGACCTGAGCTGGGGCTGTGATTACTTAATGTATATAATCTAATATTGTGAACTGCATAAAAGATATCTTGGGATAGGCATTTAAGGAGAAGTTTGTGTAATAACATTTTTCACTGTATTCTGCAATATTAAAGAAGGGTTATATTTTGAGTTATTATGCTGTAGTTCTCTCTTGAGATGTAAATCCACTGAAGTTTCAGTTCAAATAAATCTTCTCCAAAACCTCTAAGGGTTTCTCTGTTCCTCCCATACTCCTCCCAATTCAATTCCATTCTTGATTACCCTCCAAAACCTATTCATTTATGCTGATTGTTAAATATCCTTTCCCCATTTACACTAACTGCATCATTATCAGCCCTACTGCAGCAGGACCATTTGTGTTGTCCTTTGCTGTGCTTTCATATTACCATCCCTCCTCTCCTCTGACCACTGACCTTCACCTCCTCCAGTGAATGACTCTGATCTCTTTCCTATTGTCAAAAGCTCCTTCCCTGTTTATTGCTGCCTGATGTAATTTTGATTGGATTTTACTAAACCTCTGAAAGGCGTCAGGTGAACCTGAAGATTTTCTGCTGGTGAATCTTTAAAAGTTCCCGAGTCCTTCTACAGTGTATTTTGACGTGGAAACTGAGAAACCTTGAGGAATTTTCTGGTTTTTTATGTGATTTTGATAAGATCTGGAATGAACGATATTGAGAGGGGAACAGCACAGGAAAATAAGACGAAAATTCTAAGTTAAAAATGAAAGCAGGAGGACATTTACTTAATTGACATATTTGTATTTAAATTTTATTTTTCTCTCTTTTTTTTTTACCATGTTCTCTCAATTTTCCTCACACATTCTTTCCCCTACCACAGAAAGTCTGAATGAAGTGATGTACCATCATTTGTTTGGTCACAAGGCTGGGAATCCAGATCCTATCAGGTTGCAAGTATACTGAGCTACTCCCAGAAGTGAGCAACACAGATTTTCCTGACATGCTGTTACAGCATAGGGGTGTGGGGACATCTCTGTTGGATGCAATGATAACTTTTTCTTCCAAATAACTGTCAGAGATTTCAAGCAGTCTTGAAAAGTTAAGGATGGTTTTGTTTAGGAACAAAAATAATGAAGATTTTTTTTTCTGCTTCCATTTCTCTGTCTCTGGACAGAAAAGGGGAACAACTGAAATTTTTCTGCACATTGGACAGTGTGGAGTCACAGGGAACCTCTAAAGCAACAGGATGCGCAACAGACTGGCATGTCCAAGAAAGGTGTTCCTACCCTCCAGCCCTCCAGGATGGAGTGGGAACTGGATGGTGCAGGAAAGCATGGGAAGCAGTTGTGCTCACCCTCATAATAAGAATGGAAATGAAAGAGCTTTGCTTAATCCTTTCACCTGTATGGGGACTGGCAACAATTTTGTTTTATATTTTATGCTCCTAGCAGTGCATGAAAGTCCCTTTACTCCTCTGTTCTGCTTAAAGAAGCCAGGCAAAGGTCAGCAGTTTTACGAACTGTATCACTCTTAGAGGGCAGACCTCTTAGGTAAAAAAAGAAAAAATAGAAAGCCAACAGGTGAAAATAATCAAGATTTAAATCCTCTCTTAATGTGGTAAATTCTGTGGGTCAAGGTAATGCAGCACTGAAATGGGCAGGCGTGGAAGCTCACATTTCCCCAGGGTGTGACTAATGCAACTCTAAAACAACACACATGATCCCAAAGTATTAAAGCACTCATAAAAGAACACTCCTCTGAGTATAAGAATATTGTGTGAAGTGTTTGTCTACTTTATAGGATGTTGTTTCTTAGTCAGACTGCTTCACCATGGAATATCCTGGTACTCATGCACCTCTTTCCTTTTCTCTGTTTTGTAATGCAAGTTTACTAACATTAGTGGATTATCCTCTAGCATTTTTAGATCTATGGGACAATATTTTTATTGAGCTGTTTTTTCCCTGGAAGTAATGGAAAAGACTATCGGAGTGCTCCTTCTTTAAGTCTATTTTAGTGCTGCACAATGTACTGCACAATAAATAAGTTTGTAACAGGAACATGTGGTACATTTTGTCTCTAGATAAGTAGACACTGACATGATATTCACAAGAACCTGTAATTATCAGCCAGATTTGTTTCTGACCCATGCACTGATGTTTCAGGTTTTCCTTTCAGGTACAATGAAGCTGTGCCTTTGAATTAAACAGAGTTAGCAGTGTGTACATTAAATTCAAACAGCAGTCCTTCATGTTTGAGCTAAAAGAGAGCACAGGTTGGTGGGAATTTTGTGTATCAAGGAAATTAAAAAAAAAAGAAAAAAAGAAAAAAACAAAGCCTGGCCTTGCTGTATAAAATTCCACTTCAAAAAAGAAAACCCAGAAAGTGAGTAGTTTGTTACAATCAAGCGGAAAGTCAACAGAGACTCTTGAACTTTTCCTGTTTTTGTTGTGTCTAATGTCCAGCAATTGCTTCAGACTAATAGTCAGTTTCTCAGGGTTACATTAATACTTCAAAGAATTTGACCAAGCCACAACTGAAAAATGGATTTTCCTTTTGAAAGCGTTGATGGCAAGTTTGATTAAAACCTTTAATTCCTCACAAATAACTTCTGCAGTTAAATAAGCCTTTATTTTAGACTTGTTTAATTTATTAAAATCTCACCTGTTTGCTTAGTGAAACCATTTCTTTGCAAATGTTTGATAGAAAAGGGAGTCTGAGATGCTTAAGGGCAAGTAAACATCCATAGCATGAAAACCTCTGCATCTTCTCAAGAATGAACTATTATTTTGACGTGAACATTTACAAGATGTTTAAAAGGAGACAGGATCCTTCTTGTCTATAACATTTTTGTAGAACTACTAGTGCTGGAGATTATTTGTACATAATGAATGTAAGATGATTCACTTCTCCTAACATAATATCTTCTCTGGGCAAAATTGGGGTTTTAGACCTGTCTCTGGACTTTCCTGTGCATGCTCTTAACTCCTTACTGCCTTAATATGTAAATATAAGACTCCAGTACTTCTCAAGGCATTAAGTTTTGCAGGGAAATGTTTTTAAGTTGTAGCTGAAATGTGAACTATGATATAAATTAATTTGAAAAAAAGCTTGTGACATTGAATACCACAGTACTAAAACATTTAATTCCTTGTAGCTTGTACTATTCAAAAACATAGGGAGAAGGAAGGAAGGAAGTGGCGGAAGGAAGTGGCAGAAGGAAAGAAGGAAAGAAAGAAAGAAAGAAAGAAAGAAAGAAAGAAAGAAAGAAAGAAAGAAAGAAAGAAAGAAAGAAAGAAAGAAAGAAAGAAAGAAAGAAAGAAAGAAAGAAAGAAAGAAAGAAAGAAAGAAAGAAAGAAAGAAAGAAAGAAAGAAAGAAAGAAAGAAAGAAAGAAAGAAAGAAAGAAAGAAAGAAAGAAAGAAAGAAAGAAAGAAAGAAAGAAAGAAAGAAAGAAAGAAAGAAAGAAAGAAAAGAAAGGTTAATTTAACCTGTAAGTTACTAGGTGCCTGAATAAACATTATGTTACCACAAGGAACAGAACAGCAGGAGATGGGAAGTGAGGACTATTTTATTCTGTGGAAATAGTGGCTGAAAATGACAGTTGAATTACAGTGTAACATTATTCTGGTTTGAATATTGGCTGTCCTTCCACAGTCCCACTGTAAATCTGGTAAGATAAAACTCTGTACCAACATATGCCAGCTAATTCAACAGAAACGTGTGCATAAATCGACCCCTGATCTAGGTAAACTAAAACAATAAGTGACCTGGAAATGCACTGGGTGGATACAGGTGGTTTTGCAGCCTCAGACTTTCTTTGTAATCAGAGTCCTCAGAGATCAGGAGTTTCAGCCACACATTTGGCAGTGGTCTCTATCCCTCTGCATGCACTGGGCATTGGATGAGCTGAGCATCCTGCCTGCAGTTTTGTCTAGAATCCCATGCTGTTGTTCTAGAGTCCCCTTCCTCCATTAATGTCTTAATGACAAGTGATACACAGATTCAATACAGAGCATAAATATTTAAGTTCAGTTTTTCTTATGCAGCTATTTGTCACAAAATCATTCCTTTGGAAGAGCATTTGGATTTCATCTCTCAAGTCTCATGGCAAAATTTTTTGCTACTAGGATAGTATACAACTGGCTTAATTTCAAATGCTAATTCCATTTTATTTAAGATCTTGTCAAGCTAATTCTTTGAGCAAGTTACAGTGAGTAAAGGAGAAATATGAAATCTAAATATAAATATGCATGTAATAATAGAGCTGTCAGAATGATTGGTTTATGAAAGCAAGCAGTCTTCCTGACATTCCTAGACATACCATTCACTTTGTTTAGAATTTTCTTTCTCATTCTTGTGTCATTACATGATTTCTGCAATGTTGAGAAAAAGACCTAGGTTTTTTTTCTGAACAACAATCACTTTAAATCCCTCATACCATATAAAATGGACATAAATATAGGTCTGGTGGGAAATAGCTTTGGGGTATTTAAATCATATTTGCTGCTTAAATTTAAATGCATTCTAGCAATCTAGCACTCTGCTGACCTCTGGATAGAAAATGCCTTTGTCTGAATACACCTTATTCCCAATATTGTGAACAATCACTTTGCTGTTTCTTACAATTTTGCTTTCACCATACTGCTCTCCTTTGATTTCCTCCTATTTTTCATCTTGACATACACACATACTAATGGTTGTTAATATCCTTTCTAGAAACTGATTCCTGGTTACATTGCTCTTCAGGTAATAGCTAGGGGTAGGCAGGCATGGGACCATAAAAATACAATCTTTAATCTTAAGGACTTCCTGTTCAGGAAGGACTAAGTGCAGACCAAATGGCACCAAGCAAACAATGTGACCTGCTCTGACTTTTAATGTGAATAAACAAGTCTGATTAAGAGTTATTCACTGCTAGATATTCTCAGCAATTCTAGAAGAAAAATAGTAGCTCTGCTAATACTAAAATCTTGTTTCCCATAGAATCAAATGAGCTCTGTTCACTGGAGAACTGGAGTGTTGAATTTGCTCTCCTTGGTTAAAGGAACAGGGTAATACCTTCCCACTCCTAACACTTGCACCTCATGGTCTCTCTGTGACAGTCACAGATGCACAAGCAGCAGCACTTTGCTTTCACCTTCTATTATTAGGCATACTCACAGAGCCAGGGTACTGCTGGAACCATCTTGGGAAAACCTTCCTTTGGAAGCTCCTCCTCCAACAGTGGCATTTGAAGACCTGGATCTTTAAACCTCAAGCCAATTTTTTTTTTTTTTCTTTTTTTGAGTCACTGAACTTTGCCAGATACAGTGCTGGGTGTTTTGTTGGAAATCAGCTGAAGGCATTAGATCTTGCTCCTGATGCTCCATTAAGGTGATGAGCACCTGTTTTTTTGCCAAGGGAAAGCTGGTCTGGGTAGCATGAAGAGAAATCTCTACTTTTGTCCTGAATAATGCATAGGTTGCCCTAATTTCTGCTAACAAAATATAAAGTCCTGCTGTATTATTATGGTATTGTAAGAGGTTTGTTTTTGAGTCTGGGTTTTCAAAGGAAGCAGTAAAATGTGGACAAGCCTTTATCACAATACAGATTTCATGCCTCACTGACAGTTAAGGATAGGTAGAATATTAAAAAAATAATTGGATCCCATAATTTAATTGTATAGAGCTATCTTTCTAACCAACTGCTGTTTAACCCATCAGTTAAGAACTTAATTTGCTCAGCATTTAACTAAAACATTCAAATACAGTGGTTTTTATTCACACTCTCTGTTGTTCAGGATAAAGAATAAAAATTCTTTTCTCTTTTTAGCTCAAGTCTCTCCTGACAATGTGACATATCATGGAAATATGGTGAAACTATATTTTTACATAGCTTATTAAGACCTGTTCTACCCCCTGCTCCCCCTTTTTTATTGTAAATTACAGGGTTGCGTGTAAGTTCAAAGAATTTCTGACATTCCTCTGTGCAAGGGTTGTGCCAGCATTATTGCTTAGCTATCTTGCCATATTTCAGGCTACAAACTAACCAGGAAGGCAGTTACATTTCTGCCTGCAATTGATTTTGTTAAAAAATAAGATCAACTAGTTTTCAATAGGAAAAAAGAAAATCTCAACAAACCCACCTAAGAAACTAAAAAAGTAAAGTCTTCAGAGCTCAAGTGGGATAGAGGACTTGAAGGCTGCTACAATCCATGGCAGTTTGCATGCATATTGCAGGTGTCCTTCTGGTCATTCAGGCCTGCACACACACTTCCCAAAGTAGGACTGGATTCATAGTTGTTTTCAATTCCCCTGGTTTTTAAGGGATTAAATGGAACCTAGCCCTCCACAAAAATATTTTCCCAAATCTCCCTGCTCTCAACCACTTGTACAACAAGAAGCGCAAGATTTTGTAAAAATTTTGTTTCCTAATTTTTTTTTTTTTTTTTTTTAGTTAATTTGAAAGGCCTAAACTCTCGGGTAAATACACAGCCTATATGTAGCATGGTTTCAGTGGCAACAGACATAGTTTCAGGTACTTAAATATAATTTGTGATTTTACATTTCACTAATTCTAAATATTCCCAGGTTTACTAGGTAGTTTCAAATCTGATTAGTGTCTCAAGGAAGTGGAAAGATGTTAGTAGAAAAAAGGATGAAAAGTGCTTAACTTAGCTTTCAAACTTAGGCTCACACTACTGTTATTTGAGCTGCTTTTTTTTTTTCTCTCTCCCATGTGTTTCGTGTTAGACAAAACTGGCTTCTTTTAAAAATAGACTGTCCTTGTTCAAATGTTCCTTGACATACTGAAGGCAGCTTCCTCTCAGTTTGGAAAAGCCAAGACAACATTTACGAGAAAAGAGTTAGGCTGTGTGTTTTCCTATTTGGTTGGTTTTTCTGAGTTTTTGTTTGTTTGTTTAAAATTTTTCTTTTTTTCCTTACAAATAGCTTGCTGTAAACAAGAGGTGACTGTAATGCCTCTGATAGGGAACAGGTAATCACAGGGCAGAATAGATTTGGTCAAACTTAACAAGATGCAAGGCAGTTTTAAGACTTTGGAATTAACTCAGTGGATGAGTTTTATTTCACATAAACAGAAGAAATCTTTCCCATGCAAACCACTGTCCTGATGCTTTAGAGAAACAGGAAGCAATTTTCACAGCTCATTCACACAACCAATGAAATGTGAAATAGGTTCCATGGTTAGGTGACAATCCTGGATGTTCCCTCTATCTCTGGGTAACGCAATCTTATTTCCAGGGCATTAGTGTAAGGAGATAAACAGAGAGGAAAAAATATTTATTAAGAGCAATGTTGCTGTCTGAATAATAGAGGGAAAATGAAGGATTACCCACAGGTCTATATTCTTATTTACATCTAAAAAGTGTACTGAACAGCTGTATTGCCAAACAAACAAACAAAACAATTGTTTTGTTTCATCCAGAATCTGAACAACTAATTTAATGTAAAATCAGTGGACATAGACATAGCACAGAAGATTATAACAGTAATCACCTTCTGTATAGGAGAGATAATCAGAGGAGTATAAAACTTCATGCAAAAATAGGTTGCTGTTAGTGCCACTACAACGTATAAATAAGGTGGAAAAATACATTTCTTCTTACCAGAATTTCATTGACTTAAATGAGGCAATACAAACCATACAAATGCAAAGAACAATCACAGGATGAAAGCTAATTAAATTAAAAAAATTATTTCCCCCACTCCCTCCCCCCTTATAGTCAGTCTGAATGACAGTTAATAGTTAAGCCAGTCCATTTGTTTCTTAAGAGTGAAGTTCCCACAGCAAAAAAACCCACAACACAATAGTCTGTGCAGGAGTCTTGTGGGCAAGTGCAGCTATCATGGAGTAGCTCTGATGAGTCTATTGAAAAAGCAGCTGTTTCTGCCTTCACTTCTGACCTGGCAGTGCACTCCAGTTATAGCTGTGCTCAACACCCTTTCACTCCTTACTCAGAGCTGCTTGTCATTCAGTGGGACAGAAACAAAATCTTTCCTTTGGTTTTAAACTACTTCAAGAAGCAGATGCAGCAATTACCTTTAAAAGCAATAGCTAGATTGCTTTTAATGCTGGCAGGTTTTTATTATTGCTGTCTGTCCAGGGAGCACTTTTATTGCTAGCAGTCAGTGCTAGATCTTCAGCAGGAGTTGATCATTTTTGCTTCAGGCTTTTGTGTGTCCATATGGCCATGTGTGGAGAATGCAATGACATGTCGGGTTTGTGTGGCAAGGTTTTGGTAGTGGGGGGGGTGCAGGGGTGGCTGCTGTCATAAGATGCCAGAAGTTTCCTTGTGTCTAATGGAGCCAATGCCAGCCAGCCCCAGGATGGACCTGCCTCTGGCCAAGTCTGAGCCCACCAGTGATGGCTGTAGTTCCTCTGGAGTAACAGATTTAACATGGGGAAAAAACTGCAACAGCAATGACAGCTGGCAAAAGAAGTGTGAATATGTGAGAGAGACAATTCTGCAGACACCAAGGCCGGTAAAGAGGGAGGGGGAGGTGTTGGAGCTGAGATTCCTCTGCAGCCTCTGGTGAAGACCATGGAGAGGCAGGTCTGGCCCTGCAGCCCATGGAGGTTCACAGTGGAGCCTGTGGAGCGTGTCAGAGCAGGTGGAAGTCCAAAGGAAGCTGTGACCCCCATGGGAAGCCTGTGATGCAGCGGATTCCTGGCAGGAAGAGAGGAGCCTGCACTGGAGCAGGTTTGCTGTCAGGACTCATGAACCTCAGGTTGCCCACACTGGAGCAGCCTGTTCCTAAGGGACTGCACATTGTGGTATGGACACACATGGAGCTCATGGAGAACTGCACTCCATGGGAAGAACTCATGTTGGAGAAGTTTGTGGAGAATTGCCTTCTGTGGGATGGAGCTCACTTTGGAGCAGGGGAAGAGTGGGAGGAGTTGTGCCCCTGAGGAGAAAGGAGTGGCAGAGATGAGGTGTGATGAGCTCACCTAAGTCCCCATTCCCCATCCCCTTGTGATGCTTGGGGAGAAGGAGGTAGAGAAAATCAGGAGTGAAATCGAGCCTGGGAAGAAGAGAGTGATAGAGAGGTTTAGTAGGCACCTGGTGTCCAGCCAAGCTCAACCCTTGACAAACTTTTCTACTGAATAGGTAGCAATTTGAATTTATTGAATAGTATTGAATAAGTAGTTTTTGTCTTGCCTTTTAATTCTATGTTATGGTCCATTGTGTGCATACCTCAAAATGAGAAAACAGTGTGATTAATCCATAAATGGTAGCCAAACTGAAGGAGTACCTTAATGAAATACTACATCTCTGGACTCAAAATTATTAACATGGCCATTATAAGGTCTGTAGAATTATATGGTCTATAGAATTGCTGACGCAGATGGATTGGGAAATAATGTATATTTATCAAAGTATAAAATGATCCCAAAGGGTTACACAAAGGGTGGTACAGATTTTTTCACTTGCTAAATTTGTGTATAAAATTGTAAGAGCTCAGAATGGTAGGGCTATAAAAGTAGGACAGGTATCAACAAGTGTACAAGGTTTTTCCTTTAGCAATATAGCTATCACAAGCTTTTAGGTAGTCAAGTATTCACTGAAGACACAGCATACTCACTTTAAGCGATGATTTGTTTTGGAAGATTTCATAGATAAAATATAGCCATGTCCATGACCCATATATATTCTCACATTCAAGCATTTTGGCTGTTAGTTTTTCAAGTGGCAGTAAGCACCTAAGGACTGAAAGATTCAGGACTATTGATATTAAATGCAAAATAAATTTGGTGGTAATTAAGTCCCATGTAATTATATTGATTTAAGTGAGATTTCTCAGGCATGCAAAGGGCTGTATGTGTTGTACTATAATTAACTTTGTCAATGCTCATTGCTAAGAACTATGATATATTGTTTAATTTTATTAGAAATGTTTTGGAGGGATTTATAAAATTTTTATGTAAAAGATAGTTGCTTTGTTTTAGGGTGTTTTGCAAGGGTTACCTGCTAAAATAATG
This sequence comes from Ammospiza nelsoni, assembly GCF_027579445.1. Lineage (NCBI taxonomy): Eukaryota > Metazoa > Chordata > Aves > Passeriformes > Passerellidae > Ammospiza > Ammospiza nelsoni. The sequence continues at coordinate 83,858,407 of NC_080634.1, forward strand.
TGAGTGATATGTAATTAATAAAATCCCAGTTCTCTAGGAATTTACAGGAAAAAAAATCCAAACCAAAGCCCCAAACTATACTGTTTATTTTATTCTGTGACTCATCTTATAAACTGCTACTCATAAAATATCTATTCCAAAGAACTGATCATCCCAATTTTATTGTTTTACTTCTTTACCAATAGCTGCAATCTAAAATAAAATGACATATGCTGTAAAGGTGAGCAGTCAAGAGCAATTCAATCTTAATAATGACCTATGTATCAGTGTTGAAACTATAATGACAAATGGTTATTTGTGGAAACACATTACCTTGTAGGTGTTCAAACCTGATGCTATAGGCATATTATTATAATAACGCTATAGGCATAGCATTATTTTGAGTTACCTGTGACTGTGGAAGAAATCTCTTTGTAAACAGGAAAACATCTTTTTTCTCTTAGAAAATAGTCATTTTGAGAATGAACTTCTCAGAAAATAATTTACTGAGGAACAGATGGGGTCTCCCCAGTTATGTACTGAATGTTTATGTATACCACTTAAATTGCAGATAATTTTACTCTTTCAGAAATGCTGCTTCTTGAATTGAAATGTTCAGATCACTCCAGTCTGGTGAAACAATGGTATAAGAAGGAGCTGAGAGCAAGCTGTGAGGACTCAGAAGCTGCAAAGCTGTTAGAGGCAAAGAATCTTGAGGGGTATACTTTTCCATGCAGAGATGTAACATGCACTTGTGGCTTAATCAAGGTATCTTTACAAATAACCTAGTTTCCAGGTGATAGATTACAGTAGTTGGTTTTGCAGGGTAGTGAAAGACAAATAATTTGATAGTGGTCCACAAATTGCACAAATTTAAAGACACTGAACCAGAGACAACAGTCTGTGTTCTCCACCAGTGCTGTCCAAATCCCAAACGGGGCATAGGATTTTAGACCAATGAATGCTTTTTATTTGGAAATCATTGAATGATATTTGTCACAGTGATGCTTAGTAGGCATTGCTTACTATGAGGCATGCCTTTAATTACCATTAAACAAACATTAAATTTGCAATGCTAAAATTTGCTGTAGTAGAGTCACTGAAATCATACGTGAAAAGTGAGGGAGGACTATCTGAGCTATTAATTGCTTGCAGTTAAATTATTCTTTTGAGTTTCTGGGAGTTAGATTGAATAATATTTTTCCCCTGTAAATTACCCAGTTTGCAAAATTTTGCATTTTTCAGGAAGTGATGCCAAGCAGCAAGCTTTCCCTAGTTTATTTGGTTTGATGTGCAACTTGCTGCACTTTGTAGTGAAAGACTTTGCTTGGGCTCTGAGTTTAAATAACTATTTCTGCAAGTAAACTTGTATTATAATTAACCCATAATGGATTTAAGTAGAAATTATTATTAGAACCATGATTTTCAGAGTTTTGAAAATCAGGACCCTGCTGTTTAGCTGGTAGATATAAGAGAGGACTGATTTCTTTTTAAAGAAGCTGTATTGCTTTAACTAGCTAGAGGTCTGATCTGTGGGGTTTTTTTTGTATTGTAATAATGTCTGTCAGCTCAAGCAACTTCCAGTTGTGTGAGAACAGCTCAAAACAATTAGTTATACAAGGTTCCTGCCTTGAAAGTCTGTACTTTTAGATAAGCAAGAAAGTTTAAAAAAATACAAAACCAGGCATCTGGATTTTTCAACCATTAGGGTACAGGCGGTGGCTATGATAAGAAAATGAAATTCTCAAGGCAATTTTGGAAGCTAATAAATCAGAATTTTTTTCTTGCAGGTTGTTCTCAGTGGCGTATTAATACCTCTGTAACTTGCAACTCTACTTCTTTCTTCTCAGAAATTACATTGGCAAGATGACCCTTTCCTCTCCTGTGGAGCTTGACTGACAGGCTGCTGCCAAGGAGGGAAAATGATTTTCAAAGCCCGACCTAAGTAAAACCATTTCTTACACTCTCACTGGACTTTTGTTGTTTCAGGTGTTACAGGAAAAACAAATCAACTCAACTGCTCTGGTTCTTAATAAGAATATTATTAAGATCCCCAAGCATAGCTGATACTACTGTTCCAAACAAACTGAGGAACTCCATTCATTTATTGATGCACTCTCCATGAAGGGATTATGTTTCACTTTGTTTGAAGGACCTGAGAGCCCTTATTATTTTTGTTTGCAGAAACACTGTGGTGCACATGAAAGGGACACAGAGGAAAAAACCTTTTTTTTTTTTTTTTGTTGGGGGAGAATGGCTGGCAGTTGATTGCCCTTTTTTTTTTTTCTTTTCCATTTGAAAAAGCTTCTTGGATGATTGATTTCTGATTTATATTACCACATCCTCCCTGTTGTTCTCTGCTCTGTTTACTGAAATTTTCTATCTGCCTTGCTCAGCTGACATTTAGGATATTGATAAGGTTAAAGATAATGACTGAGTTGATTTAGAGGCCAGGTAGAGCTCTGAGTCTATCATATTTTGATATAGTCTTTCCTTTCTGTCATCCACTAACGACAAATATTTACTTAGAATTAAAAAAAAAACCTCAAAAAAAAAAAAAAAAAACCCACCAAAAAACAAACAAGAAAAACAAACATAAAACCATGAAAAAATTCACCCTCTCTATTTTATATTTCCTTTCCCTGTAGCTTTCATAAGTCCTTGTACAACAAGGCTTACCATGGAAAAAATGTAGCACTTGATGGGAAGAATGTGGATCTTTATGAGGCATCTCATACATGTGGCAGAAAACCCACAAGACAGCCATCATATTTGTCTTTGCAAGCAAATATGCATTTCCTGGGGTTCTCTGGTACATGCCCTTCCAGCATCCAAATACCAAGTGAAATCTGTGGGGAAGGGGTGAGAAAAGGCTTACAGAAGGTTTATGGGATCTAAGAGGCTGCAGCAATTAATCAGATTGGGTCCCCTGTGCTTTCAGTGAGCCTGGTTGACTTACTAAGCCTGAAAAATTGTCCTTTCCGTGTCTCTGCATGGCCATACCCTGATTTTTCATTCCACTTTGAAAGCAACTGAATGGAATATTTATGGCCTATTCTCTTTATCTGCACTGAAGAATTGAAAAATCCAAATTAGAGGCTCCATTTATTTGGGGTTGTCAGAAAACCATTATAATAAGGGGAATGCTTTTCACACTAGTACTACTGAAGTACAGTAGTTTGACTCATCTTTCTTATATCTAATTTTAACTGTACTGCTTTCCTTTGTTCTGCCTTATTTCTCAGTGTGAGTCAGCCCTGGACAAACAGTCAATGACAGCTGAGCTGGATTTAATGTAACTGGAGAACGACATGTGTAGCACAAGAAATTATAACCTTTGCACTGTTCCACCTCTGTGTCTGGCATGAAGAGGGATTTACATTTTTTGCTGCATGTCAGCAAAAGCTATGGTCTGCTGACAACTGGGGAGGGCTAGGATGCTCCTGAATCCTGGTCCTATGTCCCCTTCCAAGGCACCCACTGGTTACATCCAGCTGTGGATTCCCCCATGGACACTTCCATGCTTGCTTTCTTTGTGGCGTAAATTTCCTCTGCATGCAAACTAATTTACAAACATGGACGTGCACAGTAAAGCATATCCTTTTATTTGATTAGTAAAGGAGATGCTAATTATATCAGTTGTGCTAGATCCCCTAAAAAAAGGGGTAAGGTGAGGTGTAAAATTTTCAATCTCTGTCACATGCTTCTGGTGACAAATAAAACCAGAAAAGAATAATTTCATTTCCCAGGGAAAATGCAATAATTTGACACATCTCCTAAGACTTCACTGAAAAATAAAACCACCTTTTGGGTTTTGTGTATACCTCTTCATTTATAGTGAAAAATGTAAACTATTGAAATATTGCTCAGTTTACTAATATTCCAGACCTGATTTTTCCTTTCTTTTCTATGCCAGGTTTCATAGGTTATCTTAGCTTTCTTCTGGATTTACAGAGTGTAATATAGTATAGGGTCACAACTTTTGCTGTGAGGAGTACATTTGCATTTAAAGGAAGTCTTTACAGACAGTTATTAAGCTAAAGGTTATAGAGGAAAAAATACAGTGTTTGTTGCTTCAGCTATAATAGGACCACAGCTAAGTGGAGGACAAAAGATATTTTTAGGCTCTGAACTGTTTGCTTTCTTCCTGTACCATGATTTCTGCTACTCAGACCTGATGTTTTAGACTGTGTGACAGAGTTTTGCTTTTTTTCTCACTGCCATTTTTAGAGGGCTTTTTTTGCAAGGTAAGGTCAACTTATTCTTGCAGTTACCAATTTTGATACCAGCCTAGAGAAAAGCAATAAGAGATGGGCGCATTATAACCTCACTGAGATTGTTGGAGATTCTTATAAAAATAAAAAGGGACAATTTTTTCTGCTTTCTTCTTTACAATTTTTTTGATTTATAAATCCAAATGTGAAACACCTTCCCCATTTTGGAAAGAGTGGAGTTAGTTTTGGCATCACTGAAAGATAATATTAACAATAATAATAATAAAAAATAAATAAGAAAGATAAAGCTAAGAAAGATAAAGCTTCTGCTTTTCAGATCAGGTTCTGCCGTGCTGAATCGCCCTAGCAATTATTGAAAACTGCTATATCCTAATTGACATCTAATGGAATTTAAGGCACTTAAAGCTCTTCCTTATACCTTTAAAGATCATTGTAGACTGATGCTGATTCAGAAGTAGTAACATTGTGTTCCAGTTCTTTATTCTTGATGGCAGCAAAAATATCAGAGAGACCTAGGGAAAATTATATGGAAAATAAAGATTTTAAAATAATACACGAAGTATGAGATGTCTTTTATGTGAACATTATAATGAAAAATATCAATTTCTCAGCTAGATGTATCAATCTCTTCAAAGCTGTGACAATTGTCTTAGATCCTGTCATATCAGCAGTATGAGGCTAATGTACAACAGCTGAGAATATCTCCTGAAAGAAAAAAACCCCACCCAAACACTGAAAAATTAACTTTTCTGCAGAATGATGTTTAAGAGACTGTTGTTTAAAGACCAAGCCCTTTGTTTGAATCACAATCTGACTTTTGTTAGAAAATATATCTGTGCAAATATATGTGCAAATTATCTTTCATATTGATAAACACTTAAAAGAAGGTTCTCATTACTTGAACAACAGTCAATCCTTTTTTGATCTATCTCTCCCTTTTTTCAAGAGTAGTTGTGTTCAGAATTTATTTTTCAGACACAATTAATTTGATTTAATTGTATAACATTCAACAAAGTTTAATATAACTATAATTAAAGAGAAATAATTTCACTTTGTGCTCTTTCATTATGAATACTTTGCCATCTAAAGGTTCCAGCTGATGCAGTTATCTATGGTTTTATGTTCATACAGTTTTAATTATTTGTTGCATTAAGTTTAACTTCCATAGCTTTGATTTTAGGCTTTTTTCATTAAGGAGCAGCACAAAGAAAGAATTCACTATGAACAAACAAAATAGAAAAGAAGAAAAACCTTGTAAATCCTGTCTTTATAATATTATTATAAAAAATTCAAAATTTGCCTATGGAAAAAGGGGCCATAATTTCTGATGTAGGTTGAAAGGATATTTTGAATTAATAATTAATAGCTACATTGCAGGGATCATTGTAGATGACACTGCAAGGAGTTGTTCTGCATCAGCTGCAGAATGATCAAGATCCTGAATGTGCTGGGGACTTCATTAAAGAATATATGACACATTTTCTGCAGTGGTTACTAACTGCTTTCATGGCTCTCATCTATTTTCTCTAGAAGCAGTATTAAACCAGCTGATCAAAGTCCTAGTGCAATCATGTCTTCATATAGAGAGTTCTATTTACTGATAAGGTGTTGCTTGATAAGTATTCACCTCAGAACCACTCAAACATTTATATGTATTGTGCCCACTGAACCTGAGAACCACTGAACACCTTTAAAAATGAGATTAGTTCAAAAGACAACGTTTACAAAGAAAAAACTGGTATTATCCAAAAAATATTGTATGACTAATTATTATTTATAGCATTTTCTTAAAAAAACCCAAACCAGCTCTTTTCTACAAAACACCTTTAATGAAATTTTAGATTTTTTTCATACACAGGCAGTCAGAAGATTTGAATATTCTACAGAGGTTTGCTCCTTTTGGGAAGTTTTATAATTTTCACATTAGAATAAGAAAAAAAACTTCGTCTCTCATAATTCTGGTTAAAGACTAGGTTGAGTTTTAGCAGAAGAATTGGTGGCTAGTGGCACAGTGGTGGAGCAGAAGAAAGGTGGGAACACAGAGGAGATTCCTCTCTTTATATGTCAAAGCAGGGCTGCAAAAGGAAAACAGCCCTCTTCCTTTCATGTAGCCAGCAGTTTATAAATCAGTGAAAGGGGGTTGTGGCTATTGTATTTTCACTCTTTTTGCTGCAGTGGTTTTTCTTAGCTGCACTTGGGAAAACCCATCTGCAGGCTTCCTAAATTAGATGAAAGAAGGTGGTCTGACCCCGTGCACGGAGGATGTGATAGCGCAGCATAAACCAACGGCGGAGTGATGGATAAGACTCAGAAAAAGTCCTGCCTTTTGCATTTGCCACCAGCAAAGTGCACTGTCAGAGAAAAAGAGATAGATTAGCTGGACCACTGGTTTGATCCAGAAACTTCCAAAACACTTGCAGCGCAGCTCTGATGTAGTAATTTTGTAACATCTGCTCTGGTAAATTCACCTACTGATGGCAGGTCATAAAACCTGCACATCCTGGCAAATTACTTCTGTTATAAAAACTTTACATGAGGTTGATAACTATCATGAGTCATAACAAGATAACAAACTATGTGTCTAGAAAATACTTTTCAAGGGTATATCTTACGGCAAGTGTAGTGCAGATGTCTGATAAGTATTTCTGTAGGGATAAGAGAGCTGCAAGCACAACACAAACTCCTTAAAGATATAACTTATGAGAGTTTGTATGTTGGTTGGGAGCTCAGAGCCAGATCACTGCTGATAGGGAATTTTACTGCTAAATTAGAACTTTAAAGAATTGTACTAAAATGCATAGCAAAATAGGAAAATTCTGTAGAGATTATAAAATCTGAGGAACTTTCCACAAAATCATGAAAAATTATCTTTCCTCAAAAAACTGTTAATTCCTAACCACTTTATGCCTGTGCTCTTAAGTCTAGCCTTTCACGGAGGCTAGAAAGTGAAACCAAAGCAAAGAAAATTACAGTCCCCCTTTTTAAGGTGAATCTCTGACTCACAGTGCCATTACCTTTCTACATTTTTGTTTTCCTGGTACGTCTGCCCAAAGGACAAGCAGTAACCTTCCTGCGTTGTGACAACAGCACTCCAAACATTGCAATGGACAATTTGGTCACCAGCTGTGTGCTCAGGGAAAGAAGAGCTCCTGTGTGATGGATCTGAATGAACAGCCTAGCCCTCCCCAGCTGTATCTTCGATGGGAGGCGAAGATGCTATAGAGTGTGCCTTTGCTGGCAAACAGAGGAATGAATGCAGCCCCTTAGCCACCCACCCAGCCAACTTAAATGTCCTCTGGTGGACACCATAAGCTGAAAGAATCTCTGTAGAAAAGAACTGTCATTAGAAGCATTCAATTCCTTTTAAAGGGATATATAAAAGAAAACCACTCTTGGCCAAATGCAAGAAAAAAATTGACTTCTCTCTTGAAGAGTTTATCTATTCATTTGATTGTCCCTAGCAAGTAAGGTGTAATTAGAGCTAGTCCTCTTCTAACCCTTGTGCTAATGAGGCTTTGCTCACTTCTATTAGTGACAGTGCATTGTATTTTAATAAGGAGCCCCTGGCCTGGCACGACAGGACCCATAGATAAGGGGAAGGAGAGCAAAAGGAAATGTAAAGAAGTGGGATCAGCAGGGGTCCCCTCCTTGGTACTGCGCTCCACAGGAAGGCTCTGGCTAACTTTGTCTTAGAACTGTCATTTGTATTAACTTCTAACCCATCACCTTCCCTGGTAGGCTAGCTTTACTCAATGAAGCGGGATAGATCCTTGGCTTGGCCTCTCTATCCCCTATTCCAGCAAACTGAATACAACACAAAAAGTTCACAGGGGAAGCATTTGGGGAGATGGTGTTAAGGATAGGGTCAAAAAGAGCTTTTAACTCATCTTAACATTACTGTCCTTTTCCATTTCAACTCTAATCTGCCCATCAAGGCTTTTGGTTTGTTCATTCATCCATTGCTAAAAGAAAACCCCAAAACACAAAAAAACTCCAAATGGAAATTATATGTGCTTTGAGATATGCAACACTTTGGTCTATACCAGCACACTTGTTTGTGTGTTTTCTCTCTGTAGGGTTGTTTTCTTGCGATCGATTCTTGGTTGGATCAGAATTCTTTGGCTGCCATTCACTAAGGTTAGGAGGGAAAAGAGAAGCCTTTTGTGTCTTTTGTGTAACAGTATTACATCTCAACAAGAAAAACCCTTTCTAATGAAGTCTTTTTAGAGATCCTGGACCCTGTTAGAATGTGACAGATAAACCTCTCCATTTATGGCAGATGGTAGAAAAGCATTATTCTTTTTTTGGAGTTTCTATCTGCAACATCTCAGAAGCCCTAAGCAAAATATATTTCTTAAAGTCATTATTTTCAGAACCTACTTTGGTATCTTCCAGATTTCTAGGGACATGATTCTGTTCTGCCTCAAATTCCAGAAGATTGTTTACATGTTAGTGATGTGAATGTAATACTGTAACATCATCTTTCAGTTTGCCATCCACTTCTCCTTTTATGCACATCTGTAAATGCTTCATCAAAAATGAAGCATTGAGCAAGCAAGCCAAATGTCATCCACTAAATACCAAGATATCAGATGCTATTTACCCCTTTAAATAACATGGTATGCTCAGCCATCATCCTTTCTCATAGGTCATACATTGTTGACCACCTTCTTGAATAAGTTACTGTCTGGTGAGAGGGAATTGAACAGAAATAACAGCTCTTTTGTCCATTACTGATATAGCAGACAATTAAGATTTATGGAGATATGAGAGATGAGTTTATGTTGGATCAAACTCAAGCTCAAACTCAGATGAGTAGTTAAAAGAAAGCTGGCATACAATTTCTGTCCTTACATTGTGTGGACATGATGGAGAGCAGAGTGGCTCTAGATAGCTTGAACTCCAAGTTATTCTAATAACCTTTGTGGTTTCATCTATTTAATGAAAGTGCTTTATCTGGCATTGGTTGTGTTGCCACAGAAACTTATCTTTGGTTTAGAATCCGTCTTTTGTCAGATTTTTTCCCCAGGCATAATTTCAGATTACTGGGGCAAAGCTTCCTGAGTCACCAAGTAACTGAGTGATCTTTCTGAATATCACCTGTCTGATGTCATTAAAGGATGTTTCATGGCCTGTTTCTTAACATCAGCAAGCACCTTTTTAATCCTCTATGCTTTTCTTTCCCCAGCTGACTTTCAGGAAGGTCACAAATTCCACCATCACTTGTCCCAACCCTCCACTGCTGTCCCAGCACACTTGTCCTTCCCTAGGCACCATCATGGTCTTCAAAGAGGAGAAGTTTCAGACTTGGTATCTGCATCAAACTTGAGAAAAAGTAGGCAATCTTAATCTAGAAGATCTCCAGAGCCCCTAAATATGTCTTTTACCATCAAATCAGATCATATGCAATGCATGCAACTGTTTTGGGTCTTCCAAAATTTTTCTCTTGTCCGCAGCCAGCTCACAGAAGTCTTCTTTTCCTTTCCCTCATCTGAGGGATGTGATGTGCAGCTGCCTCAGACTATGGTATGTGTTGTCTGACTGGAAAGCAAGCAGGGTGATCGTCCTAGCTCCTTTAATGGAAGGGTCAGAACGCAACATAGACCTGATGGTGGTGCTTGCAGCTCTCCTCTCCCTTCTGTCATCTCCCTAAATCTCTCGCATCATGTCTCCCCTAGACGCCACTAAGTCTATCCTGGAAGACAATCCACCACATCTCTGGCTGTACCATGGTCTTTTTTCCTGTTCAGGCTCCTTAGGAACAGTGGTTGCAAGGGGTACTGAACAGATGATGATGTCACGAAGGAGGTTTGGAAAAGTAGAAGATAAAAGAGAAAAAATAGACAACAGATTGTAAAACAAACTGGACTTTCCCTGTGGTTGTTTTAGAAAAACTCTGTTATATCACTTCAGTAAAAAAAAACAGTGATATTTTGTGGGGGGATTTTGCTGTTGATTGTCTTTCAGTTCATTACATTGCTGTATCTAGGCCAATAATAGAGCAGCCAGAAGTAACAAGAAGTGGTAAAATGTTATGTAGTAGCAATGAATCTGTAATAACCTGCAGTCTTCAATATAGTGGCCCCTGAATGCCTTAATATTTTTTACATGCTTACCCCTCTTGATTTTCTTTTTAGTTCACTTTGTCTTACAGCTGAGAAATAGTCAAGGATTTCCAGGGGACACTCCAGTCAGTGAGTGTGGCTTGTTTAATTAAATGAAGAGGGTTATAAACTATGTTTCTTTGTTAAGAAAAAATGATTTCTAATGTCCAACAAGAGAAAATATCTCATCCACTCACACAGAAGCAAGACCAAGCTTGATTTTTGTTTCTTTAGTTTTTGGTATGTACATGAATGCTGGTTTTGTCCTAAACATTAGACAACATTTCTCTCAGATTTTCAGTTCCTTCAGAAAAGAGGAAGACAAGATCTTGCCTTGTAATTGCCAACTATACTTTAACACTTGTGTATTCAAAAGAGATGCCAAAAGATAGAAGTGTTTGCATATGCGACAGCTACTGCCCAAATTGGGAAGAATGTGTTACTCAAATATGTATATTTAGTTCAAGAATAATCAACCATTTGCTCTTTTCAAGTCCTTTACACTTTCAAGCTTTCTTACAAAGTCAGAGATTTCAATCTTCAGAACTCATTTTATATTAGTCAGTGAAATCTCAGTTCTTTGTTTTTCTTAGTTATGTGTAGGCTAAAACTTGTTTTTGGAAAATAGTATTCTAATTGTTGTTTGACAGCAAAAGCACAAAAATATGTTATAAAATCTATTAACTTTAAGACTAATATCTCTTCAAATTTTTTCTCTCAGTTGAACTGTCAAGCTGTAGTTTTGTATTTCCATCTGTGTAAAGTTAGATTAAAAGGTTACTATTAATTGAAAGTTTAATTTTTAATATGATAATAAATACCATATTTCTTTGTTTGTTCCTAATCAGTGAGAACATATGTTAAGTATGATGGCTCATCATATACAATTGAGTTTAAAGTACTAAAGTGTCTAATGACAAGACTGTGGAGAAATTGTATAATTTTTTGTTTAGCCCATAACTTTTATTTTAGAATATGACTCCTCAGTAGCCAACATCTGCTGTAATCTACTATATTTGATACCACATTTTCATTTTGGAGAATCAACAAAACATGAATTTGCTAAATGTAGATAAATAGTTAACAAATTATCAAAATGTATAATTTTACTCTGTTTTAAGCTGTAGAAATAAATGAGACAATTAGGATGGTTTAGTAAAAGATTTGACAAACTGCAAAGTCTTCACCATCAAAGACTTTTTGCCCTTAGGTCAAAGTTGTGTGCTTTCTTAAGTATGTTTTTTGTAACACTTGTTCTTTTTCAGAAAGAAGACAGAAGGTAACAAAGAAGATCTTTAAAAAATCGTTTATCTGACTACAAATCCCCTGGTGTGTTGAACAAGGAAGAAATCATGGAGGTAACTTCTGCCCCAGTAGATCCCAGATCCAAAATCTTCTTTGTAAACAGAGCCTTTAGTTTAGTACAACTGGATCATAAAGTGACAAGTTTTTCTCTAGAATTTAGCCTAAAGCCTCTTCTGGTCAGATTAACTTTTTGTATTTAGCTGCAGACCTGGATTAACCCCTAAGAAACTCTATTGTTTCTCTTCATTGCATATATCCCCATGTCTCCTACTATCTTCTTTTTACATCAGACAAAGTGGTACAAAGTTTAATCCGTGATAAGCTTTCCTTTTTTTTTCTTAAGTTTTGCATATTTGTTAAGACTTCTTTGACAGTTGTTTCCCCTTTTAATGCAAACAACACATCCAAATAGAAAACCTTGTCAATAGAATTTGCTAGCCTGAAACAAGAGAAGATAGTTAGCAGGAGAAGCATCCTCTTTGCAAAGACAAAGATGCCAGCCCTAAATCCATTGTCCTTTATTTTTGTCACAGTTGTGTGCAGATTGAAAACACACCCATGTACAAGGCACACAGCTCTTATGATAGAACTACTGCTAGATTTTGGTTTTCAGTGAAAGTGCTCCTGTTTTGAAATGTAAAAGTATCTCTCATTAGTTTTAGAAACTTTTTTAAAGCTGCTTTTTAAAACGGCTGTCGCTCTGATAGAACTAGCAGGATGAACTAGACAGAAGCCCTGATGAAAGCAGTTTTAAAAGTGAGTGCTAAAGTAAGGAAGGATATGTACCTACTTAACTACCTGTTTACTAAAGAGGCACAGAAATAATGTAACAAGGTCACAGTCCTGAGCTGGATAATAGAGCTCTCTTCAGTTGGCAATGATCTTTGTAAATAAGAACTTACTCCAATATTTCTCTTATTATATGATGGTAAAATACATTAGCAAAGGCAGCACTTTTTCAAAAACAAACTAGGTTTCAAGGAAGCTCCTCTGGCCTCATCACATGAGTTTTGTTGAGGTGTCTACAAAGCAGTGTTCTCCATGGGGTAAGGTTAGGGCTAAACAGCGATAATCCTGTCAAGACTTTAAGATGTTTTCAGAAACTCAAACCAGGGCACAGTACAGCAGATTATCCCCTGGCCTTTCACCTCCAAGGAAAGCAGACATAGTACTGAGAGATGAGACACAGCTTTTAAAAGGCATATATTAGAAGTTTCTAAACTGCCTGGCATTAGCTCTATTCCTTCAAGTGTTTCCTGCTACCTTTGGATGGCACTATTATACACCAGGCAAAGAGGGGCTGTATTTACAGTCTTTCTGACAATCCCACCTCCATAAGTTTGGAGAATCACTTGTAAGAAAGGTTTCTTTGTAAGAATTGTAAGAATTGTTTCTTCTGACAATTTCAAAATGGCTTTGTTTAGCATTGTCTTGCTTTTGCATTAATTTTCCCATATTTTCATTCAAAAAAAAAGGAAAAAAATTTGAAAAAAAAAATTTTGAAACATTTATTTTTGCTTTCAAGGTTGTTTTTTTGTTGTTGTTGTAGTTTGTTTGCTTTTAGAAATGGAAATATTTTATTTTGCAGTATGAGGAGGCCATAATTTCCATGGTTTCAAACCTCTGTTTTCAACCAAAAATGGTTTGTCAAAATTCTTTTAACCATTGGTAGGTTTTAGATTGAGTATATTATTAGACTTCAGAAACAGAATCCAGAGATCTAGCACAGGAAGTATATTCAGAAGCCCAGAAAGCAAGGTTGTAACATCTCCTTTCCAGTTCAAGATCTATGTATTGCCATTGCTCTTTTCTACTATTTCTAAAGCATTTACAAAGCCTCTGGCACTCAGTGAAGAGACAAGGTAGATGTGTGAACACACACCTTAAATACAAAAGGCACAGTAACAGGGCAAAAAAACCCAAACCATGTTTTCTACCAGACTTGGGACTTCTGTCTTGATTGCTCCTCCTCAATAGCGCACTCCTCAATAGTACACTTTCTCAAGCAGTTCTGTTCAGGGACTTCAGGAGATCCTGGAAGTGTCAATAGGAGCTTTAAAAATTGAAAAGTCTTGATGTGAAGCATATTTCTGCCTGAGCTTTGGAAAGATCTTACGTAGCAAGAAAGCCCCACTTGACACATCTGGAAAACAAGACAGTGATGAGATGAGGTTATCACTGACGCAGCAGTGGAGAAGAATAAGACAAGGTTAGATCAACAAGAAGAGGTAAACTTGTACAAGCTTTTAATAGTTCATTGTAACAGTGTTAGTGTGGCATAGTGAGGAAAAGAAAAAGATGCAACATTTCCAAGGAGATGGGTGTGCTGCTCAACTGATAAGCTGGTCTCAGTTTGCTCCTGAGGATTCACCTGAGAAATACCTACCTTAGGGAGAGGACAGTGCTGTAGACATCAAGGTGTGACATGATGGTAGCTGAGAATGTCATGGTGGAAGAAAGCTTTTTAGATGTGCTGGGAAAAAGGATGGGTATCTGTATTTGGAGGCCACGTGTAATCCTTTCAGGTGTGACATTCTCATAATGAAATGTGTGAATATCCTTTCTTTCTTAAAAGAATTTTTTTTTGCAACTAGCTCTCCTGTCTCTTTTATGTTAGTTGCAAAGAAATTAAATAACCACGCATATTTATGGAGCTACCTCAAAAAAATATGTTTGTACTGCAGTATGTACCTCCATACTGAAATTACAATACTGCTGTACTTCACTTTTTTCTAATTGTTTGGCTAATGAACTTGATAATAGGGGCTTCCTGAACTGTGTTGATGTCAATATCAATTCAGCTGTCAAAAGTTAATATGCTAAAAATTAATAAAATGCATTTATAAAAAAAAAAACAAACACTCAAAAATCAAAGGCTGCTAGGCCCAACTCTATGGAACCTGTGCCTCAGGAAATTCTGTACCCTTGGATTACTAGAAACTTGGGTTGAATTTCAGGGTAAGGATTAAAGGTAAGGGTATTATTCTAAAAAGATATTTTATACTGGTGGTAATTGATAGACACAGAGTACCTATGTTAATTAATCCTAGACACAGAGTACCTATGTTAATTAATCCATTGATATAATCCAGTTTTCCTGCTTTTATTTTCTTTCTCAAAAATGTGGATGATATATGTTGTGATTCATATGACCTATGATTCATATAATGGTTTGGTCACCTAAGGTATAAGTATATAAATTGAAGTATATAAATTGATTTAATCTAATTTATAATAGGACTGTGTTCCACAGTCTCTTCTCTTCGTATTGATTGTTGTGCTTGTACAACGATCAAATGCAACTAAAAAATTAACACTGCTAAATTTATTAGTCAATTAATAAATTAGTTTTTCAATGTGTCCAGCTCTCTTGACCTATCTACTTTGATTTGTGCATAAATTGGAGCAAGTAAAAATTACATTGCATTTCACAACCAGGTTTTTCAGGATCTGAAGCCTCTGCAGAGACTTGTTTTGCTGGACTAGCAGCCATAGTAATCTTTGTTTGTAAGTCAAATTAAGTTGCTATGATTAAGCATTTTGGTGGATTAGGAACCAGAATGCACCCATTTTACTGGATCAGTCTTCCAGTTGTCATGGTATGTTTGGTAAATAAGCTTCCAAAAAAGGATGTCTGAAACATATAATTATTCTTATACTTCTTACTGACATTGCAAAGCATGGATATGAACCTGAATTTCAGTGTTCTGAAATATATATCTGGAACAACATTCAAAAATATCCCACAGGGCTATAAAGACTATTTCCAGAAATTAGGTTTCCTATCACTAGATCAGTTAATGTAAAAACTGACGTGGCATACATGAGACTTGGAGAAAAGATATGAAAAAATGCAGGAAATGCATGTTCAACCCCAAGTGAATCAGTGCTTCTGGAAGTTTACTCTGTTTCTCTGAGACATGATACTATTCTGTTCCCACTGCAACATTTCCTCAAGGAGGAACAAAATTAACAATTTAATGAATGAAATTCAGTTTTAAACACATAACTTGCAGATGCCTTTGAAAATCCTTTGGAAAAGGGTGAAAACCAACTGTAATAGCTGCTCAAGTAAAAAGTCGTGCAGAAGTACCTATCAGTTTTCTTGTTTATCTCATTAAAATATGGTCGGTATTTCTCATATTAATGTAGTTCTGAGTGAAGGTTTTTTCATAAAACAAAGATGTTTCCTTTAATGACAATTAAATCTATACTGTTTCCAGATGATACCCCTCTAAGCAGATCAGGATTTGTCTATGAAGCTGAAGTTTGTCCCCAAGCTGGTTTTTTCCTCAACTGTATTCCTATCCATGTGTAACTTTCTTAGGCATTTGAAAATTTCCTAATTAATTACATGTGAAAAGTAACAAAAACAATACTCTTGGTCTTATCTAACATTCCTCTTGCCTTTCACCTTCTTCCTTCTCCTTTACTCAGAAAAGTGCCCCCAGAATGAAAGTTGCTGTTGCCTTTATATCATCATTAATTACACTCATAATCAGAGGGCAAATAATGTCCTTCAGGAAGAAGGGTAGGTATTTCCAATCAAGAAACAAATCAGTCTCATGAGACCAATGAAAGCTTGAAGAGCAGATTTCTGCTAGATCTCATCATGTAGTAGTTTGACAGATATTAGCAGGGAGTTGTTTGCATGTAGGTGTCTTGCTGGATGCATTATATCCAGGCAGTGGATGTTTGTCTATAGCATGCACTTCTGATCCTTTTAGTAGTTATTTCTTCATAGATTTACAGTAAGCATAAATAGCAAACCCTAAATAAACATGACAGGCATCTTACTCAATCCAGTGATGGACATAAAAGGGACAAGAATTTGGCATCTCTCATGCAATTGATAACAAAAGAGAAATGCAAGGGTCACTGAGAGAAAAGCAAAATTTGAATTATTTTAGTTTGACATAAAGACTTGCTGCCTGTGCCAGTGCTCTCTGAATTGCTGCTTTGAAGCACTTAAAGCTCATCTGCACTGAAAAAGTTTCTCAATAGATGAGAAAAAGACTCATTATTTTGGGTAGAAGAAATGATTCACACAGAGATTACTCTTGATTATGAAAATTATACAGCAACATGTTCATTGTCTGCAAATCAGTGTAGAAGTGTAAAGTCACATGAGCATCACACCATTATGCCAAATTACAGTAAAATGGGTCACATAGGGGATTTTCAGAGGTGTTCACTGATGTACCTGTATATATGTATCTGTAGCAAGGTGGTTCCAGGGAAGAAATGGAGACATATCCATCTTCATGTAAATCAGATGTCCATAAATTCTATGCATTTATGAAGTTGCACAACAGTAAATAGTAAAATGAAGTGATAAAAGTTGCTCTCTGATAACATAAGCAAACGGATCTTTGGTTTTGCAGCCATTTCTGAGAAGAAAATTGCTTCAATAGCAGCATGGCTTGCACAAGTTTTATACCACTATCCTTACTGAGAAAATATGGCTTTATACTGCTACAGCTAAAATTTTAAAACCCATGATTATAATGCATATGTCTATACTTTTTTATGATGTTGTCTCTTCACTATTCCAGTCAGAATTTTTTTGGAGTACAGACCTGTTGGGTCTTGTAGTTCCCTGGGAATGGTTCAGAACTAAGTTAAGATGTCAGGAGAATGTAGCTGTGAGGAAGTCAAACTTATGAGACAGTGTAGCACACGCCATTTTTATCAGCCTCAAGATTTCCACACTAGTAGAGATTTTTGAAAGTGAAAGGAAGAAAACATTTATAAAGGGCAATATTTCTCAAGATACATTTTGTATTATCAAATCTTTTACCTGAGATACCAATCCTGAGTTTAAACTTTCTTCTTTTCCCTTGGCTGACGAAACAAAACCTATCCACATGCCTGCTCAAAGGGAGTACTAATATACACCTTACATGCAGTCTACTTATCTTCCCCAACCCAGACTTATTTTTATAACACACCTCAACAGATTACATTATGTCATTTTCTACTGGTCCACTCCTTTTGCTTCTGAAGCAATTTAGCCTAGATGATAGCCGAGCAATACATTGTTCTTTATTCTATGACTGTTTCCTTGAGAGTAACTTATCACTGTCTGTATCTGCCTCTGACATGCTACAGAGGCAGCGCTGTTGATGATTGCATAGAAGGGCAGGGTTGATTAGCAGAGTGAGGAAATCAAGCTCCACAAGCAGGACTGAAAGAATGGAAAGGGAAAGGAAGTCATTCAGAAAAAGCAAAAGAAGAAAAGGTGGGGAATGTAAAATGGGAGAACAAAAAAAGGCAATCTATCTCTGCCTGATCTCCTTCCACCTCTCTGCAAATTTTTCTCGAGACTTGTATGTCTGCTGAGAAAGATGGACATTGTTTGATGCAGAATTATTAATTAAAATAAAAGAAAAAAAGCAACAAAAAAATTAAAAACATAAGTAAAATGCAATAATGAATAGAAATAACCCTGAGTGCTTCCAGTTTAGTCCATAGGCCTGAAAAGGACTGGGTATTTGCATATTTATGCACATAATGAATAAACCCTTTGACATATATGGGACTAATACTAAGCATGCAAGCGTCTTTTTTTCAGGGCCACAGTTTTTCTGAAAAAACACAAGATGGTTCAATTATATCCTCATTTCAGTAGAACATCCAGATATGAGAGGTGCTACAGATAATACAGCTTTGGTGCTGTTATAATTTTATGAATCCTATCACTAATTAATTTTGTTCAGCAGGATGCTTGTTTAGAATCCAGTGCACTGCACAGTGTATTCTCAGCACAGAATTGGTGTATTTCAAAAGAACTGATACATTTCTCCATATGTAACAGCAATTCTACAAGTTGCTTGCACAAGCACACTTCACTGCTGGTGGCTGGGGTCTATGCTCAATCCCTTTTCAAGATGTTTTTTCCTTCTGAGGGTAATTTCTGCTATCACAGAGGATATCTACAAAAGCCACTACAGCCATATGAATTCAATGTTATATGCATGAGTATAAGCCCATAACTGCATTGTAAATTCACATTGTAGGAGTCTTTCTTTGCACCTCTGTTTCCAGCACATCTTAAGCATCTTTTTCATAAGGCCACTTTATTTCTGATCATATTTAGAAAAATTAAGAACTTTTTGCTCCAGAATTAAATAATTTTTTGTTGTGTCTGAGAATTTCAGGAGTACATTTGGATGAATATCTTTTATTTAGTCTGACTTGGGGAGGTTTAAGCTGGGTTCAGTACTACACTGTATGTCATCAGGAGTTTCTCATGGCAGATAGAGGAGTAGAGATTTTGTCACTTGAAAGAAGTTACAAAGTTCTTAGTATGAAACATTTTTAGTGGACATTTATGTTCCAACTAGAGCTGGATTTTTAAAATATATTTGCATCAAAAAGGAGCATGTTATTGTAGTCATGAAAACCATTGGGGAAAGGCTTATGGAGAGAGGTAATATTTTCCATTAAATAAAATTGTGTAATTGGAAAAATTAGGCAAATTTTCAGGCAAAAGCCCTTTTTCTGTTCTAAACAACTTAAAGGTCACATCACTGAGTAGAGTACTTTGTTCACCGTACTCCCAAATTATGTTTAGTGCATTTGCTGTATTTACAATACTCCCTATTTAACTTGAGTCATACACTTTGTCCTGCCTGAAGGGAGAAAAAAATAGAATAGATTTAGGTCAGTTTTATTCACCAAAATATTAGCTAAATGAGAGGAAATGCAACAACATGGATAGTACTGTCAAGCAAAAGAGCTTCTCCTCTTTATATTCAATATAAGATGAGTTAATTTGAGGGTAAAGGGCTAGTAATCCTAAAGTGGATACTTATTAAGCCATGGCTCAGCAGAGCACTAATAACATATGCAAGCTTGCTAAATACTGCCTTGACTCTAACACCCATTTCCCCTGTGATTTAAACAGAAGATTGTACAGGCATGAGTCTAAAATATTCTGCAATGTTCAAGTTTCTTGGATGGTTTTGGGTGGAGCAAGGGTTTAGGATGGCTTCATTTAACCATACCATTCATTAGTGCTGGGGAATTGAGATTATTGTCTTGTATAACCATACCATAAAATCTGAACAATAGAATCAGGTAGAAACAGCCACAGTTATTACATTGTTTCAGAGATCTCAAGAGCTTCCCAAATTTATTTCCATTTGTTTTAAATGAGTCTATTATATTTTGAAATATATTTTACACAGTGATTTTGAAAAGTCCTTGAATTCCTTTGGCCAACAAAATTGAAAATTAGATAAAGAGAACTTATGAATGTATTTTTCATTTAAGGTTAACTCTAAATAAATCAAAAGATATCCACCATTTTTTTCATAAAGCCCAATGCTTCTGTGGAGATTTTTTTTAACTGGCATTGTATTGAAAAGGATGAAAAATGGACCTCTATGTCCATAAAAACTTACTTAGATTATATATCCTTAGTATATATTTAATGTATTCTCATAAAAGAATCATAGCTACTCTCAAATTCTTTAGCTAAACTTAACTGATCCTTCAGGGAGTTCAAATCTGGTATGTGAGCTTCCACAGAAAGAGGCAAGTCCATACCTACAAAGAGCTGCAAATCTTGGTTGGATATAGCCCTTCTGCCATATGGACAGGGACCTATATTTCTCATTAGGGCACTATGATAAATAATGTGATTTTACAGCTGTGGAATACATAAATACTCCCCCAAGCCCCTTGCTGAAGTTCAATGTCTCAATCCCTTCAAGAACCCAACCTACACCTACAGAAGACAAAGCACTCCATTAATTTCAAAAATATTTGTCTTATCCTTAACTAACACAAATGTACCCATTCACAACAGAGTATTGTATTCTGGAAACATGTTCTTTCTGCATTAACAAATTTGTGCTACAGTTAAAAAAAAAGGAAAATTTATGCTGCAGGAGCCTTGAATTCTTGCTAGGAGACTGAGTAAACTCTCATTCTTCACATTTTGACCATCACTTTTTCATTTTCACTTTTTCTTCCTGGGACTTTTATTCTCTGTTTTGTAGATTAATATTATTTCTTCCTCTCATGCCCATCTGTCCACCCATCTGCTTATTTTAGCTACATTTCCTTTCACCCTGCTGGCTCCTGTATATCCTCACCACACCCCAGGCATGTATCCTTCAACAAGATTTATAATATGAATCATTTTGAATACCTTGAAAATAGTGGTATAAGAAAATTGGATTCCTACTTTTTGGTGAGTAATATAAAATTATTTATAGGCTTAAAAATGAGCACAGTTGCCCCAAGAGAGCCTTTAGGCTTTGGGTAGGATTTCAAAGAATAATAACAAAGGTATAGATTATATCTAGAAGTTTAAGTACCAACCAAAGCAGTTCTAAGTGGTGTGCACAAAGTGTGTTCTCCTCCTTGGCCAGTGGAAGGAAAGGGAAGCTGCACTTTTGGGCCAGATGGGGCCTGGGGGCTGCACAGCACACACCTCATCTGCCTGCAGGGGTGACCAGAAGCTGGGGATGTGCTGGGCCAGCAGCCACAGGGAAGGTGGGAGCATAGGTCAGAGTGTGACAGCTTTCTGTGTAGCCTTTCTGTGCTGATAGTGTCTCTGAGGTGATTCTCAGTGGACAGGAAAAAACAAAAAGAAACATTTTCCACTGTGTGATCTTACTGCATATGCACAGTGGTAGAAGTCAGCACTGGAACGAGGGAAGTGGGGGAACAAAGAGAATGCAACCTGATTTTTGTCTCCTCCCTTAGATAATTTTATCTCTGCTGGCATCAACTTAGTAGAACCACGATGAAGAGCCATAAAAATATTTCTGCTTGTCTCTTGCTTAGCTTGAGGAGCTCCTCGAGGAGTGGTCTGTGGCTTATACCTGCCCTAGGAAACACCATGCAGGATGAAAGGGCTCCACCCCTTAGTGCCCCATGAGCCCATGCAGCTTGGCTTGGTTTCTCTGAAGTCTTTTACAGCTTCACTAGGACAATAACATCCAGTTTGTTGGTGCTGAGGGGCCCTGGATGGTCTCTTCTTCCAGGACTCAGTAGAAGAGTGGCCAAGGCCCTGTCACCAGGCCACTTGCTCAGGGATGGCTGGTCAGTGAGGAAGCCTGGCACAAATCCAGGTGAAGAACCATCTGTGAACATGAGTGAGAAGGAAAACCACACTACAGCTTTAGACAATAAGATTTTTATTGCATACACCTGGTGCTGTGGCCCCTCCCAGCCCCCATCTGTATGGTGGGCAATGCTGAATGCTGGGGTGGCCATGAGGGGTTAAGGTCCTCTCTCCAGCCTTATTTTTAGGGCAGTATGCTCCATCCCTAACTCCAGGGAAATAACTGGGTGTCACCGTTTTTATTTTCATGCTTCTGAAGGCAGTCTCACTCTTTTGTGCCAATAGCTATTTCCAGAAAGTGCTGATGGTGATGGAAAATTAATTATTTTGGTGATACAACAGACGTTCTGTGTTGTAGATTTATATGTGAATTTTTTCTGTCTATTCAAGGAAAAGTGTGTATATATATATATATAAAAGTATCTGTTACTTTCTCCTAATTGCTGACAGAACCTTGTTTATTTCTATTTATAATTTATATTTAAAATACATTCCTCAATAAAACTTAAATTTGTTTAACCTATTGATCTCAATCAGTGAGACAAAAAGGAGTCACATCTCCTTACAGTAAAAGGAAATTTCAACCTTGTCTTATTAGCAGAGTCTGCCTAAGTCTAAATACTCAAAGCAAACTTTAAATTCATAAGCATGACTACAAAAATTTGAATGACAGCACATCCATTTTATGTGCTGAAGAAAATGGAAATTAACTTAAATGAACAGAAATCTCTGAGGAGGAATTCTCAATGACTATTTGCACAGTAGGGGTTGCGTGTGTAACAGTATGTGATGTAATTGCCTTGCATTTTAAAAACTGCAGTTACTTTCACAAAGATTATTTTGTTTCCTCCCTTTAACAAAAATGTTCTTTTATTCAAGTTTATTGACCTTACTTGCGTTAAATCACCACAACCTCCCTTCCCTAAGTCATAGTCTCATTTAGTAACCATTACATGATCTTTTTTCACACAACTGAAAGTGCCTATAATCTATTTTGGAATAGGCTTCAGTCCAGAAATATGTTTTACTTTATTATTTTCTGCTCTCTCTGGGGATGCCTTCACAAAATGGTAAAGCCCAAAGACTTCCTGAAGGGTAATCCTTTTCTGGGCCATATGATTCTTTTCAGATTCCATCTTGGGAGAGTTTTCTTATAACAATAGGTTCTGCTGTCTGCGAACTGGACAAAATCCTGTTGCTTTAGCACTAACAATGAGTGGAATTTTAGTGCAGGAGGAGTGTTTGCTTAATACAATAGAAGTTGGTACAGGCTGGACTTGCAAGTGTCAAGTAAACAGTGTGGGAAAGTCTGCAGTACTGCGACCGAGTCAACAAGGTGCTGAACGCCTAAATGTGACTGAACTGTAACTGCAATGACTATCTGGTTGACTTCATCTTTTCCTCCAGGACAGGACTTGACACATATCCTATTGAGAAAGAGTTAACAAGAGAACAGGCTGCTAGCAGGGAAAAGATGAACAGAGCAAGCACTCAGTCATGCGTTAGAAACACCGCGCAATGTGCAATCGGAACAACTGTGCTTCAGGAGCAGATACAGGTCTGGTTTGCTAAAGGAATATGATGGGAGAAGGCTGTTCAGACCCTGCCATAATCACATAAATTCTCTCAGAAATGTAAACCAAAACGTGCCTGGATCACAAAAGGGCAGTTGTTTATTTTGTTTTTTTTTTGTTTTTGTTTTTTTTTTTTTAATTATAGCACTCCATTTAACATCCATTTAAAAGACCCAGAGAAATTTGAGTTCACTTGGCAGTAACAAAAATGCCAGTACTCTGTTCATGTTTGGACTGAGAATACAGATTGACTGAAGTCTTACCAGAGGCAAGACAAATGAGACAAGAAACATCCATGTTCAATACTGCAAATAGAAGAACTGATATAACTTTGTCTAAGTAAGAAACTACCATTCAACCTAGCCCACTACCTCATTTGAAATGCAGAAGTAGTTATAAGTTAGGAAGAGTTCTCAAAAAAAACCTTTTATATATTCACCTTTTCAAAAGCAGATTTTTCCAGGTGTTTTATTCTCTTACATACTTTGCTCTCATTTACAGCCTTAATCTTATTTAAAGGTCTATTTGTATTCAGGTTGTGCCTACAATTTCCACAGACACCTAAGATTCCATTTAACTAGCATGGTCATAAAACTTCTGCCTTAAGAATGAAAACAAAAAGTCAAATTAATGTCTTTCAAACTTCCTTAGATCAGACACTAAGCTAGAGGGGTGTGGCATAGGTCCTAACTTGCCTACAAATTTTCCTCATGCAAAAAGCACTTCTTGCAACATTACAACTTTCCCCTACTTGGGTCACCACTGAAGCATCACCAGCGCTGATTTAACCACTAAATCCAAAATTTTTATGAGAGCTAGGCTGCTGAATTTGCTTTTAGCCTGTGTAAAATGCATACTCCAATACTTCCATAGGTACTCCATGCAAACCCAGTTCAGGGTTAGAAAACTCCAGCTGCCTTGTGAGAGCTGCCTCTGGAGGAGGACATCCTGTGACTCATAGTCAGCTCAGTCTTGTGAAATCTCTAAGAAAGTTGCTGCCCTGTTTCTCAAACCCAGGCTAGCCCTCCTGCACAGTTTTGCTGCCAGCACCATGCCATGTTCCAGCCTTCTTGATATACATGTACATTAATGTTGCTTTGTCCCAGGCTCTAAATGCAGAACTGCTTCAATTTTCTGTAACTGATTCACGTACATTTATAAAAAATCACTTAAAACCCCCCCACTTTCTCCAATCATATGCAAAGATGTAATATCTGTATTATATCAGTATTATATAATCTATATGCACATAAGTATTTATACTTATGAAACACATTTTATGGCTGTATATATTGACTTACATATACATCAATCCAATAAGAGATATTGCTGCTAATTAAGCCATTTATTTTACTGCTTGCTTGAATAGCATGAAAAAGGGGGAAAGAGAGTGAAAGTATAGGTCTTATTTTTATTTTAGAATGAATTTATTTACTATATATATATATATATATATATATATATATATCTGTAACTACTGTACCTGCTTTTCACAGGGGGTACAGTAGTTACAGATAAGTGCCTTGCAACAACAGAGGTGTTCATTATATGTTCAGGTGTGTAAGTGAGAGGAAATAGGCTTAGGATTCTCTTACCTTTTGGCATCATTCTGGATATGCCTATAATTTACAATATTTCTTGAGAATATGTCAGAAATTTAAAACTATTTAATTTTATATTAAGTAGAATATAAGAGACTGTGCCTTGCAACAAAAACTTTTTAGGGCATGACTCCTTACTGAAAGGACCTGCATGTGTGTTGTGTTTCTCCATGTACCAGCCATCCATGAGCTCTTTAATGTGCAGGGCAGCATGTGTGCCCTTCTTTTCAGCTGGCCAGTTGAAAGGATAATGCTATGGCCCATTCTTCTTCCCACCATTCCTGGTCTGGCTCAAGATGAATTTAAGACTGAGTTCTACAGTGAGTAGAGAAGAAATGGATTCAACATCGGGAAATTCTATTCCTTTCTTCTTGTTATTTCCTCAGATATGATAATATAACCAAGAAGGAACCAGGGGCAAATGTTTTCAACAAATTAAAACACCGTTAATAGCAATCAGATATGTTAATTAGGTTTCTTTTCTGTACATCTCACTATGGACTCTCCTTTCTTAGTACATTTTGTAAGCAGCTGAGCAGCCTTGCACATTGTAAAGCTTAAAAATAAGGTAAATATATGGAGGGTGGTGCTTTCTATGAATCGTGTAGCAGTTCAGTGACCTTGACAGGAACTGCAAACATCAGTTTATTCTGATGTTACAGATTACACGAGTTTGGTTTTTGGCCAAACCAAGCAGCTGCCAACCTGCCACAAGTACTTTTAAGAACCAACTCAGAAGAATTAAGTCCCACAAATCCACAGATTGTGGCAAGAGACTTATCAACCTCTCTTGAGGAATACTAACAATGTTCAATTTCTCCTGGGTGCAAAATTAAGCATAATTTATGACATATGCTGAGATAAACTGATTCCATTTTCCACTTCTTAATAAGAAAATAGTAGGCAGGGGGAAAAAAGGGAAAGAGAGTGAAGTTTTTGTACACAAAGGGATATGCAAATAGCTGTATTTAAAGTAAACTTTCTAAAACTTGGAAGAAGTAAGATAATGGTCAGCAACTTATGGAATATCAAATAGACAAAAATAAACAGCAGATAACATCTAAGGGAACTTGGTTAAATTTGTTTCTCACTATTATCTGCATTCTCCCAATATGTAGAATTGGCTTGAGAACATTTTTTATTAAAAACATTTTTTATTTGTGTTCTCCTAAGGATGCCAGGCATCCAACTTAGAATTAAAAACTAATTATATCTTCTCCATGCACCAAGGACCAGGCTGACATAAGATAAAAAAATGTTATCAAACTTTGGAGGGGCTAGCTCTCCATTTTGCAGAAAATAATGACCTATAGTTGCTGCAAATGAATGGGGAATTTGGTCCTATAGACTTTCCTAGTTTTTCAGTAGCTTAAGACATTTCAATGACCTTTTCATGAAATATGTTTTGAAACCTACTTCTAATCACAAAAATATTTGTTACTGTTGAGCTCTTGAGGGTTTTGCTATATTAATTTAATAATACCTGTATTATTCATACTTTACACTGCATTGGTTTTGTAAAACATTGAACAGAAAAATTTATATTAACCTCTATAAGAATGCATCATAACATGAAATGTGGTTCAATCACCCTTAAGACCCTGCACTGTGGCACCTGCATTGCAGTTTGCTTCACGAATGGGGGATTTGCAATCTTTTATCAAGCATTATCCTCTTCATACACAGCTTTGTCATAAGAGTAAAGTTTCAGCACAGCTATGTTGCAGTCTTATTCCCTTTATTACAGTCCTTTGGTGAAAATTCAGTTCTAAGAGTTCTTTACAGTTGGAACAAAATAGCAATTTTGAAGCTTTTTCTCTTTGAAAGGCTGCACTCCGTCCCCAGTCCTCTAATTATGTTATTTGAAGGGACCATCAAAAGGACCATCACTGTCTTGTGGTAAACATTTCAAATACTTGGAATTGGTTTTTAATATAAGCAGTTTGCAGAATGGATGTTATTGTATTTACTATGAATACAATAATACTCAAAGAGAGCTTTCTAAGAATTTGAATTCATTGCATTTCACCTCAATTCTAAGGACACTAGGTGTTGAACTTTGCCCACCTAAGTGCTTTAAATCTCTCCTCTGGCAGGCTAGTATGTTTGTCTCCTACAGGTTTATTCTGTTACTCTTTCCTTTTATCTCTGTGCATTTCCTGATCGAAAGACAAATGGCCAATGAGATTGCATTCTTTTAGGTTTCAGGGTAATGATAGATAGCAACAATTATGGGATATAATGAACACTGGGGAAAGAGAAAATAGATCAAGAAAAGGTAGAGTCAAAAGGTAGAGAAAATAGGTCAAGAAAAGGAGCTGTATTTTAGTAATGAGTTAAATTGTGAAAGTGAAAGGTTAAGCAAAGGTCTTTTCTGTCTGTACTAGGCAAGGTGAAAAGAGGGGCTAATTAGATTATGCAAACCAGCAGATAGTCCAATTACAGTTGATGGGCCAAATGGAGCCCAGGGGACACTTCCACCTGGAGGAAATGGGGAATGACTGCTTGGTCAGCAAACAGGGCTCAGGGAGCTGAGGCTCTCAGTGCCTGCCAAGGGGTGGGAGGCTGACGCTGTCCCAGCCCCCTCCATTCCAGCAGGGGGGAGATGAGCAGCTCCAGACTGAGAGGCAGATGTTCTCCAGAGCTCATCCATACTAAAAAGGGCCCATCTGATGAACCTTGTTTACCTGCTCCACAGAGGGAAGGACTCGACTGAAGTCATCCAGAATTCAGGGGTAACTTCCTGCCCTTTCTGGAGAACCAGTGATTTTTGTTGTAATGTAGGAAGCGTTTCTCCCTGCTCTGTGTTTGGGGAGCTTCCTGGTGGCTTAAGTGCAAGCATATGTCTACACTGTCAGGCCTAGAAAAATATCCTGATGTCAGGTTTTGGTTTTAGGGCCTGACCATGTTCTGACATTACGTTAAGATGACAGCTATTGGCAAAAATCCAGCAGCAAATACCCAACATCTTGTTGACTTTATATAGGCAGTTACAGACCAGAGATTTCAGACTCAGCCGATAGCTTGAGTTTTTCTGTGGAAGGGAAAGAGTCTGCAAATCTTAATGTTTCACCAAATAATTTCATGATGTTTTGATTTTTGGACAGATTAAAGAACCCTGCATAGATCTTGGATATTTCAAACTCAGTCATGCTGATTTTATCAATATAAAACTATTTCCACTTTGTGAACTTCTGTATGAACTCACAGATCATTGCATTTTAAAATTTAGTATTTATTCAAAAAAGTAATTCAGAATTTCTGCAGACTAGAGATGAGATCATATATTAGTGTGGCTACTGCTTCTTTTCCTTATGATAGAAGGAAGAAAGATAAAGAGCTTGCATATTTGTATACAGCACATACTTAAGACAATACAACGGACTTGAAATTTTTGGTTATATTTTTCTGGTATGAACATCTCACATTTAAACTAGTTCTATGGGGTGTTTTTTGTATTTTAGATTGTACTAAGTACTATACTTCATGTGTTTATGACTCATCCTCAATGAGTATATTGCTTGTGGAATAAGCAGGCTCAACCATATGTTTCATTTGCATATGCTAGTTTGGATAACTATTCCTTCCTTCTCTTTCTCCCTTCTTCCTCCCTCCCAGTTTGCTTTTTTTTTAGCAGTCATCTGCATTTGTGAAACCTTGTGATTTTACTTGGTTCATGGATAAGAGCATTATGTCTTCTCCATTTAGCAGAAATATCAGATTTAAAAAGTAAAATTTGAGCAAAGTATGTCAGAACTGGTAAGATATAAGGCAATAAATGAGTCTGAGAAGATGTAAATCTTGAAATTTTGGATTTTTTCTTCATATATTTTTTCATGTCTGAAGCCACTCACAGTCTGAAAATCTGCCTCTGTTATTTTGTTAACACGATGAATCATTGTGCACCCAGAAATTCCTACTTTTATAAAGGAATTAATTGTTTTGTTGTTTGGGCTTATCTTTTTCCTCTCCAGGCAACAAACCAGGACATTCTTTTTTTAAATTTTGTTTCTGTCTGTCACATATATCAACACAACATGAAGCTACTAAATTGTGGAGAGGGAGGAGGACAAAATGTACAGATTCTGAAAGAGGGTGGAGACCAGAGAAAAAACATGCATTGTCAATACTTATAATACAGATAACCTAAATTGAAGATGGTTAGTTTGCTGAGAGCCATGTGCTACACAGACACTTCTTCACAGTGTCCTAGATATCATGCATTCCCTTTCAGCTGGCAGCCTTATAGGGGTAACAGCTTCAGAAGAATGCCTGCTCTTGACTATTTCTTAGTTTTGGCACCAGTGTGGCTTCTGTCAGCAGTCAATGTGCCTGGTATTTTCCTCCCACCATCATTATTTCTTGGAAATTCACATTCCTTGCACCAGCATGCAGACACCCACATTCTCCAGCTGTGTTTGAATTCCCTTGTCTCAAGATCCTATCAGACCCTGACAGTTAGGGGTCTGTGACCCACACCTGGGCAGAAAAGATAATCCTTAGCAGGCTCAGAGAACACTGAACATTCACATGGCCAGTTACATGAAGCTAGGCTGCCTCCCCCTTCTTTGGCAGGACATCAAAGTGCCTGGACGTTGACAGAGCCACAGCAGCAGTGATGCACCAGAATTTGAAGGTTTGGGCATTTTCCAGGCAGAAGTAGAGATTGGAGTTCTAAAGCAGAGCATAACTCACCCAAGAGTAGAGTGGGGGGCGGATATTTGAGTAACTTTCCTGAACAAGTAAATGCCTGTAGAACCAGAAATTTGACTCTAATATGTTCAGTAATTTCTTATTTTAGGACTAATATTATCTTTTATTCCAATAGTTGTCCAGAGGCAATGGAGCAAAAACACTTGTGCTATGGATAATCAGCTTAGTAGCCCTGATGATAGAGCAGAAAATCTCTAATTTTGGTTGTAATTTGCTTCATGCATTTTAAGAGCTGTTTCATAAATGCCATTTTATGAAAAAGATATTCTACAATGTACACCTGTACAGAAGTGTTGCACTATAAATATATGATCTGAAAACTAATTAAAGTGGAAACTTTTCCAGGGTAATGGGTTTCCATTTACATCAGCAGTAAAATGGTTCTTTGAAATGTATGAAATTTATTTTATAAGTGCACTTTGTTTAAACACCACTAAATGGAAACAACTTGAGCAGCTGTATGTATGTGTTATGGTATTTCACGGGTTCCAAAAAAATTTTGGCATCTGACAGATAGTTGTCTGCATGAAGATCAAAGTCAATCAAGGTACAAAATAATTTTCAAATTTTTTTTTCCAATTTCAGCTTTACCTAAATTTAATTTTTTAATTTATAATTTATTTCAATATTTATTCTTAAACTTTTCTCAATATTTTAGAGAGATTTTCTCACTTCCAGATTATGAGCAGTACTGAAAAAAGTTATATCTAAGTTCCTGTGGGATGGCAGTTTTCATATGATCTTTGGTTTAATCAGAAGCAAGAAATAAATGAAGTCAACCCTTACTGTTATTTTGATTAGAGTTTATTGTGTTCAAGATGTTCAGATAAAGATAAATATTCAACTTACTGGATGAATCCTTTCATTATTATTCCTATTTAATGCTGGTATTTGGATGGAACCCAGTGGTTTTGAACTCCTTTGTGCTAATCAGTGCACAAATCCAATCTTATCCATTAATTCTCCAATATTTGCCCATTATTGTGGTGCATTATTTCCCAATGTTTTTATTGCACTTCACTTTTAAAATGCTGCTAAAAGTAATTTTCCTTTCTTAGTTTAAAATCTTAATAACAATAAGATATTTTGCTCATTGTTACCTAAGGTTAATGTTATGCTTCACACATAGGACTTAACATCCTTCACAATACTACTCAAACTAATGATTATGATACAAACCCACAGCTTCTGCCAACACAGACATAGTTGCAGATTTGTTTTCCCCTTAGTTGTGGTCCATTGTTAACAGAGACAACCAAAAGAGATCTTTATCTTGACTCCTGGAAAAGTGTCCCCTTAGTAGTGCAGACAATCAGAGGTGGCAACTTTCATGAGATGTTTTTATTTCTTTTTGTGAAGAGTTTATAACATGACCTGGATGAAGATAACCTGTAATTATTCTCAAATAGCATTTCTTAGATACTGCTTTTTCAGATTTTTTCTGTGTTACTGGAGGTGGAGATTTACTTTCACATTTCTTCATATGTCCTTTTAGAGTAAAAAAAAAAAATATGACTCTTTCTTGAAGAGACTGTTTATAATATATTAAAACTTTTTATTTTAATTAAGGGTGTAAATAATAAGTAAAGCAAAGAGCTGAAAATGGAGTTCAGTGTGACATATTGCACAATATGTAGAGTATGGTGACTAGTACTCACCAGTTTCTTCAGCTGATGAGAACGTGTGCTTAGCAGCATCAGGAGCATATTTAGCACTTTGTAATAAAAGTTGAGAGATGACGAAGTGGAAGAGACATTTAAAAATATGCTTGAGCTATGAAAGTACAAACAGTGTCCGATGAAAATGCATGAGATACTATAGTACAGCGTGTGAAATGGCTTTGTGACTGGAGGCTAACTTCTAATATGCAATGCATAAATCAGTGGGAATAGGTCCTATTTTATGTCATTACAAACACAAAAAGAAATGGTTATTGGTAAATGATAAATAAACCTGAAGAAAATAAGCAAATTATTTTTATAGGCATGTGAGTGCCTTACTACTGAGGGAAAAGAATTATCCTCTTCAACCATCTAATGTCGGTCTTTGGGCTTTAACCAATAAATACTTGCAGAGGTCTGAGAAGATTTGCTTAAAAAAAAAGTCTAAAAATAATCCTCAGCTGACCATGACGTGTTATGAGGGAGGATCTCCCAAGGGGTTCAAAATATCTGCAAGGATATGCACCTTTACAGAGAAAGAATAAATTATAATTTAAACCTTCAAGCTGTGCATAGATTAACTCTTCATTACAGAATTCAACACAGCTAGAGGCTAAAGAAAGTTCAGATTGATCCTTAGTGACATCAAACAAAAGAGGATCATGTTCCTGACACCTGGTAGAGGCAGCAGCAGCTTTTGGATAGTGTAAGAACAGAAATAAAGAAGAAAATTAAAGCTTAACACTACATTTGCATGCAGTTAACCATTTGCCTTTACCACACCGTAGTTATCTCACACTAACTTCACTGTCACTGTCATTCTTGTAAAATGTAGAAGGGAGCTAAGGATATTATTTTCTTTCCTGTGTTTAATCCAGGAGAGATGATGAAAGCTCCCCACCGATCTAACTACTTTGGTTTACGCCCTTCATCGCCACCACCCCAGGCTGAAGGCCTGCTTGCTCTTAAAGAAAAAGAAATAGAGATCTGGAAACACTGTTACCTTGTCCCTTTCACTCAACTGTGAGGGTTGTACCCTGTTAGTGTGTTAATTGGATGATCGAAAACATGTAAAGGGTTTCTTTTTAAATTTTATTAGCTGCTTCCTACCTCCTTCCTTTGAATATCTCTAAAGAAATTCAAGGTGTCTTGTTTCCTTATTAAATGAAAAAAAAAAAAAAGGAAAAAGTCTTTGGATATCCTAGGCTGCCTTCATTATGCTGTATATATTTGTCTTTGCATCCTTTGATAAAAATGTAGTAGTATGTCTCTGTAGGGAGGAACTTTGCAGTTGCAATTACAGATAATAGTGTTGTTCTCTAAACCCCAGTGTGGTGTGAACATCAAAGTGCTGTGGATTATAATAATCCAAACAAATAACCTTCTGTAAACTCATAAGAAAGAAGGAGCTGGATGTTTTCATTAAGTGAGAGGCAATTCATTTAACAGTCGGTTGTTGCCCGTTTCTATGTGGTGAAAAGTCTGTTCATTTGCATAAGGAAATAACCACCAAAGAAATGTAAATGATTGAACTAGGCTCTCATTAGCAAAGCCTCTCCAGCTACCTGAAGGACCTACCTCTGTTGGCAGTAGAGCGAGTTTCAAGTACTTTTCCTACCTTTTAGAAACCAATTATCTTCAGGCATGTCCCTCAGTTCAAGCAGGGGGAAGGGAACATAGCAATATTCTTGGCAACAGATCTTACAATTTAATGAAAGGATTCTCCAAAATAAGAATTTG
This sequence comes from Ammospiza nelsoni, assembly GCF_027579445.1. Lineage (NCBI taxonomy): Eukaryota > Metazoa > Chordata > Aves > Passeriformes > Passerellidae > Ammospiza > Ammospiza nelsoni. The sequence continues at coordinate 83,891,400 of NC_080634.1, forward strand.
AATGATTTGTCTTTATGTAGTTTCTTGAAAATCTATCCTTTAAATGACTACATGTAAAACGCCTATGGTTTTTATAGAGTAAGGGAGGAGTGTGTAATTTTCTGAGGGGGAGAAAAAGCAATAAATTCCAATCAAAATGTTGCAGTTTGGAAGCAGAGCCAGATGACATTGGAAGTTTTTCTATCAAAAACATAGCAAAAATGACTGGGGAGGTGGAAAAAAATGCTTACTATTTAAGTGAATGAAGAGGAAATGATTACTCCACAGTGATGCAGGTGACAGACACAGGACCTTAACTCTCTTAAGAAATAAAATAAACTCATTAAATAAAAATAAATAAATAAAATTTTAAAAATAAATATTTATTCAAATATTAAATAAATAAATAAAAATATTTTGAACTAAGTTGGTTTAGTTCTACTGGAGTCAACAGATATTTGCTTCTCTGTGTCAAATGAGAATACAGTTCACAGTATTTTCTCTCAACCCAATACCTACAGTCTGTGAATGTTTGACACATCTAGACACACAGTGTCCAGGAAAGAGACCATTCAGTGCTTAAACCCAGCAACATTTTACCTATGGAGTCCTGAGCTTAGCCTGACTGATCAGGTTAGAAGCAGCAGGAGTTTGATAATCTCTGCTTGCCGGCTAATGGAGCTTTTAATTTCATTTAAAATACAGATATTCCATTCTGATTTTTGTCTCAACCAAGCGTTTTATGGCATCTTTGAAGACGTGCTGAAATATGGAATGGTAATTTAAGGAGAGATTTTTAAGCATTCAGGCTAAGATGTGCTGCCAGATTGTTAAGTACTTCCAGGGTCATGGTGTGGAGCATGATTTGGAGGCCATGTGAACAAGAGTGGATGGGGACAAAAAAAGGAGGAACCTTATCTTGAGTGTAGAGTATTAATCAAAAGACTGTGGAAATTTTTTGAACAAGGCTATACTAAACCTAAAGTGAATGCAATTTTCTCCTGTGTCAAGATAAATTCCTTCTGAAACTTTCACCTAATTTTATTGCTTAGGTCCCTTGACGATTTTTGCCTGGCTGAAACAATGTCGTACCCTTCTCTGTTTCTCACCATTTCCTCACCATGTTCACCAGGCAGCTTCCCAACTAGCTCTGTTGATTGTGATGCTGATATCACTGGCTCCTGCCTCAGCACAGTCAAGACAACTGAGTTAGAGAAATCCTTCTGTGTTTTAAATGATGAGGAAACCCAGATTACCTTTACAGGATGAGTAAGAGAAGTGAGTTGTACTGTTGTAATTATTCAGATGGACATGTCATCAGGGTATGAAATAGCACTGCTCCTATACTGCATTGTTTGTTCTGCCATTCCTCTCCATATTTAGGTTTTTCTCCATCATATGCACAGGAGGCAGGGTGTAGAAAGAGACCCAGACAGATATGTACCATATCAAAAACAGAATCACAGAATGCTTTGAGTTGGAAGGGACCTTAAAGAACATCTAGTTCCAACACTACTGTCATGGGCAGGGACACCTTCCACTAAAGCAGGTTACTCAGAGGCTCATCTTGAAACACCTTCAGGGATGGGAAGTCCACAACTTCTCTGGGCAATCTGTTTCAGTGCTTCATGACCCTTGCTGCAAAGAATTTCTTCCTAACATCTAATATAAACCTACCGGCTTTAGCCATTCACCCTTCTCATATCACTACATGTCCTTGAGAAAAGTCCTTCTCCAGCTTTCTTTTAAGCCACCTTTAGATGGACTTACATAAAATATACAATATATTTTGTTTTCACACCTGCTTAGCCTGTGGTAAGTGGTTCCTGTGATTTTCTAGGCAATTGTTATCAAGCACATATAAACTAATGTCTCATTAAGCAAGAAATCTTGTGGCAGACGAGTGCATGTTGGTAGACACGAACATGCAGAGCCAGTGAAGATGACTGTGGGGCAAGGAAGTGTCTGTGCTCAAAATACCAGTGCTTGTCCCAAACACAGGCTACTGTAAACATAACTATTAACTAGAGCCTTCACTACAAAGCTACTATGAATTCCTAGGGGAAAGTAGGATCTCTCTGTCATGCTGTTTAAAGACTATTCAGTGAATAGTTCAATTATCTCTGAATTGCTAGACTATTTGTCCACAAACTAGTTTTGGGATGTGTTTTGGGAGCCATTTATTTTTTCTTTTTATTTTATTTTTTTTCTTCCCTTTTTTTTTGACACTGCATTCAACCTTCTGCTTCCAGATATCAGACATATCTTTGACCCCAGTTGCATACAACTGTTGAATATTTCACTGCCTTTAATTGCAGAATCATGACATAGAGGTCATCGAGCAGAAATAATATGAGAGTATTGTACTGAAGAAGAAAATTCTTGGAAGATACCAAAGTGAGATTGGGTATTTTAGTGTTGGCTGAGCTCCATCAACAGTTCCCCATTCATCAGTGAAATTTTAATCTGCTGTAAAGTTATAAATGACTCTTGGGAAGATAAAGACCTATTTTTAGAAGTTTATCTCTTCTGAAAGAAAGATCAGTACATAACAGGTCAAAAGCATTGTAACAGAGACTGGACATAAAATGGAACATTGGTCAAAGGCCAAAATAATATTGAAAGAAAAATATTACTATTATTTAGAGGCACTTGAGTTAAATATGGTGAAATTGAACTGTTTATAGAAGATGCTGGATTTCCTCCAAACAGACTCTGGCTGCACCATCCCAGTGTTGTTTTTCAGAGACAAGAGATTCTTTTTCCTTTATAGCAGCCATAAATGACAAAAGAAAAGGGGAGCATAAAGAAAAGAGCGGTTCTAGATGTTACCCAGATTACAGCATAGCTAAGCAACTGGGGGTTGAGAGTGTGACCAACCAGCAGAAGGACATTAAACCTCACCACCATCCACACACACTGATCTGCAGCTCTCCACACATTCCAGTTCCATGCTACAGCAGCACAGAGGGTTTGGGCTGAAAATGTGGGATGGCAAGCTGTTTTGTAAGGAAGTCTGGTCATCTGTATGCTCCAAATGCTGGGGGAAGGCATGTTTCAAAAATGGCACTACTGCCCACACGCAGCTTTCAAAATTCCTCCAAGATGCTGCTCCAGCTCTTTGGTACAATTTGCACCTCAGGGGAAGGGGGTGTTAATATTCTGCCCGTCTAAGTTCTTCAACCCAGCTCACTGCCAATTTGGATGATGCCAGAGCCTGTGCAAGAGCAAGGAGAGGGCAGTGGGAGGCAGCCTCCCCTCTCTTCAGCACCAGCTGTCAAGGGCTAACACAGCTGTATTGCTCATCTCCACCCTCAGATTCTCCACCAAGCACTGAATGCCTCTTCTGATCAACAAGTGAATACAGGAACATTTCATGACTTGACTCCAGGTATTGCCCATGGCTAAATCACCAAGCAACACCTGTTCCTCTTAACAGGTTTTACTGCTGACTTCAAAATCCATGCAAGCTTTTCATGTTATGAGTTGATCTACCATTTTCAGTACATTTCCTGTCATTTCCCTCTCTTTGCCCTTCTGATTTCAAGGCTCATATGATCTAAAAGACTTCAATAGGCTAGTTTAGCAAGTCAATACTTCACTATTACACTTAATTTACTTTAAATTTCTTCCTGTTCCTCCTTGCAAGTCTAGTAGGGAGGGGAAAAATAGCTCTAACATGTGGCCTTAAATACTTCCCAGCTGAAAAAATACAGTTAACCAGCATGAGGCTAATGAGCTGATGTACCAACTGATGATCCACACCAGTTCCCCTGCAGCCAAATAACATCCTCTGGCCTGTATACACAGCAGCTGATTTTACCCTGGATGTTCTAGTTTCTCTTTTTCCTGCATTTCTGATCTCTCAGTGCAGGGCTCTAATGTAACTTCTGACTCTCTTAGCCCATTAACTGCATGATGCAGCAGCAGGCTCCCTCACTTACAGAATCTTTTTTTTATTTCTCTGCAGCCAATAGCCAGTGCCTCATTATTTACCTTGCCCTTTCCTTAATGATGTCCTTCTCCCTGAGCATCATTCTAAACAGACAATATAACGATTTAAACTACTGCTATAGTTTGAGTAGTTTGTTCATTTTGTTGTTGTTCTTATCTAAATAGCCCTTTCTAACAGAATATGCTTGAAATTCTGTATTTTAAAAGACCTCTAACTTGGAAAAGCAACTTAAAAATGAAAGTGAATGGCCAATATTATTTGTGTACCAGTAATATGATGACATTAAATTTTCATTTGGTATTGTTTTCCTCTTGTATTTTTTACCTTTTTTGTCCCACCTGCTTTCGTCTTGGTTTTAGTATTTGACCAATTTGGATAAGAAAAATTCAGTTTAAAAGAGACATAATTTTGGAGTTTTTAAACTTGCTTTCTTGATTTAGAAAGAGTTCTTATGTCCTTGGATACTGAAAAAAATATCAAGATGTGAGAGAACTCTTGAGAATTAACATAGAAATTAAATTTATGGGAAAATAATGTAAGAACTCTTTCTTACAACAGTGATCAGCTCATTAGATCTTTCTGTCCAAAAAGTCCCTAAGAGTAGAGTTAGATGTTTACAGTCTGCAATTAAAGAGAGGCAAAGAGAGTGTCTGTTTTTAAAAGCACAACTATCTTTGTGCTTTAAACATCAAATATCTTCAAATTAGAAATACTTGCTATCAATGTCACTTATCTGATGTAAAAACAAGAGTAAAAGGATTCCCTGATGATGATTTGGATCAATATAAGGCAAAAGTGACACAGATATTTAAAAAGATGTAATTTAATTATGATGAAGAAAAATCTTTCCATAGGTTTTTAAAACTGGTTTTTAGAGAGCAGTGGATTTCAGCTGATGGCCTACAAAACCCTCTAGGATCTGTAGTGTAATTCTAAGAAGTCTCTGAAATGCAGCTCAGAAGAACAAACATATTCCAGCAGCCTAAATTCTTGAAGATGTTGGCACAGCAAAGGGTTGAACATCATCACAAAGTGTTAGCAATACTCTTTCCCACTTCTACCTATCAACAGGAGAAAATTTCCAGCCTCCCCTTCAGCTTAACCACTCGATTTCAAATCAGAGCTATGTACTGAATCTCAATCAACTTGAGAAGTGGAAGACTTAAGAGGAAGTCACTTGAACTCAGAGCTGAGTCTCATAGGATTTTCCAAGCTTTTTTTTTTTTTTTTTTTAATGGTGATGCCCCAGCTGTCAGAGTTTAAATGCTCTAGAGGCTCAATAGCTGTGATATTTATTAACCAAGTGGTTATGATCAGAACTTTGTCACTCAAACTTGCTTGGTATCAGCTGACATATGGTATCATGTTTGAAATACCACTCAGTAAATCACTGATAATGTCAATGTAATTGCTGAGAGCTAACACACAGTGTAATTCTTTTCCCACTGAAGCTGATGGCAAGAGCACTGTTGATGGCTGTGGTGAGAGACTGAACCACTAAACAGAAAAGTATTTTCTTTCTCCTAATTGCTCGCAAAGAATCAATAATTTTCTAAGCACCTAGTCTTTAAATGAACTTATATTTATAAATGGTAGCACATTAACATTTTCATTGTTAACTTTTTTTGGTAGATAATGCTGCTGTGACTCTTTCAATATGCTTTATTTGTGAGTCAGATGCTAATATATTCATAAGTAGAAGGATATATGAATGTAAGAGATCTGTACATATCTCTGTTCCATCTGTTATTTCTTTCTGTCCTAAGTTTAAATACTCTGTGTTCAGTGTTAACATTGTTATTAACATTTTATCAGTTTTTGCCATATATTAATTAGATTATATCCATGGAGGGGTTTTATTCTGCATTTTGGGGTTTAATTTTTAGCTGGTCATTTTCTCATATAAATATTCCCTTGCCAAAAATAAAACTTTCTTTAAAACCAATTCCTTCCCCACTCACCACCTGCCACCCCCCAAATACTTCAACAGCAGGGATTTCTCATCTTTTGGGCAAATCATCTGGCAGAGAGATACTGCCATCACCAAGATGTGAGATATTCAGAGTTTTCTTTTTGCTCTGTAAAATTTGGAACGGATTCTTAAACAAGGGCCTGCCTAACCTGGAAGGTGCCAGGATGCAGACTCAGGCTCTGGTCAACGCATGTGACGAGTCAGTTTTTACCATGAATTTATTTGTCTGTCTGATGTGTTGGTGCCTAAAATGCTTTGGAACATTTTAGTTTATTCCACTGCTGGGCAAAATTCAGAATACCAAGAGAGTTTAATGACATGGTAGAAGTTTCCATAATTGCTGTGAGCAGGGGTTAACAGAATGCTGAAGGTTTCTGCAGTTATGCTTCAGAATTACCATTTTCACTGCTACTCATCATATTCAGATCTCTCAATAAGATGTTAATGTTATAATTAATTTATAGCTTAATTTTATAGTTCTGATTTATGGTAAATGTATTTATATTTGCCAGCTAGTTTGAAAATTTCTAATGTTTTGGTACATTTCAAGACCTTCAATAAAAATTGATATTTGTCTCTTCTACTCAGTCCAGAATATGTACTGACACTTTTGACAAGTATGAAAACAAATTTCACTGGGTAAAGATTTTATAAGCTGAGAAGACAGTGCACAGATGAAGGATAGGGAAACTGGAGGAGTAGCCAGCAAAATAACTGTGTTTGATTACACTAAAAATCTTGTCTTGTTTTTTCTGTTTCATGATTTGAGGTTTTTTTTTTTTAGTATGAGGTTTTCTTCTTCTAATTATCTATGTGATCATTACTTCTACTTTCTAACTCAAATGAACATGGGAAAGATTTTTTTATTTTTTAAGGAAGATGGCTGCTGTATGAGGGAATTATGTTAGCAAAAGTAACATTCTTTGGAAATTAAGAACATTTCCTTTACACTGTCATTGCTGTCAAAGGTTAGTGCAAACTGCTCTGCAGATAAACTATAGATATAATTTTGAGTTTCATTTTTCTCTTTCTCTGAAGGCTATCTAGATAATGTGTTTGTGGACTTGTACACAGCAGGGTTATTATTATATTTGTCTGCTGCTTTTGAACTTCCATGTGACATTTGACTCTTTTGACCATCAGCTATAATTGTACTCTTTTTCTTATTCTGTAAAATTTATTGCTTTGATCTCTGGTGTCTTCAGTGTCATCTGGTATCCCTCAGTGATATATTCTGGGATCTATAGTATCTCTTTGTTATATGTATGATAGCTGGAATTACTTGTGTTCACAGTCCAGCTGTCAGACAAATGGCTCTTGTCTTTGTTTATCACTCCTTGAAGACCCTGTAATAGCATCTACAGTGCTGCCTGATTGTCCTTTCTATTATCAAGGCTTGCAAGGGGCTAATTTTCTTAAGTGTAATACTGAAAGGGTGGTATGTAAGTGGAATAATTTCGGCTGGAAGTAGAGCCTCTTACGGGTCTTTTATCTTCCTTGTGTTTTAGCTTTTCCTTTTTCAAGGCAGTGTCATGAGAGTGTCTCTGCTTTGGCTGAGATTCTAGGCCATTTTGAACAGACAATGTGCTCTAGGAGAAACAGACACCTGGCTTAAATTTCCAGCACGGTAGTCTTTTCATGCAGTGACAGAAAATGGAAATTGCCTAATTGGGGTCATAAATTTCTGCAGCCCCAGACTCTCTCCTTAGTGGAATAGTCCAGGATCTCAGGATCTGCCACTTCTAGATAGTGTCCTCGGCTTTCTGACCTTTAAGAGTAACTGAATCTCAGAAAAACACCAACACCCATGAAAACTTGGAACAATGCAGAGTTTTGGGGAGAAGGGAAAGGAAAGGAAATATGTGCAATGCTTCCTCCTTAGCTAAATGCTAGCACAGGAAGAAAATTTTGAAGGCATTGGGAATTTTTCCATGTCATCAGCTCAGACATGCTTGGGATAATAGGATGTCTCTCTTCTTCAGGTGACTGGTAGGAAAGCTGTGTTTGGCTTGACTCACAGTCAGTGGCTGAAATGGGCAGCTGGGCTGTCCTTGAGCCATTTCTCCTCTGAGGCAGGTTCGCCATCTGTGCTTGAGCAACACCTTCATACCATACCCATGCTATTTACACTCTTTCTACCATGTCCCTACCTGAATTCTAAACTTCTTCAGCATAGCCTTTTTGTCCTGAAACCAGTATATCCCAAAAAATTGGGTTGATAGATTTGTGCCAATCCAACACATCACAGAAACTGATATGTCTGACTTTAAACTTCCAGTGATGTGCATTTATTATTTAGCAACAGTATGTCCTGCCAGGAGCTTGGATCACACCAGGGTAATGCTGAAAGAGGAAAGGGGATGGCAGACTTTTGACTTTTCTCATGCACATATACATACTGACACTCATGCATGTACGTATATAATTGCTCTCTCTCACTACTGATGAAAGAGAGACAAGGATTTTCTTCAGCTTTGCAGCAAAAATGGGTTAACACTATTTTTATACAAGTTTTTCCCTTTCATCATGATACTTAGTGGTAAATCTTTGCTTTAAATGTGGGCACTTTTGTTGTCTTGATACTGAACTTCTTCCTCCTAAGCAAGCAGAATAAAATGTTTTGTTTTGTTTTATTTTGCTTTTTTAAAGAAATTTTAATTAGTTTTTAAAAGAAAAAAGTTAAAGGCTTAGTATGTCTGAGACCTCTGTTTTCAGGAAATTGTAGGCTTGTATTTTTGGCAGGGTAGGCTTCCTTTCTTAAAAATACTGTTTTAGACCTTTGTATTAGAGTTTCTAAATGGATTAATACTGATAAGTAAGCCCAGACTTTGCAGAATAATTAGACTAAATTATGACTGGAACAACAAGTTCAAGTGAATGGAACAATATTGCTAAATAACTTACGCTGATAAAATTAAAATTTGCTTTTAATTCATGTCTGAATGTTCACAGTGGTAATGGTACAGGACAAACTAAAAAGGTAAAAGAAAGACTTTTTCCTATCCTATGTACTTCAGCCAGTAAAGATGAATGCTAAAGGTCATTATTTTTAATTATCATCAAAAAAGATGAAATTGTGAAATGTGCAAAGAAATACTCAGTTTTACAGAACACTACTCTTGGAGTAGGGAGACCTTCCTTCTATTCCTGTGTAACTAACTTCTTTGATGTTATTTCTTTATGCCTCTGGGTTTCCTTGTTTTCTCTGTTTGTTTAGAGCGTATGAGGTTCACAGCAGAGACTTGTTCAGTTTTACTGTGTGTAGTTAGCCATGCCTTACAAAAATGCAAATAAATAATTCACTTACTGCTTTGAGTTACACTTTCATGGTAAGGTGTTTTTTTCTTTTTTTGAACAATGAGATAGTCATCTCTGCCCATGCTTTTAGAGGTCCTGGTGTTATATGGTTCTGGTTCATGACAAAGGATTTCAGTTGACATAATAATAGTAATACTAGTATTAATAATTATTTTTTCTCTTCGTTTTTATGGTTTCAGTACATAAATAAACTCACAGAAAAATAAGTGGTCAGCCTGAGATCACTTTTATCCTGAAATGCTAGGAAAATGTTTATGTTAAACACTTTCATTGTGTTTGTGCATGCTCCTGCATGTTGTGTATGGAGGATAACATAACAATAGAAGAATGGGGCTTAGGCTACAGGGCTACTGAAATAATTTTCAGAAATAATATTATCTTAAAACCTGTGCTTTCCTCAATTTTAGAAGGGAAAGAAAATATTTTAAAGAGAAAGCTGCAAGTGACCTATTTGAAAACCAGCCTGGTAGAGTGGGAACAGTTGAAGGCTGTAGGACATAGACTGTATTGTCATAGCCAAATGTATTACCAAGGACAAAACAAGAGGTAGACAAAAATCAGACTCAGATATTCAAAGGAAAGTTATCAGACGGGAGATGTCAGGAGGATACAGACATCAAGGTAAGATTTTTATGGGGTTCCAGAGGGCATTTTCAGATCCAATGTCTTTAGTCTTGGTGAAAAGAGTTGAAGGAGCAGAAGCAAGCATCACATAAACAAATGCAACTGCACTAGACTGTTATGAAATAAACCTGCTTTTTTCATTCAATCCACATTTTCCCTGACCTTTTACACAAGAAAATGGATTTTCGTATTTTTCCCAAATAAATTCTCCCTGAGATGTTTTTGCCTATAGATTAAGATCAGGCAGAGAGTAGGAGGGAGGGCTGGGGGTAGAAAGGAAGGTGTCCTGAGAAGCTATGAAATACATGTTGCAATCCTTGCAGTGCAAACATCAGCTGCAATGCCAGGTAAGGTCACCTTGGAGAAGAAATATAGCGCAGATTAACCATGACAGAGGCTGGGGAAATCTTTGATGAAGGGCTGGTAACAGCTTCCTGTGGTTTCAAATATTCTGGACATTACACGTAAGAGAGATCAGCATTTAGTTTTTCAGATCGTCCTCTCCCCCTCCTGCAAATCCATGGTATTTTCTGGACCTTGTAGATCTGTAGTTACTCCTAGTCTATGCTGCCCTCTCCTGCTCAGACTCACAGCCACAGAGGTTACTTCTGCTTTTGCAGTCAGATGTTGCTTACACAGTGCTGTGCTTGCTTGGTATGGTTTAATAGGGGGAGCATTTAGAGATGCATGAGTATTTAGGAAAATGGTTTGCAGAAATGTGAATTCTGCAGCTCAACACCTTGTCTGAGTAGTTGTTGGACTAGTAACGTGATTCTTCCATTTTAGCAGTTTATTTATAGATATGAACAAATGAAGGTTTTCTATACTAAAAGAAAAAATTCTCAGAAATATTTTATTACATTAATTAATTTAATATTAATAAGATAAAAGTGTTGTATTTAATTTATTCTGGTGTTTATATTTTGAAAGAGATGGAAAACACTAAGTGATCAAGCAGATCAAGTTGTTGGAACAGAACAACTTTTTGTCATACTTCTGCTAGCATTTTGTCCTTTTTATCATTTAAAAACCGGACCTCAACGGAACTTCTGTAGACCATTTCTACATATCTGGAAGTTAATTTGGTTATTTCCCTTGTTGCTAAGTTTTCACCTTCTTTGTTGTTTAAATATTATGGGGTTGCTATTGTCTTTTATTGCCTTAGCCAAGCTTAGACATACTTAACTGTTATTTTTTAAAAAGTCATTCCTTGCACATTCTTAACTGGTTTTCATTCTTCCTTTAGAGTACACAGCATGTATCAGTGATGAAGTACCCAGATCTGAACACTGTACTTTGCAGTGATGAGAACAGCAGAAGGCTGCTATTCTGTGAAACCAAATTCTATGCACCCTCTTGCACTATCTATTCAATTTCTTAGAATTTTAAATTTTCTGAAAAGTAAATGCAATAGTATTGAATTTGAATTTCAGTAAAGTATTTTATTCACACTTCCAATCATTACTTAAAGTTACCATAGTGTTGAATGTCTTCATAATGTTGAATGCCTTCTCACAAAAACTATTCAAGAACCAAGCCATGGTTATCTGGTATTGCTTTCTACATATCAGTCACATTCCTTTGAACCAGGCAGTTCTCCCCTGGAATAAAGTAAACTAATTTTTCATTACATGTCACAAGGGGCAAATCCCCAAGTGGAATCATTATAGAATTATACAGTATCCTGAATTGGAATGATCATCAAGTTTAGCTCCTGGCCCTGCACAGGACAACCCTAAACACTTCCTGAACTCTGTCAGGCTGGTGCTGTGACCATTCCCTTGGAGAACCTGTTCCACTTCCCAGCCACCCTCTGGGTGAAGAACCTTTTCCTAATATCCAACCTAAACCTCCCCTGACACAACTTCAGGCCATTTCCTTGGGTCCTATCACTGTTCCCTAGAGAAAAGAGATCAGCACCTGCCCCTCCTTTTCCTTCCTAATGAAACTGTGGACCATGGTGAGGTCTCCTTTCAGCCTTTTCCAGCTTGAACAGACAAAGTGACCTGAGCTGCTCCTCAGACAGCTTCCCTTCAAGACCCTTCACCATCTTTGTAGCCCTCCTCTGGATGCTAACAGCTTATTTTTTATATTGTGGCACCCAAAACTGCACACAGGACTAAGGTGAGGCTGTATCAGTGCAGAGTAGAGCAGGACAATCACATCCTTCAACAAGTTGTACTGTGCTGTACGAAAATCCTAGTGTATCACTTTTCTCTTCAACAATTTGTTCTGAGATATTAGAAAACAAGCAATCTAGTATATTCCGTAAAATGTATATTCCATGATTTTATCTAATTCCATCTACACACCCACCTATGCACTTTATTGCTTCTGTGTCATGATCTTCCAATGATGCATGATTCAGATAAAACTAATTGAAATAAATTAACTCAGGAAGAATTGGAGTGTATTTATATGCTTCTGCTAGCACATTAATTTTTCTTTTTTTCTCCTGAATGTTGAAAGTGTAACTTTTCCCTCTGCACAGTTTACTTGTGTTCCCTCAAAGATCTTTGGTGGTGGTCTCTCAGTTCTTTTGTTGTTGAAGTGCAGAAACCTCTAATGCAGGCTAAACCTTGGTGCTTTATCCCAGCTGTGCATTGTCCCTCAGAGCTTGGCCCCACAGGGCCCTCAGCCTTCCAGAGACTATCTGGAGAGGGACTTCATTTTGCCTCAGCTGGGAGCTGCAGCTGAGCATTTTCTTAAGCTACTTCACAGAGCCTGGATATCACAAGGGCACTATATGAAAAGTACTTAATACTGCAGTTCCCTTGGGCTTGTAAGGTGTTTCAGTGTCTCCTCTGAAGTACTGCACACTCTTCACTCTCACCCATTTCAGCTCTCACTTCTTTGAATTCACTAAGATAGCCTGTGTGCACAAGTTTTTAACCCTCAGACTGTTCCAGGTCTTCTTCACTGGACAGCAGGCTGTCTCCAGTATTTTTAAGCTCAGCTTTGTTGCTGTTTTTGATAATATTCCAGAAGGAGGGGGCCAGCTTGTTTCATCTGTGATCATTTTGTGAGGGCTGAGTAGCAGACAGGGATGGATGATGCAATGGGGCTGCTAGCAGGTGGCCGTTTGTTCAGACTCTGCTTGATTGTGTTCAGGGCCAAGCAAAGGAATCGGACTCTGGCGCATTGTGCAGTTTTCTAAACCACCTCTCCAGTGCTGAAAATCCTAGCCAAAGTGCTTTAGCAGTGTTTATTTTTTGCATGTATTTAGCTAACAGAAAAGGAGCCTTTCAATGCAGATAAAACTTCCCATTCTTTCAAAAACCAATGCTTTTTGTTATACTTATTCATTTATCAATGCTGTGAAAGTTTCATATGCTCCAACCATTGATTTCAGTAGCCAATGCTATTTTTCCTGTTTATTATAATTTATTGTCTCATTGTTGCCAGTAGTTTGCACTTAGCTGAGTTTCCCACACAATATACAGGAAACATCTCTATAGCATCAGGTTTCCTCAGATTGATTCCCACAGGGGCCAGGAGGGACAGGCCACTCCCGGGTGCTTTGTGATGTGACTGCAGAGTCCTGTTAAATCCACCATTTGGAGACTTCCTTCCTTGCACCTACGGTAGCACACACAGCAGCCAAGTCAGGTCTGCTCCCACTACATGCTCTCCCACACAGTCTTTGGGAAAATTTCACCTGCATGCATGCTTTCGCAATTGTATCCCTTTCTTTTCAAGCACTTAACACATTTGTTACCGAGCTCCAGTGAAAATGTGAGTCTCCAAGGGTTTCTATTTGTATTAGAGCAAAGCTAATGAAATTATTCACTTAGGTTGTTTTATTTCAATTTACCTTTCCTCAGTGTTGATTTACTGATGATTTGCAAATGTTGACTGATGTATTAAGTTGTCTAGGTGGAGGTGCTGTGGGTAGTAAAGAGGGCCAGTGCACATATGTTCCTTTGAAAACATTCCTTAAATAATACCCTCCAGAGTCTCCTGGGAAAGCTGGGAAATTAAATGAACATTGTCTGTGTCTCCCTCATGAGCAATACTTCCCTATTAACAAACAATGAGTTCAAGGGTTTAGAACAGAGACAACTTTATTGGGAGTGGGGGAGCAGAATAGGGAAAGTTGAATATGGAATTAACTTCACAAAGTCAGTGATTCATAAATCAATTCTATTAAACTATGTCATCACCCTTTCCTGCTGCCTTCCCTCTTCACTCCCTTCTCCTGTGTCTCCCCCTCCACCCCACCTCCTCACCCTCCCGGATGTGCTGCACAATAGCCCCGAGCCTACTCTCCTCCCTTGGTCCTGGTTAGTCACTGCTTACCTCAGCTCACACTGCTCATGCTTTTTTATGTGGGCTTGTTTTTTTTTTTTTTTTTTAAAGTCAGAGTTGTCTGAATCAGTTCCAGTTCTTGACCTTACAAGGTCACACTGTGTTTGCCATTTACAGAGTGCTGATTCCAGCTCAGATGCTGGAAAAGCTGCTGTTGGTAGCCCTGGCTGAAGCAAGCTCAGCTCTGCTGAACATGCTGCAGAAGTCCTTGTGCTTCCATTGGTTTGCTCAGGTTTTGGCAAGGAGCTCTGCAAATGTTGCACAAACTGGCATATAGGAAACGGTGTTTAAACACAGAAAACCACCTTTTTAGGCAATGAGGTTGTTCAATCACTTGAATAGATTGCCCGGAGAGACTGTAGAATCTCCATCCATGTAGATATTAAAGGTCTGATGGGAAATGGCTCTGAGCAACTCTGAGCAGGTCTGTGTGATGTCTGGAGATTGTTTCCCACCTCTTCCATGCTGTGATTCTGTAAAAAGTGTGCTGTTTTCAGTTGTCAGCCAGAATACCTGCAATAGCGGTTCCAGAGCAACAAATACTATTTAATACGAATCAAACAAGTTTAAAAACACGGTAGTGGGTTCCTCTTAAAAGTGATTGCCAGAAGAATATATTTGGAAATATTTTGAGACCCTAAATTCTTATGTGGGTAGCAAAAACTTTGGCAAAGTTCATGATCAAATGCTATAAATTAAGTGGTTAAATTGAAGTGCTCATGCCAGACTCATGACTGCTCAATACAAATTCTTTCTAAATGAAAGTTAACTGGCTTTTTTTATTTGTTAATAATTCCTTGTTGCCAAAACCCAACAGAGCATGGCTTTCCATTTTCCCTTTTGCGCCTCTGTGGAAGTCAGACTATTGTTTTGTCTAATATATAAATGGCACCCATGACAAGAACACTGCAATACCTACGTCTCCCTCAATAAAACCCCAGGTATTTAGTTAGCTCCTGGTGAGTCTGAAGAAGAAATTGTTTTTAAAGTTCTCACTTCAAAGCACAACAAGGACTAGCTCCAGGCTGCTTCCATTGCCAGAATTAATTTTAGCTGACCATACCTGAGATATATATTTGGTTGGCCAGTGCTCTTTTTAATATTTTCTTGTTTATTGGCAGCAAAACTAGCTAATTCTCTACTTGTCTGGCAACGTTTAGGAGTGGTTGCATTTATTTTCTTTTCAGGAAATTAAGTGAAAATGTATATCACAAGAAGATTACCACCTTGAGAAATAGAAAGTGGTATGAGTTTTTCTTCCTCCTGGGACTTTCTGTAGATTTACAAATATATTGACCAAAGTGCTTGGCGCTCCATCATTGCTTTTTGTCTTGGCATGCAGTTTGCTCCTTTTATTCACTGGCAATTACCTTCTGCTCAGAGATGCAGCTAGGCATCTCTAAGAAACTTGCTTCTTTTGCTGACTGTCTTCCTGTTCTTCTGATGATATTTGTAAATTTTTTTTTTTATTTTCCTTCTAATATCTCTTTTAATTTATAATTTCTCTTATGTCTAAGGAATATATGCACATACGAAGTGACTATTTTTCTCTGACTCTTCCTTGTCTTTTGTCTTCATTCAAAATTTGCATATTCAGATCATTCTCCTTTTCAGGCAGAACCTTTTATAATTGCCTGTCTTTAACATTATGGGACCTGCAGCAAGGTTATTACCTATTACCAATCATAAGGGCAATGACTAGAAAGTCATCCCTATAAAACTTCTATATGTCCTGAAAATGTATAAAAGAGTTAGAATATATCTGGAATATCTGGAATCCAATAGACATTTTTTTTCCTGTAAGTTCTGTTAAGTTCACAAAATATTTCTCCCTGCTTTACAGGACTGAGGGGACTGGGTGAAATTGCTCAGATGCCTGAGGCAACACACTGAGCTGTCTGGAATGATAATGATTATTCAAATGATAATCATCCAAATGACCCAGATTTCTTCCTTGCTGTGCCTTGACAAATGGCTAGGCAGTGGCATGTCTGCTGTCTGTGGTTCTGCGGCCAGTCACGTTTGGATACCCATGTAGGTAAGCTGTATGTAGCAACAGTGACAATAAGGCAGATAAGGAGTTTGTTGTCTAAATGACTGTGTGTTTAGTGAAGTTTTCAACATTACTATCTACTGCAGCTGCATCTTGTTTTTTTCTTTCTGTTGTACTTCATTGTCTTTGTGCTATAAGTTCATCTGTGCATTATGTTAATTCAGAATATGAAGGCTGTTTGCAACCAGTGGTTGCCAATTTGCATGAATTAATTTTGTCTAAGTGTTTTTCTTGAACTATGTGCAGACCAGGATAGCACCAATATTTTGTTTAACTTACTGAGTTCATAGTTGCAGGCTCACAGTTTAGGTGAGATAAAATATTATTTATACTGGAAACACCCACAGTGGCAGCCTCTTGCCTCCCTGATCTCTCTGATTATGCCATGGGAAGATTTCCATCTAAGTTAGCATTTTATGGTGACTGCCAAACAGATTAGACTTCAAAAATAGCAGTCTTGTAGCAAAGGAAATTATGACCAATAGAACTCCTCTTTTGGCTATTTCTGGGCCTCAGTACAGTTAGCTTCTCTTTATGTCCTGTGTTTTGAGAACTCTTCTCAAGCAATCCTTTGGTTTACTTGGATTTTTAATGTTTTTCTTTATCTGTTTGTTTTATAGATGGCTTCTCATCATATCCTCTTCCTCTTTGCCACATGACCACAAATTCATGTCCCGCTCTTGCTCCTACAGCTATAGGAATCAGAAGTGCAGATGCTCAGAACAGTGTTTCTGACTATAAGAACAGTAATGTCCCTGGTGAAACAGTGGCCTCCAGGTCTCTGTTTTATGTATTGATAATTAATATTGTCTCCTCCTCTTACACTCATCTTTAACCCTTTAATGGAAAAGAAATAAGTTAAAATGATGGAAGGAAAAGCTTGAAAATCAGGTAGAAACAGCAGAACAGCAAGATATAGCTACAAAGTAAACAGGAAAATCTTAAGCAAAAGGATAAGCATATTTGTGAAATATGAAGGAGGTGCCATGACCCTCTGGCTTGCTAGTAGTTGGTTTTGGAGTGTCTCTTTCACATGATCATGGGTCAGACAGAGAAAATCCAAACCAGCTCTTACCTGTTAGTCAGTTCTCCTGCAGTACCTTTTTCTCTCCAGACTGATATAATAAAAGAGAAATGCCCTCTTCTGTCTCTGCAACAAACCTGATGCCATTAAAATGCACTGTTAAACACTAAAAGAACCCGAAAGTAAACTCTCAAGACTTAGCATTTCTCTGAATACCCTCTAACGTAGAAGAAGGGCTTACACAGATGCTTTCAAAAGTCCCAAGTTTTCCAGAGGAGCATATTTGAAACCTCCCAGAGTCCCCGTGATAGAATACCACTTGCAAAATACATTCCTGCACTTGTGGAATTTTGATGAAGCACCACAAGACACGGTCAGCACATTTTTATCCCAAATGTGGCACTTGCAATGATGTGCTGTGCACATAAGGAGCGTGTGCATCATAAGTTACTGAGATTTGCAGCTTATACTGATTTTTATTCCCCACCTTTCTGGCTCTAAAACCTGCTAACCAGTTAAATAACATAAAGAAAATGAGAAAGTCTGAATGGGCTGTACACTTTGAAAATCTTAGTTCGACCATAATGCTACAGTTGATATAGCTGCACTCTTTTTATTTAAAACTGGCCTGTATCCAGCTGGTTAGGAGAAGAAGGAGAAAGAACTAGTATTTATCTGTAAAAAAAAGTTTACTGCTTGGAAACACTTCCCTGATTTAGACTCTTATGTTGCTCATCACTCTGTATGCCAGCTGTCTCCAAAAATAATACATTAAAGGATTTAACTGCTACGAAGATAAGATCATAAATGAATACATGAAAAACTACGCATAAGGCAGGACATTTTTAATAGGATTGAAATAAGAAATTTAGGACAAGAGGAGTTGGCATCAAGTAATGCCAGAGGAGGTTTAGATTGGATGTTAGGAAAAATTGCTTCGCTGAAGAGGTTGTCAAATATTGGAACAGGTTACCTAGGGAAGTGGTCAAGTCCATCCATGAGGGTATTCAAAAAAATATGTAGATGTGATATTCAGGGACATGGTTTAGTGGTGGACTTGGCAGTGCTGGATAAATGGTTGGACTCCTGGTCTTAACAGTTAGACATAAATAATTATGTGACTTAGTGATTCTATGAAATCTAAGTTGAAGAAGCGGAAGAGCTCAGAGACTCTGCATCAAGTGGCTGTGGTAATTTCTGTAGAGCACTGAGCACCTAAAAATGGTCTGACAACAATGGAAGCTGACATTAGTGGCCAGTTCAGATTGAATCCTAAAATATCATGTCATTGTATAGAGTGTAGCGCACTAATCTGGGAGGGAGAATCCCTGAAACACAAATCAAAATGAGATGAGGTAAATTGAACTAAATTTTCAAAATTTTTCCATGCATTGGATTTATTTGGGAATTAGATCATAAGACAGCGTAATTCCTCTCCCTCCTCACCAATAAAGGCTTCTTGAGCCTTAGAATCTTGAAAGATTAAAAAGAAAGACATACTTATCCCCAAAAGATGAATTCCTAAAAGAGAAGGTGTCTCAGAAGTACTGAAAGAGAAATTGCTATAACCACTAAATCTTACTGCAAAGTCCCCTGTGCACCATGTAAATGACAACATTTGTTTCAAAATCATTGTCATGTAACCTGTGATTCTGAAAATCCATATAGGATCTCTGTTTATCTTCTGTGCAAATGCATGCTTTATATGAGTTAGTTTATCTCTTATTGCAGAGAGAACTCCTCATTTTCAATATTCAAATGAGATAGATTTTTTTTCCCAGTTTTTCTTTTTTTAAACCTGAAAATTGCAAAAAACTTCTTCCTGTAGACAAAATGCCGCTTACCTCTTTTAGTGCATTTAAGTGGTAGATAAACCGTGCTGGAATTTCTGAAGAGCAGGAAGTCTCCAAAGAGCATATAAAATCAGTAATGACCTCAAGGAAATTAACCTGCATATACTAAGCAAAAATGTCATTCTATACTGGTATATCTGTCTTAAAACAGATGCCGCACAGATGCCGGCATTGGTTCCAGTGGAACAGGAATCCTCTGAGGTTTATATTAGGAACTAGCTGTTAGGCTTACAGTTAATTGGGAAAAATGAAAACCTTTCTCCCTGCCTGGCTGTTTGATGTAGGCCAAATTAAGGAAAAAAGAAGTATACCTATTTCTGTGAATGATGTTTGTAGTTCTTTAAGTCAGGGTATCAAAGAGACTCAAGCACATTGGACACAATATGCTACAGCCAATTAGATAAAATCTTGGTCATCAACTGGCCACGTACTGGTCCATCCTCACACATAGCCAGGGCAGGTAAGCGTGGGGTTTGTGAAAGTGGATATGTGATAGGAGAATGGCAGTAATAAGAATTTTGGGGTTGAAAGACCAGCCTTCAGCCTTGAGGTTGTTTGAAGTGTCATGAGGAAGCATTCAGCAGGTTCCCTTTGCAGTTAAGACCAATGAAGAATTCTGTCTCCAAATACCACTGGTGACTCTACTTTCTGCAAGGCAGTGAAAACATTATTTTCCTACCAAAAACATGGAGTTGTGCTGAAAACTAAGTGCTGTAGATGAAACATCCCAGATACCTGTTGAAAATTCCTCTCCACAAGGAACAGATGGTTGTATGAGAGAATTTGTATTTATGCCAACAGAATCATTCCAAACACCCACATCGTGAAGGTCACTAAGTGCACAATTAGCACAGACATCAGCTTCAGGATGATGGTTGCCAAGTCCTGGGTGCACCTGGCTGAAACTGAAACACAATCATCCTGGGGTGAGTCATGTTTGGTAACTCTATCCCGAGTAAACCAACCAAATGCATATCAAGCTGAAATAAAACATTATTACTTCATTAAATTTCTTTTAAAAAGCAATTTAAAGTCATTGGATCAGTAGCACAAAAAAGAGGATAAAGAGCCAAAGACTGGATTCCTGGAACAAATTTGCACGCAGAACTACAATTTCAAAATCTTAGGCTTCCTGCCAAGCAGCAGAATATCTTACATGAGAAGCTACAAGAAGCAGCTCACTTCTAGCAAGAAACACTAAACACTAGATAACTCTTGCTAGAAAGCATTAGCAAGGAAATGCTACTCTGAAAACAGCAGTACAGTTGAAAGTAAATTTCCAAGGAATTTAAGATTTTGTGAAAGGAGGAATTAATATTTATTATTGAGCATTAGTTTTTAATTTAAATGCTTAAAAAGAAGGTCATTGTGTCCTCCTAATGGTCGTAATCTTCTCCAAATGCCACCCCCTTCACCCTGTCCAAGAGAAATGGCTAATGTTCTATGTTTTGACACAAAATGTTTCAGTACCTTGGAGTGGACACTTTGAACAGAATTCCTCTGTTTTCTTTTTGTTTTCTTTTTTTTTACATATCTTGGTCCTTGTGCCTGGTTCCAGTTGAAAGTTGTCAGAAGTCAATTATAGCCTATTAGCACGAACTTGGATTGTCAAGAGAATGAACTTTTGATAAGCTTCTTGGCACTAAATCTGAGTAGGAGGCTATCCTTTCCAAATAACCGTGCAGGTAATTACCAGATGTTTTTGTACACTTTCATCTTTCTTCTGACCATGCTATTTTTTCGTCATTCTTCTTTTTTCATGTTGTCCCCAGTCTGCAGATTTGCCTGCAGTAGTATTGATTTTTTTTCCTTTCTCCTCATGAACAATGTTTACTTGGCCTCACTTAATCAAATCTGTTTCTTATTTTCTGACACTAGACCTTTAAAGTGGTTCTGGGTAGTCTGTTTCCTACCCATTTTGTTCTAATTCCAAAATAATTCCTTTGTCCCTTCCAGATGAAGCTTTTATCCTGCTCATCTGCTTTCTTCTGTTCATGCTCCTCCTGCCTAGCTCTGAAACCAACCTCTTCCAGACTAGCCAGTTTTTCCATGGGGGGCACTTTGTTTCAGATTTGGGTTCAGTGTGATTTTTACAAATTTCTCTGGCAACATTTACTGTTGCCATCATCTGCAAAGGAGGAAAATAAGTGTAAAGAGCATTTATCTCCTAAAAAGGTTTTTCTCTGGGCCTAATCTGCATGTCCATTCTGGTGAAAGAAATATTTATGTCTATGTTAAAAATAAGGTTGACAGCTGAATACTCTAGAGTTCTTTGCCCTCTTCACCTTCCCAATGAAAATTGTTACAAATCTTTATTTTTTAAATGTTCCAACTTCCTAACATCTCTCAAATGAGCTTTGTTCTGCACAAATAATCAGGAGATAGTCCTTACAGGGAAAGAAATTATAAACATTATTATCATATTCCAGTAATCTTCTTCACTCAAATAATTACATTTAGTTAATGATGTAATTTAATAATAATAATAATAATAATAATAATAATAATAATAATAAAACTAAATAATTATATATAGAGAATAATACCCAGGGATTCCTGAAAGTCCTGGTCTCCACAAAGGTACTATACCTACTTAACATTCTCTATTTTCCAGCATCCTATTGCCTGGACCATTTTGTTTAACTATACCTTCAGGCTGCTCTTCTTATAACTTCAGCTTCATTTTCTCCTCCTTTAAATTAAGTCCTAGTTCTGAAAGGTGCTCAGTACTTGTGGTGCACTCACCTCTATTTCCATTTGAAATCAATGGGAAAGAATGATGCTCACCCTTTTGTGTTACTGATTCTTCCTGAGAGAGAGCAGTCAAAGGTTAGCAATATTGGTCTTTCAGATGATTGAATGTCAACCTCATCAAATTGAAATTCAGACTTTCTTGACCTCTGGCTAATGTTGTTGACTTCATTTAACATTCCATGTTAAATTAAAAAAAATAAAATTCAATGCTGTGTCCTTAGAGCTTCCTGTCAACCAACCCAGAGTGAACTGGGGAATATGAATATATTTTGCTTTATTTAAGCAATCTCAAAAAACTTTCTTTTGGTGATCTTTTTCTAGAACAACCTAATCTTTCTTCAGTCTGCTATAATGCAAGTATTAGAGTTCATTCCTGTTTCTGACACAGACTTGAAGTAGAGGAAATTCAGGAAGATATATTCCATCATTGATCCTGAAACCAGATATCTTTTCACAGCAGTAAGAGCTTGGCAGGAGCTAGAAAAAAGGTTAAATTTTCCATCTTTAATTTGAAATGAAATGAATATAGCGATAATCAGGGGCAGTTTCAGGCATTCAGAAAACCCAGAGAAGAAAGTAATACCCACTGTAGTTCCCATAAGTAGAATAATGTGTCACTGAGCACAGGATGCACTGCACTAACTTGACCTCTCTGGAAGTGAAATGAGTAGGTTCCCTTCTGGTCAATAAATAGGAAAAGTGCATCTCTGGAGGGTAATCCTCGTTTTGAACACTTGTTCTGGACTATAGAGGGAGCCTAAAAACAGACTTAGACTGGACATGTAGGGAATCATTCAGGTGCCTAAATGTAGTTTTGGTAGTCAAAGGAGTCATAGGACTTTCAGAGACACTGCATCAGTTCTGTCGTATTTTGGACCTTTAAAAGGAGAAAAAATGTTATAGTGTGATAAATTCTAAATAGGAAGTCCAAAATTTCTGAGATTAACCCTACAAGGAGAAGGACAAGAAACTGCTGTAGTGGATGATGGATGAACAAAGTGAACTGTAGTAAGACAGAAAATGAAAACTTCCTAGAGAATTTTTTAATCACTTTAGAAGACTGTTTGTAATACAGCACAGATCTTGGTCAGAAAGACAATATGGCAGTTTATTTTCACAGACTAATATGAACAAGTCTGGGTTCAAAATTCAATATCCAAGTGAGGCAACAAGTTGGAAAAATTATGAATAAAGAATGGGAAAACTGGAGGAAAACTAAAACAAAAAGAAATCTTTCAAATCTAATTAAGCAAAAGCAAAGATAAACCGTAGAGATGATTTATAGCTGCACAGCACATCAGCAGACAGGAAAGATTTGGAACAGGGGAAGAAAATGGTCATTAAATATTATTATGTGTGTTGGGACTATAACAAGTTCTCAAGTGAAGGAAGTAACAACCTACAACTGATAGTAAAAGGGCATGTTCTGCAAGAAGGAAGGTTTTATAAGCTTGCACTGGAATATTTAGCAGAAATTCAGTCAAAATTGATCTGACAATATCAAGAAAACACAAGTAAAATCAGGGACATTGAGAGGTCTTTTGAAAGACTGAGACTGAAGAAAGGACAGACTTTAATATATAAGAGGTTTGGTTTTATTTTACTGAACTGTCTTGAGAGCAAAGACAAACTTGGACAAATGAAATGCATCCACATCAGTGGAAGAACAATGGAAGCAGCAGATGGTAAAGGTGGGTTTGAAGGAGGATACACAGAGAAGAGGGTTCTGTCAGGGAAGTAAAGACTGTTCAAGACACTGTGTTAAACAGATAGGAATTGAAGATTAGAGAGGAATCACTTTAAAAATTAAAATAGCTGCTTTGGAACTCTGACAAACCGATTGCAAAACACTGATGCCAAACTATGAAGGTTCCTTTCTTTTTTTTTTTTTTTGGCAGTAGAATATGGTTGTTTGGCTGACTTCAAAGACAGCTGTACTGGCAACAACTAAATAGTTTCTGGGTCAGTCACATGGGTGTATGTAGCTTGTTTCAGCATGAGTGTTCTCCCAGCTCCCTGTTTCTCTCTCACAGGTTTTCCCCAGTGTCTTCTCTTTGATTCAGATGGATATTAACAATAACGTATTTAATGAAAACATTATGTAAATATTTTATGAAACCTCTGCAAATAATTTTTGTGGTTGAAATGAAGAAGTTGTAATGGATATACTGTGTAAAAATTCTTTCTGATTATTTTAAGAAATCATAAGTTCTTACAATTCCATTTAGCTGTAATGATGTTTAGTGAAGGAAACACATTGAAAATATGTTTTTAATGTTATGGGACTTTCTTATTTTGCTATATCAGCACACAGCTGTACATCCAAAATTGTTCTGCTGAAGGGCATAATGGAATCTGGAAATATGGATAGCATTTCAGAGACATAGAGGATGGTAAAGGGAGGTCTTAATGGTAGATGTGTTGCCCACTGAAATGAATAATGTCTGTTATAACATTAGCCCAGATTTATACAGAGGTCTATATAGTTTAATGGTCCAAACTCTACACTGCCAGGAAACAGAAAAAGCTCTAGGGAAATAATTTGAAAACTACCTGATAATCCCTGCATGTAATGTCTGTCTGAGCAGGTGAGGAGCCAGGCAGAGCCACATCCTATAAATTCTATGGAGCTCAAGGAATATCATGTCCTTAATTCAACCTTTGTGCATGAGGAGCAGTGACCCTACTTCCCTACACTGGGTCAGAAGCCTCTTTTTGTGGTTACAGGGCATGTCGAGAAGATCAGCTGTGATTCCAGAAGGATTAGTAAGTGTGCAGCTATTTTTTAAAATGCTATTTCTAATCAAATACATACTTGTTTCCAAAAGGAATGAGGTTTGTGCAATTAGGGTGCCTCTCCTCCCACCTTACTCTCCTATTGAACCTATTAGGTGGTTTCCACTGGATTTAATATAATGACAGACCAAAATTTCTGTGGGTTTTGTTGGGTATATGTGGGATTTTTATTGAGGTTTTTTGTTAAAATTAATTTTTGTGAAGATTTTGGAGTGATTAAGAGTTGCACATTTTGACAAGGGAAAAAACAAATACTTTTATCATTGATGTAGGAACAAGAAACATAAGAAGTAACACAATGTCAGGAACTGATATATCTACTGTTTCTGATATGATTTCTGCTACATTTGAGATTATGGAGATTCAGTCTTATCAACATTTCTTTTTCCCCACTGAATGGGAAGAGTTCCACCCAAGTTTAAGCAAAAGTTCAGCTACTGTAAAAAACTCTACCACAAAGATCCATGTTTTCCTCATTTTGTAGTACAACATTGTACAGGGCTGTGCTTTCTAAATTGACAATTCATGTATTAATCATCACTATTTATATTCATTTGTATAATGACTGTAAAAAACCCATTCTAGTCATTATTTCAATCCCTGTCTTCTGCTCCCAGACTTTTTCTCTTTTTCAGGCATGATTATAGGGTAGGGAACAATTTGTTAAAAAAGCTGAAAACTGAATGGAGTTTGGATAAAGATATTTAGTTGCAAACATTAGTGACAAACACTACTGTGCAGATCCATCGAAATCAAATCACCATGGAATTAAATTTCTACTTGTTGGCTTTTCAAACAAAAAGGATGAACTTTGCTTTCAGTTTCAGAGGGGAAATAAATAGGATTTTTGTTGTCTGATTTTTTTTTTTTCCTACAAATTTTGAAGTCTGATCCAACTGACTTTAAAACCCATTAGAAGCTGTCTGGTGCTCTATTAGATTTTGTGCTCAAATTAATATTTAATGATTTGTGGTATATCAACACCAAAAGACATATTTTATGAACTCCAATGCACAGATTTAAATGTGACTTGTGATATTGAATCATGGTGTACATAACTCAAAATAATTTTGTATTTGCTTTTGCTGATCATGCTTCCTTACAAGAATTGCTGTGCTAATAAATAAGCAATGCTTTGTAAGGGTGATTTTAATTTAAAAATCATTATTTTTATGTCAGTGGCAGATTTTTCATAGTCTATTGCCCTAAGAAAGATTGGTAGGAAGAAGAAATACCTTTTATGAGATTAATAAATACATCAGAAATAATCAATGTCCTCCCCCCTCAAAACCAACCCCAGAACAAAACCTTCCACTCCACAGATGTTGATACCTAAACTCTTATTGTATTGATGCTATTTTTCATGCATGGCAAAGTGGGTCATTTTGAGCACAAAATTCAAAGTTTAAAATGATCCTAAGTATTTTAATATTCATTCAGTGAAGAAGCATGTTTAGAACAACAGATATTTGACACAGCTTGAACTGAAGGTGACCTGGCAGTGCCAATCTGCAGATAGTATTTAGTTATATAATTTAATGGCCTTCACATTTTTCTATCTAGGTGTCTGGGGCAGGTTTCCTCTTTCATACAAATCTTGTGGTAACCTTTGCTCCCCAATGGTTTAAATCACATTCTTAAGGGATTAAACTGTTATGACAAAAGAGGAATGTTTAGATATTCTGCTTTGCAGCTAAAAATTTGTCAGATTAGAAATTGTGTATTTTATAATCTCAAGATCAAAGAAGCTTTCCATCAAAGCTTTACGTCCCCTATAATATTTTCCCAACCTTTGTTGAACCTGAATTGTTTTGGATTATCTCACATTGGGTTCACTGAGTATGCCTAGCCAAATGTGGGAAAAAGCTTCCTGCCAAACATTTTAAACATTTCACATATGTAGGGCAGAGGCAGTAAGCCACAGGTATTAGTTTACTGCAGTGGTGAAGCTTGCTTTAAGTCTTTTTAACTCTACTTTTATATGAAATGCTTTTTGAGATTAGTATGACAGATAAAACCCCGCAGGGCAACCGTTTATCTTCCATTAGGAATACCATTCACTTTCTTTAACCTAGTGACCTAAGTGCTCCTGTAAAGAGTCTCTTTTATGGAGTTTTTACATCTCAATGGATTAAGTATCATTTCTCTGCTGAGGAGAAAAAAACCAAAACACAGTTCAATTTCTTTATAAGAATGGTTTGTCAGAGGAGAATAGTTTTTGTCTTTACCCATTTTTTATTCCAGCAGTCATGTTCCCCAAATAGTCACAAAACAGTGATCATTCAAAGCTCAAATTGTCAGTTCATTTAAAGTCCACTCACCGAGCCCCTTTATTACATTTTCACTACATATTTGGCAAGGCAAATAGCAAACCAAGAGGACAGAGAATTCAGCTGTTCTCTGTGCTGTGCACTACCTTGATAGTCTTTAAGGTTATTCAGCATAATCTTAGTGAAAAATGCATGTTTACAATAATATCTTTTGATTCTGATAAAAAAACCATAACATTATTTAGAAGCATATATGCATATATATAAAACCCACACATAATCAAAGTAAATCTGAACAACTTCCATAAAGAAATAAACAAAGAAATTGTTTAGACATTTTCAAATGTAATTGGAATTCAGCATTCAGGGTGAGGTTCATTCCCCAGGTTCCAGTCAGTACCCTTTGGGAAAGGGAGATGGCTTCACTTTTTAATGAATATAATGAAAAATAGTATGGCCAAACATACAAAAATGTTAACTGTCTCTTTTGCATTTACTCTGCTTTATAAAAATTTAGCAATGTTTTTAATGAGCTGTTTGGTGCTCTCACCTCTCTTTATTTTTACAAATACCCATCTATGATCAGAGATCTGGCCTGTGCCCAGATGCTATGCTGCACCACAGTTTAGGCTGAAACTCAGAAACAATTTTTTTTTGGTGGCACTTGCCTGAAACAATCCTTTACCCCTACCTTTAATATATAGAATATGAATTGTTGTCTCCTGATTTTTTTTCTGCATTCTTCTTGTAGAACTACTGCACCATTGTAAAGAGCTACTCTCTGTTCTCTGCCATGTGCTTATTTAATTTTCTTTTTTGAGGTCAGTAGCCTGTTTTCTTGATTGATTCAGGTACTCTGCATGTATCTGCAGGAGTTAAAACTCATTTTGGATTCCTTGTTTCACCTGCACTATTTTAGGCCCTGATCTTTTCAATTGCAGCATGAAATGGCCCAGTTACTTCACTGGAGCTTTGAAAAGGAGGAGTAACTCACAAACTGTGACTTGCATTATGGTTTCTGTGAATGCTCAAATTATTTCACTTTAGTCAGAGTTTATAAAAAGCAGTGGATGTATCCCATATTGCAAAGGTTTTATTTTTTAACTCTATTATTTAATAGCATCTATATCAATGTACTCAAAGCACCTTATAGGTAGGACTCTTTATAGGACTTTAGCTCTGAATTTCAATCTAAGTCTACCATTTGTGGGCCCTTTGTAGTAAATATCAATCCTCAATATCTAGTATTTATGTTCTGTTCTCCTGTGCTTATGGAGTCAGGATGAGACAGACATCCAGTCCTGTAACAGCATCATTCTGGTCTGTGTCTTCACTTACTGGGCCTATAATTATGAGTACAATGTTAACATTACCTAATTAATTTATTTCTAAGTACTAGAATCTCTTGATTTTATGAAATGTGAAAAAAATCTTTTGATCATGGTGTGGAAAAATATACTGAAAGGCTCGACTAATTTGCTAATTAGTTGAAAAAAAATTCCAAGAAAGGCAAATTGTGCCAAAACAATGCTATTGCAGTAAATACAGTCTTTCCATATTCATTTAGGTACAGAATCTCTGGATCCACTGTTCCCTGTGCTTCATTTTCTTCAGGTGTGATTTCCTCAAAAATTAAAGGGGAATTTTTAGATTGAAGAAATTAGATGAATGAATGTATTATGGAGATGCTTAAATATTATAGAAATTGTGACCTGGTAAGTCTGGCTGCAAAAAGTGAAACCTTGCTGACAGAAAAAAAAATCTAGAGAAGAAAACACAACTTATGCCTGCTGGGATACTTCATCAAACTGTTTTAAAAGACTGAGAAATGAGATTGTACTTACCCATGGTCAAGGGATTTCTGAACTAGAATATTAAACGTTTGTTAGAATTAGGTTTCAAACAATGTTGGGCGTTTCATGCTTGAGTGACGAAAAGACAATTATTTCCCAGTGTCTTTGCTGCCTCTGGGCATGATTAAATAATGGAATTGTATTCTCAGAAAGATGTGGTTTATTACTTTTAACAGCTTTTCAAGCTGAAGTCTTTATAAATAAAAAGAGCTATAATTTAAAAATGATAAAAGCCATGTGCCATTTCATCCCTTTGAAACATGGAAGAGAAAGAATTGTGTGCAGTAATACCTATAACGTTCAGCATGTAGCTTTCTTGAGGGAAAGAAAATGTGGTGCTCCCAGAGCCAGGAACTCTGCTCATACTTGCTTTGTTGCTTTATGCCTCTCACAACAATGGATTATGCAAAAAACATGAGTGAATTTGTTGGGACTTGATGAATTTTGATGGCAATTTCTCAGGTGCAGAATAAATTGGAAACCCATCCATCCCCACCATGCCCACCCCATGTCCAGATACTTCGGACAACTTGGCTGTTCCTGAAAGTCTCCAAACCAGACTTCAGCCTTTGCAGTCAATTGCTGCTCAGCAGGGTCAGTCCCAGAGCACCAGCAGTACCCTGTGTCTGGAACTGCTCATGGTCAGGCAAGCTGGGGTGCTGAGCTCTTTTAGCTCAGCCCGTCTGTGACCTCTCCTGTCCCCACCAGAGCTGTCAGGCTGGCTGGTCTCACGCACAAAATATGCTGTGTTGCATATGCACTCAACCACAGCTGAGCCCATCCACCAGAAATCAGCAGCTTTCAATCTACTCTATCCAATGGAATTTCCATTTAACATTCCCAAGTGAAAGTGGACTCTTATATGAAAAACCTATATAAATGGGAATCCTTTCTTTTGTTTTATTTTAAATGAATTTTATTTCTGTCCTTCAGGAAGAGATGCTCTGCAGACTATTGCTTTAAATAATTTTGGTTATGGTTACCTGGTATTTTAATGTGGAAAGAAGGTAGGAATCTACCAAAAAGGAATGCTCTGCCCTTCTCCTTGGCTGGTCATTAATGCTTGTCCCTATCTCCTCTCTAGTGGCAGGTCTAGCCTGTGAGTTACCACATAATGAAACCTGTTAAGAACAGCTTTCTATGAGAGTGTCTGCTACCCTCTCACCTCCTCAAGAGTATTTTAGCTGGATCAGTTCCTTCTCTGAACTACTGTGCATCTTTAGAGACTCTGGACCTGGCCAAAGTGGAAGGGAAAGAGCAGCTGAAAAAAAAAAGCAGCAGAAAAGCAGCAATGTTCTTGGTGATGGGATGGATTTGTGCACAATATCAGCAAAATTAAAATGACTGATCTGTTCTGTTGTGTTATTGAACTAAGCCAGAACAACCATGAGATACTATGGCTCCATTTGCATCATATCTTAAAGAACCTGTATGGTTGTCTTGTTCTTAGGATTTTGAATCTTGTTCAACAGGCCAGAAAACCATCATAGACTACCAGTTTTCCTTTATGGTAAGCGAGGTCAAGCTTTGTGACAGCAGCTGAAAAAGCAATACTTGTGTGTCCACTCTCTGACACATCATTATTCTGTGATATGTATCAAAGTTCCCCTCTTTTTATCAGATTGCAGAATTGTCCCATTTGTACAACTGCTCAAAGTAAACAAATAATCTAGACAATGCTAAGTGCACATGCAATTGAAGCTATTCATTGTTTGGTCTCACATCAAGGAGAAAACATGTCAAAGGATTTGTCCAACCAGACCAAGGTGCCAAAATCCCTAGATCTAGCCTTGGCATATGGTATCAAGCAGATGTACTGGATATGAAAAATCACAGCTGCCAGCTAGCTGATAGCTACCTAAGAATCAGTCAGTGCTAATTTGGTGTTTCTGTGCTAGATAAGATCTATGTGGTGTGTCTGTGGGTAACTAAATCTCTGTTTACATTAGGGTGATAAGAATGGATACCGTACAGAGTGTCTTAGGAAAGATGTATCCATTTGTGACTGCAATCCACAAGACAGCTAATTATTTAAAATGAACTCTGCATCAGAAAATTACATCTATAAAAGCAGGACTGAAGTGGCATCTTCTTCATGAGATCTTCCGAGGTTTCAAAAAAAGCAATTGTACTTGGAGTTTGAATCTTATTTTGATAAGGCCCTAGAGTCTGCTGTGGAGTGGAAATGATCTTTCAAGTGAGTTAAGTTGGTAAGAGCAGCAGAACATTTTATTAAAATAGAAAATAGAGTCTATGGGGACTAGGTTCAGTAGGAATGTCTGTGGTGATATGTCCCTTAGCTGTATTTTTCCTTCATCTCTTCACTTTTCTCTTTCAATGAAATTGTTCAGGTGTCAGCAACGGCGGAATTTTGTCACATTTATTGGATTACAAAAAGCATTGATTTTACACTTTAAGTGATGCCAGTAAACATTTTTTCCATTGTGGCCAAACTCCTCTTGTTTTAAGCACCTGTGAGTGGAATTAGCACTGTCTCCTCAGCCATAAAAACAAAAAAGAAAAAAACAGAAAAAAGAAAAGAAAAAAAAAAAGAGAGAGACAGAGAAAAGAGAGCTATCCACCTCCAAATATAACTACTTTGAGTGCAATAGACCTGATAATTTCCTTAGTGCCTCCTATCTATTAATTTGCAATATTTCCGTTCCTCCCTTTCCTATATCTTACACTTGCAAAAAAAGCAACATTTCCCAGATGTCTCAAAAAAAGATGAAGATAGTCTATCAGATTCAGTCTTCCTTTTTAAACTAGCGTTCTCTCTAATGTCTACATTAATTAAATAAATGCATTTTTAATTGAAACACATAAAGCTTTCAAGTCAAACAGAGTTCATGTCCTCAGGCACCCTATTAATGGAATTTTGGAGTGACAGTGCATGCCAACCAGCTGGGTCAGGACCATGTTAATGCATCATCAAAGTTTTTTTCTCTGATGGCACAAGCCATTGCAGATCCATTGTAAAGAGGGAAGTCTATGCCTCCACAATTCTTGTAGAAATAACATCTCTTGAGGACTCAATATATTCCACATACAGTTTAGAAGATAATTGAATTGGGTTTGTCAGTTTAAAATTATTTATTTTACAGGCTGTCAAATTTTAACAGCAGTTAATGATGTTCATCTACAGGTTTTTTCTTCCCTTTCAAAGACAGAGGAATCATTTATTGTTCTTTTTACTCCAAAAGATCTTTGCAAAAGTGCATTATGTACATAGAACAATAAATACTTTCTGGGATTCATTGATGTTATTCTCAGAGGACCAAAGCATTTTCTTGCTTTATAAATGAGAATAAGAAGAAAGCATCACAAGCAAACCTGAATAGATACACATTACAATAGGTTATCCTTATGCAAATACAAAGCACAGTCACCATCAGCAATGTCCATACCAAAAAGAAAAAAAAAAGAAAAAGGGTGGTTAATTCCCTTGCATTGTTGGCTGATGAAGCTTTCCAAGTTATGCACATGCTGCAGCTGCACATCCTTTGTGTTCCACATTGGCCAGGGTTGCTGGAGGCTGCTCCATACCTTGTCTGCATGAGACTTCCTGGAGCTCCCAAGGGGACTTAGCTATCAGCACAGGCTGTATTCCCAAACTTATCTGCATTTAATAAACAAAGAAAGGTGGAAGAGTCTTATTTGGTCCAGAGGCAAACTGATGTAAACCTCTACATTTATGTCCACAGTATTTTTTTCCTTCAGATTGGAATGGCTTTACCCCTACACTGTTAGTAGGAAATTCTAGGATACGCTGTATCCTGAATTTTCACCTGTGTAGCTTTCCCAGTAGACATTGTTGTACCAGAAAATATTTGAGGGACAAATTACATATGAATTACATAACATGCAGACCTGAGTGAAAGCTCAGAAGCCTAAGTTCTAAATGTTATTAGAAATGGAAGTAAGATGCTGCTTTTATGCAAAGCCTATGTCATTTAATTAATGACAATAAAAAAGAAAGAAAAAATTTCCCCTAGGTAAAGGCTAGCAACTTTTAAATTACTTTGTCTCTTATTTCGGATGGAACTAATTAAATCTGGTCACTTCATTTTTAGTAAGGTCCTTTTTGAAGAAGGCACTTTCAGGCTTGTTTACTGAGTCTGGTTACATGTTTATTCAATGAATTAAGAGACAAGTAGTTTAGCAACTTGGTGCAAATCTCTGACCCCAGATTTTAGAGTCAACTTCACCCTCTACCTCTGTAGCCTTTTGAATACTTAATGTAAAAGAGAAGACTTTTTTACAGACTGTGAAAGACATATTTGCTTGAGAACTCTATTATATACCAAATAAGAAGGTGTGTTTCTTGAATGTTGGCCATGTAGGAGGAAAAGGAGGTGTTTTTGTTTGGTTTTTTTTTTTTTTTTTTTTGACAAATGAAAAAGCACCTTTGGGTTCTGAAGAGTTGTGCCCACAAAACCCCTGTTGAAGATGGTAAACTTCCAGAGTAATGGAACTTTGCAGAGCAGTCTGCAGGGCACCCGCATTGCCTACTGCTACTGCCAGTGGTCTCTCTCTACTTAGCTTCTCATCTCTCTGAATTCTTCATTTAGGCTTCTGCCTTCCGTCACAGAGGATCAAGTAGACTGAGTTACAAAATGGCTTCTTCTGTCTCCAAAATTTTATTCATGCACCTTTTCTAATAATCTGTTAAGATACAATTACCTTTATTAATTCTTGTGAATATAAATTTTGTTTCCTTGCTAGGCAATTTGTCAGGCAGCCATGATACATACGAAACACACACAGAGGTTTATGGTAGGAATGAAAGAGCAGTCACACAGTTCAGATTAATCTCATTTGCCAACACTGGCTGTAAGTGGACATGCAAGCAGAAGGAGTAAAAGAACAACAGTGTGTGATACTTCTTTCTAATGCTTTCCAAGTCTTCAGTTATTTTCAGCTCAAGTATTTCCCTTAACATCTGCAGTTTGTCTATTCAGTAACTTTCTATGAACCCTTCTTTCTACTAATACCACACATACCTCTTGTATTGACTAGGTCCTTTTGTGAATTGTTACAAAGGTTAACTCATGTTAACTCATGAAAAAAAAACCCTTTTTGTTTCTTCCTTGAATCAAATTCTACTAGTTTTTTGTTTTGGTTTATGTTTTTTTGTGGTGGTGGCCAGCAACCACCTTCAGTGCTAGAAGAGCAATGAGTAATGAGCCTCTGGCCATTATCAGAATCAGTCTCTGATTCTGTAGACCTTTGTGTTATGATCTGAAACCATCTCTTTTCTGAGCTGAAGTTTTGAGCCTATTAAGTCATCCATACAACCATCCTGGTAGTGTTTGAACCTTTTGATACATATGTTTTCTGAGATTAGATGACTAGGGTACAAAATTAGAAGTCAGAGTGAATGATAGATCTATATCCTAGAATAATATTTTCTGGTTTATTCTCTGTTTCTTTCACAATAATTCCTAGTATATGAATTTCTTTTTTTGAGTGCCTCTGAATACTAAGTTGATGTTTTTGAGAAACTACTTATCATGCCCTCAAGGTCTCGTTCATGCAGAGTGATGAACAGATCAGATATCACCTTGTATATCTGAAGTTAGAGAGGTTTTTTCCTCATGCTGAGAATTTCATAGAATCATAGAATCTTAGAATGGTTTGGTTAGAAGAGACCTTTAAAAGTTTTCCAGTTTCACCCCACTGCCATGGGGTCTTTCACTAGACTGAATGTTTCAAAGCCCCATCCAACCTGGCCTTCAACACTTTCAGGGATGAGGAATCCATAGCATCTCTGGGCAACCTATTCCAGGGCCTTGCCACCCTCACAGTAAAAAAAAAAATTTTCTTAACACCTACTCTAAACCTATAATCTCTCAATTTAAAACCATTACACTTTGTGCTGTCACGACAGGCCTTGGTAAAAATACCTCTCTCCATCTTGCTTATAAGCCCCCTTAGAAGTCACAAAAAGGTCTCCCCAGAGCCTTTTCTTTTCCATCTT
This sequence comes from Ammospiza nelsoni, assembly GCF_027579445.1. NCBI lineage: Eukaryota > Metazoa > Chordata > Aves > Passeriformes > Passerellidae > Ammospiza > Ammospiza nelsoni. The sequence continues at coordinate 83,926,139 of NC_080634.1, forward strand.
GCACAAACCTAACATCCTCAGCCTTTCTGCACAGGAGGGATTTTTCCATATTCGTATTCTTTCTGGCATTTTTTTCCAGTTACTCAAGCCTGTCAATATGAAAATCCTCATACTCCAGCCTTATCCTCATCATCTGATATAACTGATAATGTTGTCAGGAAATTTCACAAGAAAATTTTTGTACACATGGCTTGACATAATATAATAACAAAACTGTTTTCAAAAATTTTCAAATAATTGATAAACAGCTAAGTTTCATTAAAACCTATATTTATGAAATTAAATATTTCTAGAAAGGCATCCCATTAAAGTGAGTATTGTGACTTTTGGCTCCTGTGAAAATAATAGTAAATTGTGATTCAAACCCTACTAGCAGAAATTTGAGGCTTTTGACTGTGTGCAGAGGACTTTGCTTTTGACTTTGATTCCAGCAACAAGGGGGTCTTATTTTAATTTCTTTAAAAAACCTATTTGTTGTCAACACATAAAGGGGTGTCAGAGTGAGTTTTCCTAAACATAACTACCAAACAGAGATGTTATTTTCCCAGAAAACCATACTTCAATCTTCTTGGTATATTTAGTGTGCATTAGACAAGAACCACCCATCTTGTATGGTATTCCTATATTTTGTACTATAATGGATTCTGGAGTGCTCAGTAAAGACCTAAACCTTACATTAGCACATCATTTAAGTGAAGGGCTTGTACACGGAGAAAGTTGCTGCCTGGGATATTACAGTTGTTATGGGTGAATTCAGCCTCTGTGCTGTAAGCAAGGACCAGCCAGCTACAATCCCCTCACTCTCCTTCTCACCTCCCTTGACCTCGTGCTTTGTACAGCAGCTGTGGAAAATCAAATTGTCCTGCAAACCTGCTTTCTGCTTTCTGCTGGCCAGCTGGCAGCGTGGGCCAGGACCAGGAGTGCCAGAACCTTACAGCTGTATGTGTATTGCTGCCTATCCATCTGTAGCATATGCCATATGCCAGTCCCCAAAGTTAGCTGAAGAGAGGATCCATCTGAAATGAAACTCTTTCATCAACATGAAAGTGTTCCTTCCCACTTTCTCGCCTTGCTCCTCTGAACTTTCCTGCAAGTCATTTATTCTCTTCTCCCTGCCACCATGATCTAGGAATCATATGAAGACAATGAATTCAAACCTGTGGCCCACTGCCGTATTTTTTTTTAGTGAGTATAAAAAATTCCGTGTGACCTTTTGAGTAGAAGGTGTGGCAAGTACCACTTGTCTTGAGTGAATAATGTAAATGTAGGATTTGCTGCTCCATGGGTTCAGACAAATCTGTTCAGGCAATTTGCAGTTGATTTGATTTTCTTTCCCAGGAGGTCAACACAGTGCACACAAGTGGGTTATGAGGAACAAGAGGTTAATTCAAAGATATGGTCGGTTCTGTCTGACTAAAAGAAGCGTGTCCATCTAAGAGCACATGCATTTTCTAGCCTGAGTTATTTAAAATGTTTGCTTACTTAAATAATGGTTTTCCCCTTAAAACGCAAAGGCAGATATTCCTTCACTTCCCAGATTTCTCAACAGCTTAAAATAGAAGTGGCAAGAAGCCAACATGCTTAGTAATGTGCAGTGGCACTCTGAAGGCTAACATGAACAATAAAAATATCTTTGTTCACTGGCAGGGCTGATCACATTTGACTGGAATGTGGATTTCATTATATGTTAAAGGATGAAACCTTCTACCATTCCAAAAGCACACCCCTCACCACAGGCGGAAGGAAACTGTATGTAGAGTGAATTCAGGGCAGATGTGCTTTATTATTTTTTGTTTTAATGCTAGATGCAGTCGAGAAAAGGACCGTGATAATGGAGTAAAGGTCCTAGAGCTCTCTTATTCTGACCCATATACAAACCTCTTCCTGTTTAGCCCTTTTACTGAATTGGAGAAAAGTCAAGTCTTCTGAATTCAGCAATACTATTTTTTTTACTGTTCATAGGTCATTTTTCTAAATAGATCCAAAGTTAATTTTCAAGGAAAACCTGTGTCTAACTTTTGTTTGTTTTACATTCACTTTCTGTATTTTCTAAGTGTTATTTGACTTAAACCAGACCAGAGTGTAATAACACAAAAGTCTAACAACAGAACTCTTCTGGTATTCTTGATCTGCCTCTTTCTCTTGGTTGTTACCTGATGAGTGGATCTGGGTGGTTAGCCATATGTTGAAAATTTCACTTGTAAGTTATGGGGCTACTCATAGTGCCTAACCTCAAGGATCTAATTTAAAAGCTCAAAATGCCTTCTCAGGATGTTTCACACTCTCTTTGGGTAGTGCAGAAAACATGTTCTCCTCAACTTGAAGCTGACCAATTGCTCCTAAACCACCTTTCTTTGGCAACAGTATGAATTCCTGCCTTCCCCAATACTCTTCTTTTTCTTCACCTACCCAAAACTATATTTAACCTACCCACTAACAATTTGTAAGTAGTACAAATTGTCATGGAAAGCCAGACTCAGGTGCTTTCTAGAGCAATAACAATGTTGCTAAAGTTTCTATTTTTCTTAGAACCAAATTAAAATTTAGAAGTCTCCAATGTGACACTTTGGTAAATGAGAATAATACTCTTCATTCTTTTCCCTTCAAATATTTGTATTGAATAATCCAAATTTGTTTGCATAACTCTGAAAAGTTGCCATCTGGCAACCTGCTGCCTCAATTCATGGCAGAGGGCTCTATTCCTGCCAATTTCAAGCCTTTGTTTTAAAATCTGTGCTGAAAGCAATCCAATTCTCTTTCCCCTGAAGTCAGTGGCAGAACTCCCACTAGTTTCTGGGGGAGAAGGATCAAGCCCAGACAATAATGGAAGGTAATTTAAAAAAAAAAATTCAAAGTATCATCAAAGGAGTTGCACTCCTAATTCTATTTGTCGCTGCTTTGAAAACATAATGGCAAGGTTTTGCATATATCAGTCAATAGCTCTAGGCAACTTGAAACTGTCTGAATTAACTACTATACTTCTCAGTGAGGTATTTTTTTTTTAAAGAATAAATCCCCACGGGAAAATAAAGGAAAACTTTTGAAACAGTGCATACAATACTGTGTTTTCCTTTCTGAAAGCTAAAAGAAGCTGCTAAGTAATTCTATTATTCGTCACTCAATAAATAGAGATTTTCTGGAGCAGGTTGAATTATAGGACATAAGATCATAGCCATAAAGCTCAGGCTGAAATCCCATCAGATATCATAACTAAAAAGAAGGTGACTTGAGCCCCAAGGATAAAATAGGGTGTTTAAGAAACAAGTGGTGATTCACTGTGCTCTAACTCCTACAGAAATCTTTCTATTTATTTTAGGGAGAGCTGGATCACTCTTCCCTACTGTTTTCTTCAGTGCCTAATTTGAACTATGCAACAGCTGTAGGCCCCTATGGCTAGTTACAAGGCTGAAACCTTGATGACCTCTGATCACAGAAAAGTGCACATCACTCCTTTCCCAGGGTGAAAAGCTGGCCTCCCTGTTCTGGCCCATTTCCAGGTGAATTCCATTCTGCATCCTTGGAATTGCCCTGTGTTTTAGCCATGAATAAAAACATATTTCATTTCCTTTGTTGAAAACTGTTGTGCAGTGTTACTGGTGAAAAATGGCTATGGTATTCTGATCTGAGATAGCTGTGTGTCACTGGGAAGGAAAGTGATACCTGCTGAGGTCCCTGGGCTTGCAAATAGCTGTTGTTATTAGAATTGTACTGATCTTTCCTTCCCTCCTGCAGACTGCCAATTTCAGCCTAACCCCAATATTACAAAAATAATCCCCACACATATAGATATTATCTGAAAAGTAAATTCAGAGCAGATGTCCAGGGTATGTGCTACCAGCAATGAAGGTTCACAGAACATCAAGTAAAGCAGGACACAATCTACAAAGGAAAAGCAGAACAAAAACACAGACTGAGATGAGAGGTGGGAAAGTCACCTGCCCCAAGCTGAGTGCAAGCCCCAAGGTATGATTGGTACATAGGCCTTTTTTAAACTCTCACCCTTGCTGTGCCAGCAGGACATCGGGCGTTTAGGCATCACTATTATTTTAACTAATGGACTAGTTCTGCATTTAAATGATGGAATGTGAGCCATATTGGCTCCCCACAGGTAGAAGGAAAATACTACTGGTCCTGCTTATATGCCAGTTAACATCTGGAATTGCTGTGAATGAAGCAAAGAAAGCTTAAACATGAGGATTGGAGCTGAGAAAATTGAAAAACTAAATATTTAAAATGTTGCTTTCAGTTGTGATTTTGGTTTCATTCTCTCCCTTCTTCTTGCATATATATATTTTTTTTATTTGAAGTACACATAAACTGACCCCATAAAATGCAACAATCAGATTCTACCATTTTATTTAGGTAGGTAGTTTCATCTACTTTTTTGGTGTCTTTGATGTAGAATACACAGGCTACCTGCTGGGCTGTAACTTCTTGGTATTTACCCCAAATTTTTGTATGAATAGTGGGCAGGAAATGCAGGACATTGCAGGTAAGTCCATGCTGGCTTTTATGTATGAAATCTTTGTAGGATTCCTCTGATTCTCACAAACACAGCTATGCCTTCTCTTTTAAAGAAAAGTGTCTCAAACTGTCTTGGTGATGGAAAAACCTAAACCAAAACTGTTAAATTTAATCCCGTCAAAGAAAAGACAAACATCTAGGAACCACAAAGCTGGGATTTTGATTCATGGTGTGAAGCTAGATGTATTTGGACATGGGTTTGTATTCTTTTTCATTTTTTCTCAGGATGTAAGGATATCCTGAAGTACATGAATGGAAGTAATGTTATTGATATAACAGTAAAAAAATGGTTTTGTTCCCACTGCATGCTAGCTCTTACAACAGCTTGGATGTAAGCTTTCATTTCCTGTGGCACTAGGAAATGTGTATGTTCAGTGGGGATCAACAGGCAGAATTATTCAAGGGAGACAGTGTGCTTCAGTAGTTGCAGCAGGGAACTTTGAAAGGTCCTGGCCTGGTTTCAGCATCTTTCTGGGTCATTCTTTCCCTCTGTGACCTCAGATGACTGACTTGACCCTAGTCAAACAGCTGCGAAGGCAGGTAAAGGAGCCTTGCACTGCAGAGGAGGTACGGGATCTAAACTGAGACTCCCTGGGGAAACAACTGCTGTATTTTGAACTGACAGCATTTGAGATTTATGGACAGAAAAAGTTTTGAAAGGTAATTCACTTCTAGTATCCGATTATGAAGCGGTGGCCCTATACTCTATCTCCTTCATAGATCATTTCAAAGTCCACACTGACAGCATTAGCTGTTGTGCCCTTCATGTGTATGGACTTAAGCTGCCTAAATGGTGATGAGTTAGCTAACAAAGATAACGAGTATTTAAGGAAGATAAATTCTCTCCCAGCTGAACTCTGATGGCCAACAAATGCAGAGCCTGCAACACTTTAGCACAGCTTTGCTCAAGCCAGGCGACGTGACAGACCGTGCAGTGCCAGGCTCTGCAGGCTCGGGGCCGTGCCAGACAGAAGGTGCAGCCAGCCAAGAGCATCCTGCTACCTGGGAAGGGGCCACGTCCACCAGAGGACAGGCTCAGCAGTGTCCCAGGGCAAATTACACAGCAAAAGTCACTGCTGGCCTGAATGAGCATGATTATTTGGAGGTTAATGCTGCAGCGTGCTCACTTTCCCCAACACACCATTCCCACCCTATTATTTAGATATGGCTGAATATTCAATAAATATTAATTCTTCATTAAAAAAGATCCCTGTTTTCTAATACTTAGTGCTGCCTCATGTCCTGTGAAGTGAAACTGGAAATTGCTAGACTGAGATGTGAAATATTCAAAAATAATTTTAAATTGACCTGAATTAAGCCCTAATTTGGATACTATGATAATCTTTATCTCAGCTGACACAGGGTGTTGCTAGGAAAAGATATTGTGTAACATTTATCTGGTGTCTTGGGTATAAACTCCCACAGATAGTACTGAAATGATCACCTCTGGTGAGATTTAATATGCAAATTATATTTCTAAAATGTAGCCTCATTACTCTATACTTAGTTCAGGCACGCGGAGAATTTCATAAGGTTTGCTGTGCACTTAAAAATTCTGGGAAGCTCCAGGTATGATTGCTGAACAAATACAGCTTTTTGTCAGATTTTAACCCCATGTATTTTTAGGCTTCTGTTGTTTATCTTATCTTTAGAATTATTCCCACACACAGTATTAACTTCTTAGTGTTTTAAGTGGGGAAAACCTTAAGCTGGTGTACTTTATCTTGTTTCTTGTTTGTTCATTTTATGATTATTTCTTGTTGAATTAAATCTTAAGTTGTTTTTATGACCACAGAGGACAAGCTGATTGATAGAATTTACTTTCTGTGAATCAAACAATGGTTTTGTCCTGGATGAGATGCCTGTGATGTATTATGACGCGTCTTAACCCAAACACCCTTTCATTATACAATGAAATATTTTCATGGTTGCTGCACTGAATTTTACAAAATGTATAGGGATGTATTTTTCTGAAGGAGCTGCATAAAAATACTGTAGAATTTGCACAACAGTGCAGGAATGTGGCTTGTTACATACAAAGTCACTGGAAAGGGTGAGTTTATGCTCATTTGAAATTGGATTAATTGGGCCAAATAGAAATATTTGTACGTATATTCATACACACACACATACACAGACACACACAAATATGTAATTTGCTCAGATAACCTGCATTTGCTCAAGTTAGCATAAAACAGATGTTTATATTCCAGACACATCCTGGACTGAAGTAGTCAGGATCAGCAGTAATTTTCAAAGCCAGGACAGGACAAAAAGTAGTGCACTTTGGTCTTTGATTATGATAATTGGACATGGCTGCAGTGACCTTATTATAAAGTAACAAATCCACTGGTAGTGAACTGACCAAAGGTGTGTTCCAGACCATATGACATCCCCTGTATATAAAGTGGAGGGAAGGAGGAGGAAGGGGGAAATATTTGGAGTGATCATTAAGACTTTTGAGAGATATAGGGTTCTCTGAAACCTAGTAAAAGCATGTTTCTTGGGAAGGACCCAGATAATAATCACACAGCCTATGAGGCAATAAACGTGCAGACAGACTGGAAACACCTGAGAGTTAAGATTTTCTCTATACCCCAGTTTTATGAGAAAAAGTTTTATTGATTATGTAATAAGTTCTGTACTAACACTAAGCAGAACTGGGCAAGACACTTTGGCTTGTTTTTGTCTCTAATTTTAAGTGGAAATATTGGCATTTCTGAGTTGCAAGGAGACTTAAGCAGTCTATATAGCTTGTGATTGCAGCTCAGTGCAAACTGCTGTACAATGGTTGCAGTAGTTAGGGAGGGCAGCAGTCCATAGCAGCCCCAAGTTGAGCCCAGCGGAACACGAGTGTTTAGCAGATGAAAAAATGGCTCACATTTTATGGGCACCCTCTGTACAGGGAGGTGTCCAACTGAAAGGCATAGAAGGCATCTGATTTTTTTTTTCTACTTGCTCTGTGGAGATTGAGCCCTTACAGGATTTGCCTAACGAAGTGATTTTCAAATTCTTCCTCAATGTTGACATCTCACTATTTCTCATCTTGTCTCATCTCATCTGACCTCATCTTTTGTTTTTGAATGCGATATTTACTTCCCAATCCTTGCAGCTGATTTATATATATTAAAAAAAAGGTAATTAAAATAATGAAAATAAAACTACCATAGTGCTTCTCACGGACAAATAGGTATGCCTGAGGAAGAACCATATGCTTCAGATTTTGTATATTACTCTGTGGAGGGTTAAAGGCACATCTTGTGGATATTTTGTTATATATGTCTAGAATATCTCCTTTCCCAGGATATCACTCCCATGGAAAAAGTGCCTCCAGCCTCATGGCAGTGCCATATATGTGTGTCTAATGGGAACTACAGATGCAATTGCCCTCAGCTGCATCAAAAATAGTACCAAAATATTTGTGTTGTCATAAGGCTTTCATTTACATATGTGTAGGACTACTATAAGTTATTATAAGTTATATAAGTTATTTCCAAAATTAATAGTTAATCCTTGCTTTGTGTTAATTGATACAACAAAACCAGAGGCAAAATTAATTCTCATAATTCACAAGAAGAATATTTATTTAAAATATTTCTTAAAGAATAACATTAAGGAATATGTTACAGAATTTTTACAAGGTCTTTATAATGGAATGAGTCAGAGTCACAGGAGCTTGCTTTAAGTTTCCATCACTGATATAGGTTGAAATTTGGAAACTACATTGAGCATCAATCAACATTTGAAATGAAACGTGAAAAATACTTTTGCTTGTGAAAACTGTGAGAGCATCAGAAAGATTTCCTTTTGTATTTATCTCCATTGTTTTGTTGCTTTTGGTACCAGCTATAAGCAGAAATAGCTTGACAAATGTGTGCGTATGCATATGCATGTACAGACATGTATATGTATACATGTATTATATTTTGAGCTATTTTGTATAAAAGTCCTCTGTAAGTAAATGTCCCAACTGGTGACTCAGGAATTTGAATGGTGTGAAGTTTAAACATGAGTTTCAGTTTTGCCCTGAAATATGTTCTTCTGAAGATCATCAGAGGCAGAACACAGCACTTCTCATTGTCCAAGTCAGCAAATTGAAGTCTGAGGTTCCAAATGGTTCATATTTTTGAGGTTCTGAACAATATTGCTGTAGCTGTTGCTAATAGCTTCTGCTTTTGTAGTACTCTTATTCTTCATCTCCTCTGGAACAGGAAGTATAAATTGCAGCTAATATAAATCCAGCAATCCAATTCTCACTGCACTCTGCAAAGTCAATTATGTTCTGTACATAGGGTATATGTCACTATTTTGCATTTTCATAGCAAAACTATTTCAAAAATATAAACTTGCTACAGAATATTTTAACATTCTTTAAAAAAGACCTAATATCTCCAGTCAACTCTCTATATCCATGGATTCTTATTTTTTTAGTAGAATAGCATTATAAAGCACAAAAAAAGATTTTATAATTACGTGGTTAATTGTTAGGAAGATCCTTTGCAATTTTTAGGTTTTTTAAATAATAAAATAAAACTATTTTTTTGACTTCCCATAAAGACATTTTGACACAAAAAATAATACAGTGACAAAAATGTAATTTTTATCAAAATCAAGTTTTTTCAGAAATTGCAAGAGGGGATCTCCTGAGTACACCAGAAATATTTTGTTTTTTAAAAGCTGCAAGCATACTCTTTAACTGAATATTTGTTTAACTTTTTCTGCTCCTTTCAAGTCCATTGTTCTCAGCGGAGGACAAGGAGAAAATGGCAGAATGTAAGATATGGTTCTTACACATTAGACCTCCAGCAAATACTTTGGTAGGCATTTTTAAGGCCCCATAATGTAGATTACACCTCTCTACACTAAATGTTTTTTAATTCTGTGCCATAAAATTGTCTGGTGTTGCATATTTTTAATAAATCAAAACCACAAAGTAACTTATCTGCTCTCTGCTAGTTCCTGGGAAAGTCCAGAAAGAAGAGGAATATCTAGCCACTAACAAATGATGTTTAAAAGCAAATAGATTCCTACTGACATAATTAAGTCTGCAGAATTGTTTTTGTAAGGGCGCATACCTATGTCCTACCAATTTTTCTCAAGAAATATTTATACACAGAGAGCCATGAAGTGTTAGAGACTGTCTTGAGGAAATGACCAGCTCTTTAAACATGCCATTGCATTTTCCGCATAGCTGCTTATGCTAAATTAACAAATATAAACATGCATATGATAATTTACTGGAGCTACTAGTTATCAGCTTCTAAGGGAAAATTTATCATAAAATCAGTAAGAAAATTTGCATAAGTTGTGGAAAAGCAGAAAAATTGTGATGTGAAAAGTGTATTTTTCTAGTTAATTAAGGTGTGATTTAACTCTTAATGGAAAATTATTTCACAACCATAGGATTTGGTAGAGAGGTTTTTGAATAATTGATTTAAAAAATTATTAGAATCGTCAAAATATCTGACTCATTATCAATCAAAATCCGCCTTTCAACAGCTATTGTTTTATTTATATTTCTAAAAAAATTTCTGCTCTCAAACAAATTCAAGAATGTAGTATATATAAATAATGCAGGTGTTCATGAAAATATATTTTAAAATGGAATATATGTAAAGTGAATATAGCAATTCATGGAAGAAAAGTAGAAGGAAATGAAGGAATGTGATTCTGAGCATAGAATTAAATTTCACTGATTCTCCATTCCAAATTTATGTGCATCCATTCCTCATTTTCCCCTTCCATGATTTAGCTGTTATTTCTTTATTGTGAAATTAAGTCAGATCCACTCTGATATTAACTGATACTGTGTAAACTGTGAGCCCAGTGTTCTATAAAAATAGTGAAGGAGCTTTTAAAGGAAGCCATAAGTACTTTAAAATCTGTTTACTGTAAGGCTGGATATTTGTTTCATTTTTTAAACATTACAGGTTTTTTTTTTAAATTATGGATGCAAATAATGAATGTAAAAAACTCCTCAGCCTATACCTGGACACCCAGCAGCTAAATTAAATGGTTGAAGAAAATGGTTGTTGAGACACAGAACCAAAGTGGGATGGGTGCAGTCTTGAATGTGCTTGTACTGAGACAGTCCCAGATCTAATCTTGTTGCTGATTGCCTTTTGAAGGGGTTTGTTCAAGAACATTAGAAACAGGAACTGGTTGGAAACTTCCTGAGTATTAATCAGAATAGCTATGAGTTGTGAAAACTAAGAGCATTCCCTTTGGATGCCTTCACAGGTGATGGGGAGCACTCAAGTTGACAGGAAACACTAATTACGGGGCAGCCAAATGGCCCAGGCACACTCTTGGGATGTTCACTCCCTCTTTTGCCTCTGTTTGCAACACATTTCACTGGCGAACAGTAACCATATCTGGGTAGATTTGGCTACTCTAATCTCCCTCCAAAACATCCATTCGTGTTTTTTGTAAATGAAAGTAACCTAGAAAAAACACACCTGTTCAAGCAGGGGGTTTACACTGGAAATGGGGACAGGAGATAAGTCCAGATTTTAAATGAATATCCCAGCCACTGGGCCACTGATTTTATCTGGGAGTATCTCTCTTTCTTACATGTGTCTGGGATTGAACACGGAAAACTAATAAAAAATTAAAAATGCAAAATCAAATTCTAGATTCCTTGCCAGCCCTAATAGTAACTTGCATTTCCATAGAAGTTTTGAAGCTCTTAAACACAAGGGAAGCTAACAAGATCAGCAGGAAACACTCAACTTCTCAAAATGTGTTCATTTTGCAGCAACACAGATTTCCAGCTGGAATGTCCCTGATAATAATTAATTTCCCTCTACAGCACTGTTTTCATTCCCTTGCTGGGAAGAGCACTACAAAGCCTGGCTCTGCTGCAGCATCTGGGAACAAAAACATGACCCTACCACTTCTCACTGCCTCTTTCTCAAAACCAAACTCAGGTGGAAATTTCGCTCCCTGTGTATTGCTTTGATTAATGAGATGATACCAGGTCTAGGGCTAAGTACACAGTAGTGTTCATAAGGCGTTCGATTTACTGCAACTCTGTTTCTCCTGATGATTTATACGAGTGCAATGGACTGCCATTCCCAATTGTTTTGTCACATTTTTGCTGCAGAACCTCAGTCTGTGTTGGAACTGAGACTCACTTTAATTATTGAATTAATACAATTTCATGGTTGATATGCTTCTTTCTCACCTCTGGGCTTTATATTTACTGGTCCGCTGTGACCTTTTTCCCTATTGGTGCAAGGAGAAATTAATGTATTTGCTTGTTGCTCATGCATTACTATCCATAACAATCCCAAATTAAATTTTACCCAAATAAAGAGCCTTGCATCAAAACTTTTCCCTACAGTTCCTTATACATTTAAAAATAAGCAAGACATCTTTCTTTTCACTATTTAGGGCATAAATTTGTATTGCAGAATAATCAAATTAAAACTATTATCTCTTTGAATTTTATATTAATTTCTTGAAAACTGATGGTCCAGATTACGGAGGCATAGGAAATGCCCTGGCCTCTCCCTGAGCATCACTGTCCTATAACCTGTTCAACCAAAACAGCAGCCACAGCTTAGATGGCAGAGCATTAAATTATTCAGAATGTTTAGATATCCAGAATATTTAAGCCTTCATCTAACACATTTTCTTTATCATTAGGCCTGCATTCAGATATGTCTGTTCAGCATTAAAGAAAAAACATTGTCACCTGTGGTGGCAGAGTTCCCCACCAGCTGCAGTAAAAGAAATTTGAGCAGAGGGGTGATTGTTCTTGTCTTTTGAAACGATGCCCACTCTTTTCAAAGGCCTCACAGTGGGACAGGCTGAGACTTAGCAGAGAGAAACTTATGCTGGATATGTGACAGCTTATCACCTCCTTGCATCCTGTCATCTTTAAGCCATCTAAAGTAATCTCCTATCACGGTGATAAGCTTGGCTAAGAAGGCAGTGCATTGCAGAAAAGATAAAGTCATACTTATGGAAAACTGAAAATGTGTGATTATAAAATCATGCAAATTAGCTATAAAAATAAAACATTGAATCAGAACCTTTCTCACTAGTATTTCTTCCTTTGTTCTCGTCTACTTTCTTGTTCCCTATTGCACTGTAATTGTTATTTCATTCTTACGATTTTTTTTCTCTTCAAATGAAAGAGGTATGACTACTGCTTCATCAGCTGACCTGGAAGAACATGCAAATAACGTAACAATTAATCTGTGGAGAAATGAAGAGTTATTCAATAACACAATGGTACAGGGGGAAGCGGGATATGCTCCTTTTGGTAACTGGTTATCTTAATATCTAAGACATTTTTAGAAAGACCATAATCATCAACAAGCTCTTTAGCTATTTTCACATGTAGGCTATTTAGGGTTGTAGGCGTAGTGAAGGAATGAGGATTTTTCCCCACCCAAAACTGCTCAGTATGGAATGACCCCATTCTGTTAGTAATTTCAGTGAAACTACAAGTACCTTTTTAGCAAGAAAACTGTTAAGTATGTGAATAACTTCATGGCCATCTGTCACCTGAAGGAAACAAAGGAAAGAGATTTATTATGGTAGTTTCTTTCTTAAATAATCGATTCTTTAATAATCCTTTACTCCCCAAAACTCCAAATTCAGACATATTAGGCTGTGACTATGAGAGCTTTATGCTCATTTACTTACTACTAGATTTTTTTTGCAGATGGAAATGTTCAGGGCTAGATGGCCTCCTCTGGAGTGCTTACTCAGGGGAATGTTTAATTTTTCATAAGAGTTATCCATTGGAGTTATATGTCATTGAACTTCCTCCAGGAAGAGGGATTTCACTTTTGAATAACAGTTGCCAAGTTTGATTCTGTGTTTGAACTTGTTGAGCTTAATACGAGGGACACACACCACACTGCGTCAGCACAACTGAACTTCAGGTAGCCTTGTTGATGCAGGAAATCCACATTTTGTACATTCTTTCTTTCAGAACACATATTGAAAGTACATTTTTATAAATGGATCTTATACAATAGGATATGTTTTCAATGCCAACAAAGACCTTGGGAAAGTTAATGTTTTTCCATTATTAATGAATCAAGAAACTGTACTCCCTGCTCATTTCTCTATGCAATGAACCATGATAATTTTCTTGTTGGGTAATGTTTAATTTTTATGGTACATTACCTGATCATGAATCAAAAGGAATTTCAATGGAATCTGAAGGCACAGTACTTTAAGATTTTTTAATTGAAAGAATTTATTAAGCTATCCAGGTGTATATATATATATATATAACACAGCAAACCAATCACATTCTAAATGTTTAGATTAATGACAAGAATATTATCAAACTTATATGAGGCTACGACATCATACATTTGCTTGTATATCCATGTGATAACTGCTGCATTTCCAATGCATGAATTTTTATGGAAAATATCAAAAGCAACTCTGAGCACATACAAAATTTAACAAAGAAAATTCAGATCCAGCTGGAAAAGGATTTCAAGAAGGATGACGAAGAAGAAATGTGTTTGGGGACAAAACTATCACACCAATTGCCTCTATTTCAACTAAGAAAGCAAGAGTTTCTCCCCTGTCCCAGTTTAAAATTTTTAGTTGAGTAATTTTGTCAAACTGTATGAAATAGCCAAGGATTTTTCCAACTGTGTTCTATTGCATTTTGTCTTGTGTTAGCCAAGCCTGATAAAACACCCTCTCAAATAATCACTGGAAAGTCCTGTGTATTTATTAGGTGGGTGTAAAGTCTACCTACATAGTGGCTGCATTCAGAAGAACCAGGGAAGACCTAATTAACCTCCATTTGGCATCTCTGCAATTTTCTCTCCAGTTCTGGGAGAGAACAAATACCAACAATCTGGACAGAGTCTGGTGAAGGGATGTTTATGGACAGTTTGGGTACCAAAACATATAACCTACAGGAGAGACTGAAGGAAAAAGACTTGCTTGCCCTGGAGTTCAGAAGCAAAAGGAGACATTAAATTGAGCCTTCCACTCAGTAAAAGAGGACTACAGAGGAGAAGCCAAGCTCTTTTCAGAGGTCCACATAGAAAAGACAGAAGGCAAGAGTTACAAACTGCAGCAAGTGAAACTGATAATGCATAACTTTTGCCTGGAGGCCAACCTCTGGAGATGAATCTCCAAAGAAAGGATTTCATCTCAACTATGCCTTTGCAACTGTTTTTTGTGCAACAGAAGAACTATTTGCCTTACACTCCCCTATAGCAAAGCTGGGCACAGAGGACTTCTTTTTCCCACTCATTTTAGTGGAGTTAGATGGCCTTTTTTCTCTTAATATAACCAAATCTAAATTTTGTTGTCTTAAAATGACTAGAAAGCCTTTGCCAGACATTGGTCACCTGCAAATACCTCCTCTCAAACACAGAGTTTTCTTCACTTTTAGCTTTTCATGGTAACCCCAGTTGACACATTAAAACTTCAGAGGTTAGACATGGCTTAGAGGGCTTTGACCAAGATCGTCTCCTCTCACTCCCACCACGTACAGTTGCACATGCACATCCTTTCTGGTGTTCTGCTGGCATATTTTCAAATCTCAGAACAGCATGACAGGGAATTAGAGGGTAGGGGGAGTGAGAGAAATCTGATATGAAAGACCTTATCAGTGTTTGGACCCTCATGAACATAACCCTGCTCTTTCACAGTAATTTGTGGAGGCAGCTTACCTTATTTCAGCAGAAACACCTAAATGAAAAACTTGTTGGTGTGGCATATTTTCATAAGCTATTTAGATGTTAATGTGGAATTTCAGCTATATAAAAATTAAAACTTTTAAACTAGATTGAAGGATAATAATTATAATCCTCAATAGTTTGGCAAATTGTCAGATCTATACCATATACAAGGCATATCCTTATGTTCATCAGCATTTTATTATTCATTAAAAATAATAATGAACAACCTGGGTTTTTTAAAATTTTCTTTTCTTGATTTTAAGATAGCATTTGTGTGTGTGTGTGTGTGTGTGTGTGTATGTGTGTGTGTGCGTTTCTGAGCCAGGATCTCAAGTTACTGCCCAGTGAGTAGGTAAGCTTATTTTTTTTCTCTTAATTGTTCTCAAGATTTCTCTACTTGATTTTGCAAGATTATATTTGTATCACTATTGTGCAACCCAAAAACTGGAAAGAAAATATGTTAAAGAGGATGTAGGAACTGATTCAGTTAGGTCATTTATGAAGTGTCAACATATCTGAATCCAAATGAATGAGCCCATAATTCGGTTCTCTTGCTCTCTAGCCACACTAGATAAGTATCTATGGGCCTTAAATCTTCCAGACACATGCAATCTTGTACTCAAGCATACAGACAAAACTTTAGTTCAAATATCCTGTTGACTTAGCTTAGTCAAGATCCGGAAACTGTTTCTCTCCCTAAATCCCCTGATTCATTTGTCATGCTCTGAGCATGACCACAGGAGCAGGTTATTCACAGGATAAATTTCATGTGCCTTTTAACTTTTCTACAGCAGCACAGAGGACTGGGCCAACTGTTAGGTGACCCAGCTTCAGCTCTTTTTCAGTGTCAAATAATTTTGGCCCAGCATTCCCTCTCTCATCAAAATCCTGCTCACTCCTGGAAAAAAACCCAAAACATTTCTCTACCTTTGAAGTATGCTGTGTCTGTCTACTGAAATTGTATGAAGCCTAATTCCAGCCTGTTTTTAAGGACCATTCAATAGAAAATTGAGAAGTTAATTGCACATTCTCCTCTGTGAGCTGTTTCTCATTTTCATCTTTTTGTACTTTTATTTCAGATGCTCATTTGAATCTGTCACTTTGGATCTTCTTCATAAGGCATGAGGAAGCCTGCATACCTGGCACAAAATTCAAGCTTACCATCTATTGACCTTAGAACCTTAGAATATATTCCATACCATGCTTTTTAAAAAGCCCAGATCTGTTACTGTTTCTAGCTTCTTCCCTTGAGCCAGGATGCCAGGTGACAGATGGTAATGCAGGCTGAGGTTTCCCTGAATTCCTTTTTTTTTGTCTTTTCCACATTTGAAATTGTATTTCCATGCCCTTCATGCACATGTTCCCCGTATTTTGGGGTGTAACTTCACGCTGATGGCAGCAGAAAAAAAATCAGCATCTTTTTCAAAGATTTCATATTTTATCTTACTATAGATATCAATTAGGTTTCTTTGAAAAAAGAACACCTGCACAAAAAGCAATTTTCTCTTCTTGTAATATTCTACATTGCATTAGATATTGCTGAAGTGATTGGTATCTGAATAGCATTGTTCTTCCTCGTTACCCCACATCTCAGCTTGGTGGTGTGATGAATTCACAACCCTGTATTTATGGCTTCACATTCCTAACCACAGAAAAAATCAGTAGTCTCACAAACTCAGTGCTGTGGCTTTACTTCAGATATAACTGGTAAAGCAGAAAAAGACTGAAGAGAAAAGTTGCTGTTACAGCAGAAATTATTTGAAAAAGGAGAATGAATATGTGAAATGATAATAAAAGGCCTTCCTAAACACAGGGATATTGTATGTCTTTCTTTTTCTTTCACCAACGATCACATGTTTTAATTTTAGGTAGCACTCAGAAAGCTTATTTTAACAGTAGTTCAAGATGGTGGCTGTGATGCCTTTCCATGTAATTAGGAAGAAGAAGGAAAAAAAAAATAGTGTGTTGTGAGGTGAAGGGAAAGCAAATCCTTGTATGAGGGTCTGTCACCAGGCCAAATTCTCAGTTCTGTGTGGTGTTCATTAGCTTTAGAGAATACAGTGATGCCACTATAACTGGTTCACCTGCCCTGCAAGGGTTGATAAATCCACCTACAAAGATGAGGGAGGAAATGGAGATCCACTGGCTAAACAGAGGTATAATTTTGTATTTTGCAGCTATTGGCAGAAAGGACAAGGAATGTCCACCACTGGATGAAGTTGTCTCCCGTTTCCCTTTGCTGACTGCAAAAGCAAGGCTGAGTTTCCCTGGACCTGTAACTATAACTTTCCATCTGGAAAAAAGCCCTGATGGGAACAGGAGTATTTACACTGCCCTGAACGGAGCTTGAACTAAGACTTGCTGACTGTAGGAGTCACTACATGCTGTGCTCGTGAATTCGCCAACACTCGCATTACATCTTGTTTGATCTCTACTCAAATTTCCTTATGCACTGTCTGAAGAAGTTACCCTCAAGCTTGGTCCAAAGTCAGCAGCTGCAGTGGCTGGCTCCCAGTGCTGCGATCCAGCAGGCTGCAGTTGTCTGTACATGACTGCAGCCAGACTGCAGCAACCCGTAAAGGCAATAGCCACAGCAGGAAATGCTTTCTCTAACCCATCCTGCCAAAGGAGTTGGATGTGGCAACAAGCTGAGATGGGAATGTTTTTTTACAGCTCTTTCTCCTGTCCCCTTGCCTCACCCCTCCAGCTGTATCCTGTGGAAAAGACATCCCATCTTTCCCAAGAGCACCCATGGGCGTTGGGACAAGCAGTCACTGAGAAACATGGCAGCGGGGTGGCGTTGCCAAGCCATGAACAGGCAGGGTGTGTCTCCCTCCTGCTTCACATGTTCTCAGGGCCAAGAGTTCACTTTGTCTTTGAGGTGATCTTGCGAAGGAGGAGGTAATTGCTGAGGAAGAAGCAACTTGGAAAGATGGAAGAATCTTGGGACAATAATTTTCATAAACATTAGTTTAGCTCCACATTAGTTTAGACATTTTCAGAAAGTATTTTTAATGTATTAAGTATTTTCATCTCGTATTTCTTCAATCATACTCAAAATTATGAACTTCAAAGACTACCATGGTTTAGAAACCTATGGGAAGATATTGTACTTGATCAAGGTTTGTTTTAAATATAATGATGACTTTTAAATCTTTGTGCAGGCATGATGTTGTGGTGAAGAAAGAAATTAGAAAGCTGCAGTTTCGTACACTGTATATCTCTGAGCATCGAGAGCTGTCAGAATATTTCAAAATGAAATGGAATGAGATTCACATAACAATGAACAGTCCCTGTTTGAATCAATATTAAGAGGTTACCCAACCCCTCATAACTCTGTTGATTCCACCTTGATGACATCCTTGATTACTGTCATGCTGCAAAGCCTGCCTGTATCCCACATACTTTTGATTGTAGTGATATTATGAGCACCATATGAATTTGCACTAAGCAGGGAGTAAGAGATTATTGCTGCCAGAAACTGATCTCAGGCACTGAAGGAAAACAAACCATTATTTTCCCCTTGAAGCAGTACTTCTTCCTTTTGCCTTTATGTGCTTTGTATACTGTTTTTATTCATTGTGTAAATACAAGTGTAGGAAGTGCTACATAAAGTATATTACACTTGCTAAACCTTAAACCATGCTAAAACATCGTCGAGGCACTGCCTCATGGACTGAAAGATACTTCTCCAACAACTCTCATTATTCATGGATCATTGGTATGATAGACCCTAATAGCTTCCTCAAAGCCATTACAATGTGCTATATATAAATGCAAGCCCTTAATCCATGGATCATTGGCATGATAAAATGCAACACTCATTTAAAACTCTTGCAGTCTGTCAAGTGAATGCATACTATTAGAGATCTTTAATTTGTGGATTATTGCCACAATTGATCATTACATTTCCTCTGGGGCTGCTATGGTCTATTCCATTAACATACGAACATGAAACCTAATCGGTAGATTATTGATAAAGGTAGTTTCATCTGTTTTGTCAAAAGCTCACATAGAGTTGAAAGGCTCACTCATTTATAAGCTCTCCTAGACTCTTTTTTCTTTAGTTCAATAACTTCCATTTCCATTTCTTTCTTTTTGCTGTTTGCTTATGCAAACAAACAAATTCACATGTTCAAAAGGGTTTTTGTGTACATCTGAGATAAATGGGACTTTAGCTTTCACTTCTATTATTTGTGAGATCTGGCAAAAAATGACACAGGCAAAAATATGTGCTCTGGCTTGAAAGTGTGGTCCTGAGACTCCTGTATTCTATAAACACTAATACTACTATATTTTGTGTGGCAGAGATGGTAAAAGCATTCCTGAAAAAACCATATCACACTTCTATGCATACCAGTACTGAACACTTTTAAACAGACTGTCTCATACAATTCCCCTATTAAAATTCCTAAAGTTATCAACCCAGACCCTATGGATTTGTAGTCTTGAGATTAACCTTTTAATGTTTAACTATTAGGAAAGTTCTTATTGTTGTCCAGTGCCATACAGCTATTTCTGGTTTGCAAGCAATAAAATGACTAAATCTCACCTCATAAAGCCCCATAGCTTGCATTCTTGCCTATTCCTGGAAGTATTGCAATGATAGGCAGCTGAGGTGGGAAACTGATGGGCTAAAGAATGGCACAGAGTACCACACCTCCCAGGCTGCTGGTAGCAAAGGGATTGAATCCAAGTCTCTTATGTTGCTTGAATTCCCAGTTAGGACACAGCTGCAGTGACCTAGCTGCTTACCTTCCCTGAAAACTTGCCTTTCAGTTTCAGCAAAACAACATTTCTCAACAAGAGAAAAAAAAGTCTGCTTAAGACTTGGAAAATTTCTATTCACCTGTTCTGCCTCTCACTCGGTTCCCTCTTACCATGGTTTGGATAGACCCCTGGATGGTTCCAAGTCATGTCAATGAGGCATATGTCTAGTACGGCTGCAGTGACTGCAGAATCTCAGGTCTCATTAAAAGATCTTCTTTTTTAGCCTTGGTGGTTGCTAAGAAAAACTTGGAATGTGAACTGAATACAGCAGCTTTACTTACAGCTGCTTGGAGACACAAAAGAGGAGCAGCAGATGGTGAAGCAGCAGTGATTGCTAGTGCAAAAAGCCAGCAAGAAAGCCACTTGCTCCCACATCTGCAGAAACAGGCATAGTTCTCATTTTCTGGGGGCTGATGTGAAAGGCTTGTTCAGAGCAAAAATCTGCCCAAGGAATGGACTTGGGAAGTGAGCAGAGATGGTTATGGCAATAACAACAGTGAATAGGATCTCCTGATCCTATTTAGAGAGAGAAGGTTTACTCACCCTTCTCTGCCTCATCACTTGTCTCAGAGACTCAGATATTTTCTGCTATCAGCTAGGATATTCTGTTTCCTATCTTAAAAGTTCTTATCTAGTCTAAAACTGCTGATCTTGTTTTTTTAAGAGATAACTTCCATTGTAGCTAAGATTTCTGATTTTGTAAAGCCTGCATCCTTTCACAATGAAGGATTGCCACATAAACTCTGTAGCAGCATAGTGTAAGATATGTGAATTCCTTTAGCCCTTTTTTCTAGCTTTCTACGAGCAAAAGATAGCAAAATCAATTTAAAGCAGATAGATACGATAAATAAAAGGTGGGGAGAGAGAAACATCTCAGCTGAAGCACATGCGGGTTTTCAGCTAAAAGCATGTATTTTTAGAAATCGTTACAGCTTCTCAGTGGAACAGCAGTGGGTAGTTTAGGCTCCAGACCTGACTTATGTTAAAATGATCACAATCTGATGGAGATAACCTCAGCAAGTTATTTTATTTACCTTCCCTCTGTGCTATTAGAAGAGCAAATCTTAAAACTCCATTGATTTTAGGGTATGTAAACAAATTATTTTAACTAATGTGCTACTATTTGCATTACAGCAGTGCTCAGTGTAACTCCACAAAATTACTTTCCAGGGTGCAGTTCTTCATTAGAATTACTCTGAAGGCAAATCTGTAGTGAGAGGTTCCCACTGTAGGCTTTTGCCTCACTGCAGGGTGCTGCCCTCTTGGATGTATTTCTTCAGGAGTTTGTGCTCTAGAGCAGAGCAGTGAAATGACCTTCACTGTGCAGAGCACTTTTGTTTTGAACCCTGCTGTTTGCACTGGTCACATTTCTAAAACAGACCACGTGGTGCTGGATTGCTGGATAGGAAGGTACTGTGTAGTGGAAGGTGAGCCTGCCTCTGCAAGGATGGGACAAAGACCTCTGAAATGGTTTTCACAGAACCATAGAATTGTCAAATAACTTGTTGGAAGGGACCTTAAATATCATTTAGTTCTAGACCCTCTGCCATGGGCAGGGACATCTTCCAATGACCTCAACCAACCTGGCCTTGAAATCTTCCATGGATGGGATTTTCACAATTTCTTTGGGCAACTTTTTCAAGTGTCTCACTACACTCATAGTGAAGAATTTCTTCCTTATAGCTAATCCAAATACACCCTCTTTCAGCTTGAAGCTATTTCTCCTTGTCCTATTACTCCAACTTGCTGAGGGTGCACTCCAGCTTGCAGTCCGTGGTGCTGACAAAGATTTTAAATAGCGCAGTCCCAATACTGACCCCTGATGAATGCCACTCATCACAGTTCTCCCCTGGTTTTGTAGAGACACAGGTCATAATGTTGGATATTATATGGGGATTGTACTCACATTAGTGGAACAAGAATAAAGCATTGAAGGTGTACTGTTCTGTATATTCTTGCAGACATATTTTGAGTTGTGTGTGTGTCTCAGCAACTGGGATTATTAAAAATGCTCTACTTTTTTCCTTTCAGAAATAAAAATAAATATGAAAAAAATGCAAAAATACTGTATTTGTTTTTGTTTTTCCAGTGGCCTTTAGGATCATTGCGTGAATGAAAAATTCAATAAAAATAAATATTTTAAAATGCTCTGGATTTTCCCTTTAAATTATAGCAGTTCTACTGGCTGTTGAGACATTAAATGCTCACATGAAGTTGCTTAATGATATCTTGTTAGTGATGGAAGATAATGAGATGATAAGGACAAAATTCATTGACCTTTCAAAGCTTTTGATTCACTAAATGACACTGTTAGATAAGCTAATTAAATTTTGCTTTTTCTACAGGAATGATGTCTTGGTTCAGATCTTATTTGATTAAAAGGAAAAATCAGTGGCTGTTTCAGGCTATCATTCTGATTTATAACTATTACTATTGAAAGGTACCCTAGGGCTGAAGAGCTGATTTACTTCTTTTTATTTTGTCCTAAATTATCTCTAAGATATTTGTGATAATACCTAAATTCACTTACATGGTATTTGACAATGCTGTTTTGTACAACAGTTCTGTAATATCTCTGCCTTAATATGCTTGCTTCCAAAATCACTGTAATAAAAGCATTTGGAAAGACAAACTTGAGATAATGATAAAAGACTAACTTCATCTTAGTTTCCCAGGAGACTTGTCAAGGGGAAAGATATATTCAGCTAACTGTAAGACTGCAATAAATTGTCAGAGAATAACATGATTAGTCAGAATACTTTACTCATGGCATGCATATACAAATGCTCCAAGATAAAAGCATTCAAGCCTGCAGTTCTGCAGAGCCCTTTATTATCATTCATTTACTTCTTGGCATTTGAGCAATTTAAATTTTGTGTTCTTTAGCCTGTCAGTGGGAATCCAATTGGGTTTGATGAAAATTCTCATGCTCTAGCTCAGCATATATTTCTGAATTAGATTCATACTTCACAAGAAGAAAATTAAATGGTGGATATTATTAACTGAAGAAAATGGGGAAAAGCATGAAGTCTGATACCAGGTGCATGTGCAATACAAAACTTTCTTGATCTGGTGACAGTTTACTACATTATGACAAATATTTAGCTGACTTAGATATCAGTATTCTTAAGCAGGTTGTTTTATGAAGTACAATAGTTCAGACCATATAAAATATTTTGCAAAACTAAGTGTATTACACCCATTCATCTAGCTTAATCTCTCACACTTTTAATGGCACTAAAAGCTGATAGCAGGTGTCATGGTCTATATTTCTTAAAATTTTATTGACAGTTATTATTAATACATCTTGTCTTAATTTGTGTCAGTTAAGTTTAAACTTGAACTGAGATGCTGCCAGTGACTGATCTCTAGCTGGTCAGGCAGTTCCAAAGAGATTG
The DNA here is from genome assembly GCF_027579445.1 of Ammospiza nelsoni. Lineage (NCBI taxonomy): Eukaryota > Metazoa > Chordata > Aves > Passeriformes > Passerellidae > Ammospiza > Ammospiza nelsoni. The sequence continues at coordinate 83,949,507 of NC_080634.1, forward strand.
GTGCTACGTTAGGATTCTTCTACTCCTTCGGAATTTCCTGAGCTTGTTATTGAAAATGACGCCCCATAAAGCAGCAGGTTTCTGGAAGCCCTCACGAAACCCAGTTTAGGTGAGCAGTTCCAGTTCTTCAAGACTTTCTGCTGACAAATTAGTGCTCAGGGCCTGGATGTTTTGCAAAGCCTCCCGACAGGCCACAGGCACCACAATACCCTTTGTCTGTCTCTGAGTGAGACTCTGCAGGAGTCTACCTCATTCCTCCCATCCAGAGCTGGGAATGATTCAACAGCAGCAAAGTTGTTGGGCAGTCTATAAAGAAAAGTACAGAACCCTGTGTGTATTCTTCAGGTGGGCTCTCTAGAAAATAAAGGCTTGTCTGCAAAGTTTCAAAAGAACAGAAAACTAGCAAAACCCAGAGAAGCCATAAAAACCCATGAGAGGGATATAAAGAGAGAGTTTATACAAAAGGCACAGTAGCATTTTGCTGTGGAGCAGTGTGCTTCTATAGCAAAGATAAGAGACACTGATACATAGGCGATATCAGAGAAGACAAGCTGATGCAGAAAGTGTATGTGGTAGAGGAAAGCAAAGTGTTCTTTGCACACAAAGCAAAGCTTGATTCTTTCCAGAGCTCAGGATTCTGCATCCCTACAGTGACCCTACAGCCCTTCAAGTGAGCTCCTGGAGTACCACTTCTCATTCAGTTTTGTCTGGTACAATTAGAGTTTCATGTGCCCTATTTTCCCACAGTGCCAACTGAGGCAAGAGATGCGAGAATGACTGGGAAATTTTCTTAAAAAACATGGTTCATATCAAAAGAACAACATACCAAACATCTAGAATCTTTAAAGTGGGGAATGATTAAGTGTTTTTCAGGTTCAGGGGCCTGAAATAGATGGTGAATTTTGCAGTGAATCCTCCTGGGCAGTGATGGTTAGGAAGAGAAGAAACTCCAACAGATTGCCTAAGAAATATTACCTAAAATAAAGCCTTCTATTTTGTCATTTCACTTGTGAAACAATGTCAGTGATTTTAGATGATTTGGATTGTGCTCTAAAATCTGCAGTTAAGCATAGAGATTGCTACAGGTGGCACCTTTACACATCAGGCAGGGGATATTTAAGAACTTAATGGTCTAAAGAATTTTTATTACACTTTTGAAAGCACTACATGTAAATATAGTCCTTCTAAACATTCTTTTGGAACTATATGGGAAAAAATAATGTGTTACATTCAGAATTTAAATATTTCTTGTGATTTCTTGACAGCTATGATAGTGTGCAGAACATTGCTGCACAGTTACTTTGTCTGGTAAAAAAAGATTTTTTTTCAAAGTCAGGTGGGGCAAAATTTCAAGATTATTCCAGTGAATTTTACTGGTATGTGCTTTCTACATAACTCAGTTATGTATCTTTTATTGAGCTAAGTTCAATTGACATCCACAGGATCTGAAATTTTAGTGTCTGTACAGCTAAGTGTTCTGAATGAGTCTTGGTCTTCTTGAGGTTCATGCCAATCAGCAGCCTCCTGACATCTCAACAAAGGTTTGGACTTATCATAGGACGGAGGCCAAATGTACAATTAGGCCCATTCCCAGTGTAGACATCCTGTTTTGGACAGCAAGTAATCTTAACAGCATGGATGCAGCTGCTCTGCTCCACTTGGCCTCATCATGAGGCTGCAGCCCTGAGTATACTCAATTAAGTAGTTTAGGCATTGCCATATGGGCAGAGATTTGGAGAAGGTTTCATTTTAAATCCAATGCATTTTCTACGTAACATACAAGACCTTGAAGCAGATTCTGTTTTATCACTCTTTTAAGATGCCCTGGTGTTTATTATAGTCTAGCATTATGAAGTATGTTTCCAAACCAGATCCAGGGACACCTACAGCTGTCTGCTCCTCTTTCACATCTGCAACAATGTGAACCCCGCAACACACAGTGCTAAATGGCATGGCTGCTGAAATACAATACTGAGCTGCTCAGACCAAAAAAAATGTTACTAGCCTACAGGGTGCAAAGAAATACAGCTTAAGAGTTCAACCAGCTACAAACTGGATCACTGACGCATAGAACACTAGTTTTGAAGAATGCTTCAAACTATCTATGCCCAAAATTCCTATTGACTTCCTGCAGAGACCAGTATGTGGCAGATTTATAGAAATAGTTATTAGACAATGTGATTGTTCAGTAAGCAAAACTGTGTAATGCACATTTTTTCATATAAAGTCATGTCTGCTTTATTCTCCAAACTTCTTTTTTCCTGTTTTCAATTTCATTTCCCAGTCATGTAGAACAATGTGGTGTAACCCAAAAAGGAGACTGAGTAAAATGAAAAAGGGCAGCATACACTGTCGCATGCAAAATGCAGCCTGACAGTGGTGCTGAATGCTAATGAGTAATTATTTGGTCTCATCCCAATCAGTCTTGATCAGATAATTAATTCAGGGGCTGACCATATGACCTGAATTTCTGAAGGCAATTGCTGCATAGTATCTTTTTTAAAATGTGTGAACAGGTGGTTAACAAAATATATTCATTTTAAACAAAAAAAAAATTCCCTTCATATTAATTTTTGAAAAGCTTAACAAAATAATGTGTACTTACAAAAAAATTTGTAAATGTAGGTTAACAATATTTTATTTTGGACCCAAGAAGCCTTTTTTCAAGATCACTGCCCATCTATAGGTCTCTTGTGCTAGTTATTAAGCACAGCAAAGTTACCAAATTGTTGCTTAACACCCCCAGGTTATCTCAAATTCCCACCATTATGTATCTGTTTATTAACTAAAATGCTATTCAAGCAGAAATTTAGATCTGTAAATTCACCTTGGATGATTCTTGAAACATAGGTTCTTCCCACATGTGAAAAAAGTAAGTGAGTAATGGTCTATGTATTACTTTAAGTATTAAATTTTGTGTTTTTTGAATGTGTTACTTTGAAATTTTGCCTAAATTCTTGTGAGACAGTGCCAGATAAGGGATACTGGGGACAGAAGATGGATTTTATTTCCTTTGCAGATGTACCTAAATATTTTTCTTTCGCGAATATAGGCAAATGTTGAATAAAGGCAAATGTAGTCTCTGAGGAAAGCACATTCCTTCTCTGGTAGAATCACACAGATATGTGCAGGAAGATCTGCACTACTGACACTCTTGAAGAAACAAAGATGGTATGTGATGTTACGTGCAAAATTTGATATTTGAAGTCTAACGTCCTGGATTCTAGTTTAAGGTTAAGATACCATTTCCTCCTGCTTCTCACATTGCTACAGATTCAGGAAGTAAATCAAGAAATGGATTTCAACTAGCATTCTTGATATGAATAAATCAATATTTATATGGAATTGAGGTTGTGAATTTTGTTTGTGTGGGGTCTTGAATTTGAGGCAGAGGGAGTGGAGGATATCTACTCTGAGTCAGAAAATAAATTTGAGGAGTGAGGGAAGAAGATTTGACACAGTATCTTTAGTACTATCACAGAAAATAGCATCAGCAGATCCATAGAAGTTTTATTTAGACCAATGATGGCCCCAGTTTGAGTGAAAAAGGCTTTATCTTTAGAGGGAGGACTGAATATAAATCAATAAGACAGGTTTGGAAGTGTGTTAGTTAGGAGAAGAAGGACAGGGGAAATTAGGATGTTCCAACTCTGAATATCACAACTGCTGGTGGACTCCTGAACAAGACTAATCAGGAACCTACTGCATTAAAAATCAAAGGAAAATTGGAAGGGAAATGAAAAAAAAGAAACACTGGAAGCATTATTAATATGGGTGAGCAGTCTGCATGAAAGACTTTCAGTTGGAGAGCATCATCCCATGCACAGGATAACTTGAAAAAATGGAAGATTTTTCTGGACTCTAGGGTGATAACAATGGAAGGTATCTGGCAAGACATTGAATCACATGGGACACATGAGAACTTCCTTCCTATCCTTATGTAGGCTTCTACAGATAGTGTTTTGTTTTCTGGCAGGCAAGAATTAAGACACAGAGGAATCAGGAGACAATACAGAATCCTTTTGTGTGTTCAAGAGATCTTTTATTTTGGTTTATGTCATCTGGTATTTATTATAGGGTTTTGGAAACCGGTATATATGTAACATATATAAAATTCTCTAATGCATCAATTCAAAGGTCCTTTTGAGCCAACATCCTGTCTCAAATATTTTCCACTTTCTTGTACTGAAGAAAAAAATGTAAGAACAGGTGTAAAGTGATTCTTTTCCACTGAAACCTCCCAGTTTCCTGGAACTTGCTGAAGTAGATTGTATTTCATTCATTGTGTTTAATAGCTGCTGATGGGCTTAATGTCTATAAATTTTCTTAATTCTCTCTTTAAATCTACTTACAGATTTTTGGCTGCTGCTCACAAAGATTGTGTTTCTTTCTGAGGCAGAAGGTTATTGATATATGAAGCAGAACTACATACCTCTATAAATTGTGGGACCTGAAAAAGAAACTACCTCTGCTCATGTTTTATGTCTTAGATATGTAGGAAAGGAGATAGCCAGAATATTCTCAAGTAGGTCAGGATAAAGTTAAGCACTGGAAATGGGATGTACTGTAGATTGCATGTTAAAGAGACCTTTTTATTACCATTTATATTGCACACCTAAAGGAGGAAGTCATTCTCTTTTTACCGAAAGTTTGTCAGTAGTGGGTTTGGATGATTTTTTTTAGTGAGGATTTAAATTGTTTAGCTCTTGTCACCAACAGACCTACATCTACCCCATCCTTATATGCTGAAATTTATGTAGAAAAAAGAGATGATTTCATGAGGCATTGAAATCTCAGAATGAGGTTCTTCCACATTTTTTGGGTGAATCAGACATTAGATCATATACTGTTATTTGCTGTTAAACTATGGAGTTTGTCAGCACTCATTAGAGTGATGGAAACTTGAGTTATAAGGTGGGATTTGGGGCCAGCATAGTTTGAAAATATTTTTTTTTCTCTCTTTAAGACTGTTAGAAAAGTTAAAGACATTTTCAGAATTTGAAAGAGTTCATGAGTGTTGCAAAACCGAATAGACAACAGGAGACTTGACTAAGTAAAACCTGCTGGTTTTAACTGTGTTCTTTTGCAGGACACAAATAAGTATCTGCTTGCTATCACACCCTCAGATTCTGGTTGTTACAGAGACCTACATCTGGTAAATTGCAGAACTCATGGACACATCCTAAGGAAAGTGGTTGTAAGACAAAGCTGGAGTCAGCTGGATTTGTGCAGGACTATAAAGGTAGAACAGCCTCCTTTAATGTATTTAGGAATTGAAAATACAAGAGGTTACACACATGTGGGATTATGAGGGGCTCAGCACACTGGGAGAATACAGAAAGAAACTGATGTGCTGAATATGGTTTAAGAGTACCACAATAAACTCCTTCAAGGGCAAGCTATTGTTTCTTTACTGTAGAACATTTTTTAATAACTGTTTCAAGGTTTTTTTTAAATTTTAATGGTTAAAGGAGGAATTGATGAACCCTGCATTTAGAAGAAGGGATAGTATTAAAAAATTTGTTACCACTTGTTTTTTGAATCTCAAAGAAAATTGTTGCTTACGTTGACAACTATTTTTCAGATGTTCAGAAGCAATGAATGTAATTTATAAAGTATCCACTGACCACATACAGAAAAGCATGATCCACAGCCTTCTTCAGTTTAATTGACTGAGAGTACAGGGCAAAATATTTTCATTTTCTGGAATCACTAGAAAATATCAAGGACTTCCCAATCGCTTCTGATGGAGGGATTGAGATAGCTTTTCAGGATGCATTTGTGTTGGCCAGTATTCTGACTCCTGTAATTGTTATTTTAAAGTTTTTATTTTGCAAATGAAACCACCTAAGCTAAGTGTAAACTGCTTGGCTCAGAAAACTGTGGTTAGTCTAGATTTGAGGCTTACACATGTCGTGGAGCATCTTTTCACAACTTCTCTGGGCAACCTGCTCCAGCAACTTACCACCGTTACAGTAAAGAATTTCTTCTCAATATTTAATCTGAACCTACGCTCTTTCATTTTGAGACCATTTCACACTGTACATCACTACAGACCCTTATAAAGAGTCCTTCTCCAGCTCTCTTGTAGACTCCATCAGGTACTGACTGAAAGGCTGCAAAAGTCACTCCAGAAACTTTTCTTCTCTTAGAGACAAATCTTTGAGAATCTACTTAAGGTTTTTATCCTGTTAATATTATTTGCTTTATTTTATTTTGAATTCTTTTTTCTTTCAAGCTTCTTGAAAGTACATCTTGGAAGAAGTTCCCATCTACTTCAGTGTAAATTAGATCAGGCCAAAAATCAGCAAAATGAGGAATATTTTCTAGAAGGCAACCTCTTTTTTATGTAAAGGGCTCTAAATATTTTCAGCTGTGAAACACCAATGTACAGAAACAATTTCTGTGGTTATTAAAAGCTTCTAAATAAAGAAAAGTTACAGGCTTATGTTAGCAAAATCTTTAAAAGTATATTCTTAGGTAAATTTTCTGATCACAAGCTGTGAGATTAAAACTGTATAGTGTTTTAACCGTTAAACAACATTCCTAAAGAAAACAATCAAAGACTAAACACACTTAACGTTTTTGCTTGGTGTGCTTATGCTTTTACAGCCTGAACTGTTTTCAGCATATCATGAATGTGGTCAAAATGCCCATCCAAATTCTTTGTTTTAATCTTTAATTATACCCCACCTTTACTAGCTGTTCTGAAGAATTATGTAGTGGTGATGTAGTTTGATGCAGAAAGAGTCATTGATCAATAAAAATAGTTTTGGACCCTAAAAATATGACAATTATAAAAGGCTGATAATACACCAGGAATTCCTTCTGCCTTTTTCATGAGTGACATAAAATTGAAAATCTAAGTAAACATTGCCTGAATTCTCAGATCTCTGACTCAATGGAAGAAGCAGCGCAATGTGTCTAAATGAAGAGTGGAAGAAGCACTGCTGGAAAGCCAGGGCCCCATTGGCATTAGTGCCTGAGGATCTATGAAATTCCATTTCTAAAAATCTATTTGTTAGCGAGCTACCTCTGCATTACGAAATAGACTTTCTATGAGAGCTTTTGCATCGCCAGACCAGAGGACCTGCTAAATCTGTTGTTCCCTTCTTTCAGATGTGGGAAGGTAAAGAGGAAATGATCCTTTATCCCAGAAGTGAGGCATAGCTACAATGTCATTTACTGTGGATCAATGCAGAAATGATATCTGCTTCATCTGGACCCTTCCTACCCTAGTATCTGCTTTACATGTCATTGTTTCTCCAAAGCAGTCTGCAAGTTGACATGAGATGGCAGATGTCCACAGCAGCACCTCCCTGTGTCTCTCTTCTCATGTCTTCCTGTGTCTTCAGCTAAAAGGAGGTATTACCAGTGGCATGGATTTATTTGCTTTTATTTTATTCATTCACAAAAACCTGGTATTGAACAGTGCAAGTGGCTTGTTTAATTTTAATTCTGGTCCCTCTAGATTTAAGAAGTGCACTTAAAGATTAGCCCTTTTAGAAGGTTTCAGCAAAATACATATGAGAATATACCTGAGAAATTTTATTTTAAAGATATTTTATATCTTAAAGTTTATTATGAAAACTGCAGAAAATACCATAGACTTATAGTGCACCAGAGGCCTTAAGGAATGTATTTAGAAACAGAAATAACTTGACATCCTCAGAAATATAGGGAAAGAGCCCTACCAAAACCCAAGCCTTTTACATTAATGTAAACCATATTTTGCTGTCCAAATGCTAAATTGGTTAGCATTTCTCAAGACATTACTGTATCAGGTGGGTACATGTGAATTCTAAACTGTGAGTCTCTAGGGAACAGAGGACAATTAAGTTGTCTTGGTTTGAGTATCAACATAGAATACAGATATTAAAAGATGACCTGAACAGAAAGAGAGATCTTCCTTTGAGCTGACAGATCCTTAGATATTGATGAAAGCCATTAAGTACATGTGTTCACAATTGGCTCTCAATTTATTAATGTAACAGAAAAGCTGGGAAATCTTCAGTATTGGAAACACCTTGATAGTAAGATTTTTAGGGAAAATGAAGTAATTGTGATCAGGTACTTCTCTTTATAAACTAGAGTCTTGACTGTTGACTCAATCCAGTTCATCTCAGCTATTCTGTCACTTCTCATATTTGCCAGTGTACATGAGCTCTGCTGATTTGTCATCTTTTGAATTTTTTACACAAAATCACAGAAATATGGAATTTACCTATTGAGAGCATCTACTTCATGTTTTTCACCTCAAGCAGGGACAGATAGAGTAGATTGCCCAGGACCATATTCAGCCTGTTATTGAATATCTCAATGGATGCTGATTCCACAACTACTTTGGCAACCCCTTTCTCTTTTTGACCATTTGTACAGTGAAATGTATTTTCCTGTGTTCAGATTGAATTTCATGTGCTGTAATTTGAATTGTCTCTTTTTCTGTCACAAGATAAAGAGCCTGGCTCCATCACGTTAATTCCCTCTTATCAGGTAAGTGTGCTGTACTTAATTCTCCCAGTTCCTTACTTGCTCATGCTTACTTTGCAAAGAGCAGCTATACTGCATTTAGAGGCAAACAGCCCTGGGAGAAGCACAACTTGGTCTGAGTGGTGCTGTACTAATAACTCTTGTAAAACCTGAACCAATTTGCATTGCCTACATCCATTTTTCTGCTGATACAATACACAGATAATCCATCCCTAGATTACTCAGACGCATTCATATTTAATCATTAGCAAGAAGTGCAGATATTGGCTGAGAGTTTTGGTTTAATTTTCATTTATCTTTAGTGTGTAGTACATCACAATAAATGTAAGCCCAGAAGCTAGTGTTGAATCATTTTGATTCATTGCATTAGGTAGCTTAAAAATGTGACATGCTGAAATGACAAAATACCAGATCTCTGTTGAAGATGTGAAGTGCTTAGAATTACTTTTCATTCAAAAAGAACATATCATTTTAGAAGAGGACTTGTGGAACATAAATAGGATGATGGAGGATAAGACAAGCATCTTTCAAGGTCATAGACTGTCAAAGTCAACAAATTCAAACACAGTCTCTAGAAGCAGGAGTTTTTGAAATATAAATACTACAGCTTGTTCTCAGAATCTGACAATCTGTGTTATGTAACTCAAATCTTAGGAAGACCATCTTTTCACTCTAAATGCATAATTTCAGTCTTTTCAATCATATTATGCTACATTGTATTTCACAATATTTAAATAAAGCAAACTCCAGTTTAATGCACGGACTACCTGAGAAGGAAACACATTTTCTACCCCATAAATGTGATCCTTCAGGGACATTCTATTCTGTCCTACAGAGAGATTAAGCTGCTTTTCAAACTCCTTTTTTCCAAGTTTGCCCAAAATTTCATTGGTAATGGCATTTCAAGTGGGATTGTATACATGTTTTTCATTACACTTTGCCTTTGTTATACAAATACATAATAATAAAGGGATCTATTTTATCTGAAATGGCATATACTGACATTACAATTAGTATAAAGAGTTCACCGCACCTTCCATAAAAATCAGACACAAAAATTTCAATCCAATTATTTTCTTGCTGAGTGAACTAAATGAACTTTCTTCATAGAGAGTATCTCTAGAAGCATTTCTACTTAAACTAACAGCTCACACAACATCTTCCAACACAACAATTTCCACCTCTTTTAACAATAATACCATGTCTGCATAACTTGCCCTCTAAGACATTGAAAGCAGAGGAAATGATATACATATAACTGTGAAAGTACTGCTGGGAATAAGGTGGAGGGAAGACCAAACTAAAGAGTGAATCTAGGTTATGACAGAGTGGTTAGGTTTGGAAGGGACCACAGTTGGGTGCTCGTAGCTCAACTTCCCTGCTCAAGCAGGGTCTTCCTAAAGTGCTTTGTACAGGGTTGTGTTCTGATGGGTCTTGCATACCTCCAAATGAGGGAGACTTCACAACCTCTCTGGGCAAAATTTTGCCTTATATTCAGATGGAACTTCCTGTGCATGTTTCTTCCTGTTGCCTCTTTTCCTATTGCTCAGCACCACTGACAAAAACCCAAAATATTTGCCTGCTCCTATTAGTTGAGCTGATTCCTGCATTCCTGTAAAATGTAGAATACTGAAAAGTAGGAAAAAATTGTTACCACATTTGTTTACTGGTATTTCGAACTTTTCAAAGGCTTTCCATTGATTTGAGAACGTTAAGAGGTCCTGCTGATGTTTTGTAACTTTGAAATCCTTTCTGAATCAAGTTTCATGAAGAACCTATTAGTGCTATGTTGTAAAGAGCAACTTAAAACTGCCAGAGATTAGTTAGAGAGATCTGATGAAGAAGAGCCCCAGTTTTCTACAACAAGGTTTCAATTACTGAATTAATTTCAACAGAATTGTATTAGCTCACATCTTTAACAGACTAGAATAAAATACAAAATTTAGTTATTTTTAGAAGACATTCCCATAAAAAAAGCAAAATTAATGGAGGAAAAGGAAAGGAAAGGAAAGGAAAGGAAAAGAAAGGAAAGGAAAGGAAAGGAAAGGAAAGGAAAGGAAAGGAAAGGAAAGGAAAGGAAAGGAAAGGAAAGGAAAGGAAAGGAAAGGAAAGGAAAGGAAAGGAAAGGAAAGGAAAGGAAAGGAAAGGAAAGGAAAGGAAAGGAAAGGAAAGGAAAGGAAAGGAAAGGAAAGGAAAGGAAAGGAAAGGAAAGGAAAGGAAAGGAAAGGAAAGGAAAGGAAAGGAAAGGAAAGGAAAGGAAAGGAAAGGAAAGGAAAGGAAAGGAAAGGAAAGGAAAGGAAAGGAAAGGAAAGGAAAGGAAAGGAAAGGAAAGGAAGGAAAAGGAAAGGAAAAGGAAAGAAAAGAAAAGAAAAGAAAAGAAAAGAAAAGAAAAGAAAAGAAAAGAAAAGAAAAGAAAAGAAAAGAAAAGAAAAGAAAAGAAAAGAAAAAAGACCTCTGCGTATTTTTTATGATGCCAGGAAATAAATAAATGCTTGGCATTTGAATTACGTTTGGACAGACAAATCAGAAATTGACAAAAAATAGACAATTAACTTGCAATAGGACTTGAAGAAAGCTAAACACATTACTCAGACTTTGCTATTCCATTTTTTTTTTTACTTTAAAATTGATCTGGATGTTGTTTTCTAAAGAAATCAAGCATCTATTTTTCCTAGTTTGTTTCCTTTCTACCCTTCAGTGATGTTACCCTTCATTAAAGAATAAAATCCCCGCCAGATTCTTCTAGCAACATCTGAAAGAATAAAGTCTCTGTGCTACTTTACTTGCCAAAAGAGTAGCAGAGAGAAAAAAAAACTCCACAGGCTGCTAATCAAAGTTTTAGAATTCACCTTCAAGGTGGCTATGCCGGAGTAACTTTAAGGTCACTGCGAATGAAACAATTGATGGATGAGAAGTAATAAGGCAGACAATTTTTAGTTTCAAGTATCATAATAACTCAAAATGTCCACACTTTAATTACTTTTGTCAAAACATGTATTTTTGGAGAAATCACTTAACACCAGTATTGTGAAATGTCATAAGAAATAGAAAACTCAAATACCTTTTCTTAAATGATATAACATTATTTCATTTTTGAGTGCTGCACTTCTAAGGTGGCCATTGAAAATATATGTTAACTGTTCCTTAGTACAATTTCACTTTGTTCTGTTCTATTAAACATTTATCTTCAGTTGAGGAAAAAGATTATGAAAATGATGATGAAAACTATATTGACTAAAAAATTAAGTAAAATAGAAAATAATGGTAGTTAAAAACTCATTAGTACTGTAATGCATATTTTGGTCTAAAATATTCTTTTTCAAATATGTTTTATAATTTGTGTAATGCTTCTGTTGATTAATGCAGCTTAATTGAGTTGAATTGCATAGATATCAGGAAGATAGATCTGTTTGTAAAGAATTTGTACATTTGAAACAATGAAGGATAACTGGGCAGAAAAAGATATGAGAAAGTAACAAACAATTTATAATTTGTTTAAAGTACAGTTTAAATAATTTAAGGGAGTGAGGATCGACAATGTTATTTCCTTAAGTCTGAGCTATCCATCTAGGCTTTGTCATCAACAGCAGGAGAGTAATTTCCAAGTGAAAGGTTCCCCCCATCTAATCATAGTGCTTAAGATAGTTGGGCTGAATATAGGTTGGGAAGTAATATCTGTCTCCATGGGCAGAAGAAGAAGCTTTGATTCCCAACTTGGACCAGGTGACTCACATTTGCAGAGGTGATATAACTGACAACCTGAACCATATTTCAACACACTTACCTAGCAGAAATATTTTGTAGCTTGATAAAAGCTAAAAAAAAAAAAAAAAAAAAAAGGCAATTAACAAAAAACCTGCTTGTCATGATTTTACATATCTATGTTACCCAGAATGCTAAAAGAACCCTCAAGCTATGACTCAGTGACATGATTACAGGCTTTTAGTGAAGTTTGTGCTCAGAATCACTCGAAGTATTATCAACAGGGCAGAATAACATTTCTGATATTTTGACATTGTGTACAACTCACTGTCTAATCGATAGTGGTGCAAAGTGCACTAGAATGTGATGGTCATAAAATATTGTATTAGAAAAATATTAAAGCAAAACTGAAGAATAAATTTAGCAATTATCAGAAAAAAAGAAAATTGAAAATTCCGATCTGAGTTCCAGTAAGTGACTATAGAAAATTAACTGAATTATTGGATGTAAAGGTGTGCAAACTTCCCTTGGCCCTTCTGTGGAGAGAGTGTGTTTTATCAGTTTATGAGCACAGTGTTTTTCTCTGAACAAATCTCCTTAAAATGCATGGTAATGAATGAACATCTCATACTAAGAACAAAATAAGTAAACTTGCTGTATGATAAATAAAGCTTATTTTCTCTAAGAGTAACATTTTTTAATGTGAGAACTGAAAATATTTGGAGCAGATAGTAATAACTTAAATGCAGATCATGTAACAACTGATAATTTGAAATTTACTATTTTTTTGTTACTTTGCTTTATATTGCATACAGAAAATTGAGTACATGCATATCTTGTATTCCTGCATTAAATACTTTTTGATGATTGCTTCAAAATGCAAATCGACTTTAACTAGCATAAGCTTCATTTTCTTACACACAAGTCTGTTTTCTCAGAATTGTGCCATGATTTGCCCGGTCCTCATTATTCAATACTTCTAGCATGGATTTAATTTGCTTTACTTCTAGGGATCTACTATAGAAATAACTATACCTAATCTAGCTCTCTGAGCCTCTGCTGCAGCCAAAGAAAATAAAGAGGTATTCTTTAAGGCATGATTTTTGAAATGTATTATAAATATTTACTTTTAAAAGAAATTAATAATTCTTTCAAAATATCTTTTTTTTATTGTTATTTTTTCACCCCGTAAGTTTCAAAGAGAATCTGGATCACTATTTCAAATATATCTATGTTTTATATAAGGTTTAACAAGATGGATCAGATCTTCAGTGACACAGTCAACTAAAAATCTAACCACTGGGATGCTTGAAAATAGAACATTAACCTTTTCAAGTTCATGGGCCAACATTTCTGCCATGACATTATGTTGAGGTTTATGCAGTCATTGTCTACAGTTCACCTATCATAAAGGAGGAAACAGCATTCCTCAAGGAGGATTAATTCTTCATTTACAGTTTGAAGAATATTTATCAAGTCACCTAAATCCAGTCCTACAACAGAGGCAAGAAAACATATACAAACACAAGGGTTTTCTATAAAGACCCAAGAAAAGGAGAAAATTAAAATACAGCTCCTTATCTACTCCTTGGTCTTCCAAGAGTATATTTATACTTTTAAAAGACCAGAAAGTGAAAATCCCAGTGATGTTATACTGGTGCTGAGGTAATGCTTAATAGATTTTGGGTTTGTTTTATTTTTGCTTTGTTCATGATGCTAGTGGAAGAATAATACCAGAATTTTTACCTTCTCAAAAAGTTTCTGCACATTAATTTTTCAGACACTCTCAAGTAAAAAAAAGCATTAATAACTGATATAAATTTTCTAAAGATGACTAGTTTCCCCTGAGACTTTTTTGAGAAATCAAGCTCATTTGGTGAGAAGCAAAAAACAGTCACGGATCAGAAGATAGCTAAGAAGTGGGAAACAAAGAGTAGGAATTAATTATTATTATTCAGAAGGGTGAAGGTTAACATATCAGGAGCTCTTAAACTGTATTGTAAAAGAATTTTAATGGGCCTCTAAAAGTGAATGGCAGGCAGGTAACAAAATTGCATGGGAGTGTTGAACAATAAATATCTTTCTGGCCTAAAGTGTACTGCTAGAAAGTACTCCTACATGTGGGGTTGTAACAATCCAGTGATGGGGAAAGCACAGTTACTCCTGGAAAAATAGACAACATTCTCCTGACATAAAGATGTCCTTTAAAAATATAAGCTATTTTGCTTTTTGAGTGGGAATTATTCTCACCTCTCAAAACAAATAAATAAATCCTTCCCTAGTCTGGAAAGTTTAAAGTACAATATCTACATCCAATCACAGAGGATTATGTTTACTTCAGACATTTCTATTTCTGTAAGTGATGAACTGTTTAGGTGTGGGCAAATCTTAAGATGGTTTATAAAGCAGTCTGAGAAATTGAAAAAGTATTTTTTATAGCCTTACTGTCTTTGCATAACACTCTCAAAAAAAGTTTCAGAAGCAATGTTGGGAAAGATAACAGGATTTGGGTTCTTTATAATGATTTTCTGGGTTGTTAGTGCATTGTCTTCTCTTTGGGGTATGCTTGTATAGCTAGTCCACAAAGAAGCTATCTAAATAGAATATACACAAGAAGTGGGTTGTGCTGCACTTCTGTCTTCTTGAAACTGAAATTTCAACATTGAAACACAATTCTTGTATTCCTTTAGAAAGATGTTTGCATTTTTTATAATATATTGCAGAATGTTTAAAAGTGTTTTTTTTCACTTTGACTAAATTTTAATAAGAAACATTTAGGACTCATCTCACTGCTATATGATATAATTTAATTCAAACACCTGTTAATACTCAAAAATAAAATTATGAACCTTCATTTGGATATGGATTGCAGGAGATAATTCTACTCCTGAATTATCTCAAGCCTTGAGATAAAAGGCTTGAGACATAATCTAACTAATGGTCATTTTAAAAAAATATTATCCCCTCAACCAAATAAGATTGTAAACTTTCTGCAGATTTCTGATGATCAGAGAGAAGATACTGTTTTAGATAGGCCACCACTATTTGCATGTTTCCTTCCTGGTAACTAAGGTATGTCATTTTCTTTTGGGCACACAAGATATATTTGATCATTTCACTGTTATTGATTAACACCTCAAAGCCATCTTCGTGCATATCAGTGGTAGATAAGAAGTGAAAGAAAAAGAGCAAAACAGGATAATGGCCAAATTGACCCTCAGCCAGAGATAGCAGAGAAGTCGCTGCAGTCTGCTGAGAAAACCTGATATTTATGCATAGCTGCACACACATGCATAGGTACATGAACACCTACAATTATCCATAAAAAAGTATTGCCAAGTGTTGAAATAAATTTTTAATATATCTCAGACTCATTCTTGCTTGACTAGTGTTTTTCTTTGCAAATTTTTTCAGACATTGAGAAAAGAAATTTTTTCTGAAGAACCTTATGCTTTCTGTTTAGACTAGAACATTCAAATGGATACATAATGCCATTCTTTTGTTTTATAGATGCCAAAGCTGCTTACTTTCAAAAGTATTTCAACTATATCACTTTAATAATCTCCAAGTCTTTAACCTCACACTTAAGTGTGTTATTACTTCTATTTAGGGTCACTTTAAAGTGAAGATTCAAAGAAGTGTAAAAATTAAATGGGAGTCTGAAATTATGATGAATAGGTAATTTCCTCATATATGCAAATAGGTAATTTCCTCATATATGCATATTTGAATTTTTGCTTGTATGTATAACAGTGTAAAAAATATTTTATATACATAAAAATCTTATAAAATTTAGACTGGGAACTGAAAAGCAAACTGCATTAATTTGAATGGTTTTGTTTGCACTTCAGCACAGCAGAAGAAATCTGTTCATTTAACAGCTGCCATTTTAATACAGATACTTCTCCAGTGTAGAATTTCCCTTTAAAGGTTATCTCAAAACACTTATCAACATCCAATAGACAGTTGCACAAGTGCAATGCTGTAATTGGAAATCATTTTCTCACACTCCTGGGTTGTTGAAATATTCGGTTAATTGATACTATTTGTAAAGGCATCTGTAATGAAGAGTACTGTATATCCATGAGAGAAACCGGATTCATTAGTGTGTTGCTAAACACTGTGGTTTTGAAGAATGGATAAGAAGCTGCAAGAACAAAGTACTTTCCCAGTTCTTGCTTCATTAAACAGTTTGAAGGACTTCTCCAAAGGGCACAGCCTTGAATGCATAGGTTATCTCAACTAAACCTCTGTGCTGAAGAACCTACTTCATTGGGAGAGACCCCTCCATGCCTGTATGTGAATGATAAAAAAGAACAAAAGATTCAGCTCTTTCAAACAGAAGGCATTCATTGAATCCAGGTTCTGTATGGAGGCAGACTTTACGATGCTTGAAGCACAACAAAACAGTAAGGAAATAATTTACTCTAGTGTTACCAAGTTGGAGAGTGAAAGCTCTCCTGTTTGAGGGAGGATTGTATCAAGTTAATTAGTAGTGTGTATATCACAGATCATGAAATAGGCCTTCAGGATTTTAAAGTATCAGCCTAATACTATGAACATGCAGAATGCAGTCTATATTTGCTTCTATTATATTTTTTTAAAGAAATGAAATGAAATGAAATGAAATGAAATGAAATGAAATGAAATGAAATGAAATGAAATAGGTATGTGATTGAATGACAACATAATAACCTCTAAGAGCAAATCCCTACACAGAAGTCTTTTACTTTAACAAAGTATTATTACTAAGGCTTTCAAAATGATGCTAAGCTTTCTGCAAGTAGCAAAAGCAAGAAAGCAAAAATACACAGTCAGTCTGCCAATAATAAGCTTGACAAAGGTAATCCAGCTAATAAGGCTCTTTGATCTCATCAGCACCAGAGGAGAGTGAATGACAAACATGAGCAAGTTTCAATAGCAGATACGGATATTACAGATGTGAACTTCAAGTCTGCCTCTGATAATCCTCGGAAGTATGTGATTCCAGAAAAAGAAAAACAGCAAAGCAGAGGTCCATTTGTAACATAAAAAATGGTATTTTTAAATGTTCAGTAAGTATAAGTAATGCTCAAGGACTTGGCTTCCACTCTTAATAGGTTAGGGTCACAAGATTTTGAAGTGGATCTGATTTACAAACTCACATATTAATAATCAGATTCCTTGCCAGATTTATTGTGGAGAAGAGGTTTATGTCCATGTTTAAGTGCTTGTGTGAGAGCTCTTTTCCCTTAGCCCAAAAGCTTTTAAAATCAGTTCTTTTCAGTCCATTTTAACAAAGGGATAGAGGACTCAAGCAAGCCCATTGAGTTTTCTGCAAATTGATGAACTGGTATGAAAAAATGAAGGCATCTCAGATGAGGGAAAACCAGGGCCATGAGCACACGTATTGGACCCTGAAAAGTCTATATCACATCAGGAAATTGAAGATAATGCTTAAAAATGTCCCATAAATGGGACAGAGTTAGCATATTTTTGGGCATCAACTTTAAGCAATCTCAAGCCAGGAAACTGTAGAAAATCAGATTGCTTTAGTTCTAATGCTTATACTCTTCTAAATGCATTGTGAGAAACAGAATTTTCTCCAAAATGGTTCCTCTTGGTTTTGTTCCCACTCCCCTTTATATTCTGCTTTTCATCTGTAGATCCCACCAAGGCTAAGAAAGAAAGGTTCTTCATTCCTACTTAAAAAGGGTGACATATTGTAGGTTAGGCAAAATTGTGTTATTCCTAAAGACTGTCTTGTATGACAAAAACATTGACCTATTCCTTCTTACAGAAGACATAAAACCCCCACATCTTTAAAATTGCATCTTTTGACATCACTTTAAAACTACCTGAGAATCACACTTATACCTAAAAGGACTCTAGCTCACCCTTGCCAACAAATTCATTTGACATAACTTAAACAGAGAAGACATTTTTACCCTATTTCACCATATGGAAGATGTTTTCTCCCCAGGAAGAAAAAAAAGCAACTCTAAGCTACCAGCCCTGTAAACCTTCAGCAAGACATTTAAAAAGCAATTATTTGGATTGCAAATAAAGACTTCAATCTTAAATTTCCTACTGAAAGACTAGATGTCTCCACAGAAAAAGAAAATTATTTTGCAGTGCACATAACCATCAAGACTTTTCAGATGCCATGACATTGAAATGTTCCTAAAATAAGTCAAATATCTTGAATATGATGAAACAAAAATATCTGAGCTAGTCCTGTCACCAAAAGAAACACATCAAATAAAAAACCCCTACTTTGTTCTGGCAATATTTTGCAATTCTGACTTTATCCCAAAGTATATCAATAAGATTATAAAAAAATAAGCACTTATTGATTTTGATTTATAACATATTAAGGTGTAATTGGGAATTCTCCAGATGGTGACTAAAATGGCATCAAGGTACATCCCGTTAGAAATATCCACAAACTTATGTAGAGGATGAAGGCAATAGGATGTGGACCAATACAACTGTTACAAATAAATTTTCCCCTGATATGTAGCATTTTGATCACACCATTGAAATTTTGTTAATAAGCATGTCCCTAAATGCATATCTGAACTGGTTGTTTATTTCAGTGGAGTTGCATTCATATTCAAAATCTCATCTAATACACATATGACATTATTAATATAGGAGTTTTCAATGTGTGTATGTTTTTTTACAAAGTAACACCTTTTCCTGAAAACCAGAAGTCACAAAGCTACGGACAGACAAGTCCTGCATTTGTCATACTAGTGCAATATTTTCTTTTGTTATTTTAATGGCAATAATTACAGGAAAAAACCTCAGAAGTTTTAGGCATAGGCACATAAACTGTAATTAGATGCAGAGGAAGATGCAAAAAATTAGTGTAAAAATTTAATTAACAGCAAGATGCTTTGGCCAAGAATAGATCTGACAGTTATAAGATGGGTACAAAAGGTTGTCTGAAAAGTTTACCTGTGGAGTGAAGTTTGATGTTTTATAAAATTTCCCTTCTGATAAATGATGTTTAGATTCACCACTGAACATTTCATCCAGCCCACAAACATGATTTATACTAGGCTGTTCATCTCCATTTGTTAGAATAATGCTTGCCATATCTCTAAGGTCTTTCACCTTCTGAATGATCTTTCACAGGTGAATGAGATGACTAATATAACTTACTGTGTCTAGAAAATAATGCTGCAATAAATTACAGACCTTACAGCATGTTCTGTAAGAAAATAAAAGTTTCTAGATAGGCAAGTATTGGAATATTTGAGCAGATGAAGAAATATAGTGAAATAGGAACACATTACTTCCCACTGTTTTGAAATGGACCTGGTCTCAGAATAACTCCATTTGGACCTGAAGGCTGATGGATATTTTCTTTTAGATAAGTTGATTGAACTGAAAACACTGAAACTGATCATAAGTGCCAATGTATATATGTATATGTATATGTGTGTATAGATATGCACATCTATATGTATGGAATCAGCCACAACCAGTACGAACATATGCATTTTTTCTAGGATTTGTTCCTGAAAATAAAAGCTCATTTCTAAGGAGAGCAATGTGTTCAGTTACAAGTTAGCCAATATGGTGCCCCTCTACAAGAAATGTGTGCTGGAGCATCCAGGAACTGCAGAATTTTCAGCTTGATCTCAGAGCTGGGGCAGGTCATGGGGCACATAATTTTGAATGCCACCATGTGGCATGTGCAGAACAACCAGCTGATCAGGCCCAGGCAGCATGGCTTTGTGAAAGGCAGGTCCTACTTAACCAACACAATCTCCTATGACAAGGTGACCCACTCAGGTAATGGATGCTGTTTGTCTGGACAACTGGTTATGGGCAGAGTGGCTGTAAAGCTGCGACAGTAAAGCTGTCCAGTAGAAAAGCACCTCAGGGTGTTGACAGCTGCTAAACAAGAGCCAGCACTATGCCCAGGTGGCCAAGAAGGCCAATGACATCCTGACCTGTATCAGCAAGTGTGGCCAAGGGCAGGGATTGTCCCTCTGTGTTCAGCTCTTGTGAGGTTTCACATTGAATCCTGTGTCTGAATCCAGGCTCCTCACTGCAAGAAAGACATTAAGGTGCTGTAGAGAATCCAGAGAAGGGGAATGGAACTGCTGAAGGGTCTGGAGCTCAAGTCTGATGAGGAGTGGCTGAGAGAGCTATTAAGCTTGGAGAAAAGGAGGCTGAGAACCTTTATTGCTCTCCACAGCTACATGACAGGAAGCTGTATCAAGGTGGAGTTGATGTCTTCTCTTAAATTAAAGATGAGAGCATGAGAGAAAATGGTCTCAAACTGCAGCAGGGGACATATAGATATTAGGAAAACATTCTTCACTGAAAGGGTTGTCATGCACTGGAACAGACTGCCCAGGGAAGGGGTTGAGTGAGCACCCTGGAGGATTCAGAAGATGTGCATATGTGGCACTTTGGAACAGGGTTTAGTAATGGACTCAGCAGTGCTGGGTTAATGGTTGAACTCAAGTAATATCAGAAGTTGTTTCTAACCTAAGAAATTCTATGATTCTGTGCTAAAAAAGGGCTTCTATTGCTGATGATATGCTGAATTATGTTTTAATATTCAAATGTGTCATTCCACTCATTCACAGAAATAAATAATTTTTAATATTAAGATGGTTTTATTTTCTGAAATACACACTTAATTTCCTTTTAGGGAACTGAAGGACGTTTAGGACAAAGTCTACCTTGCTGCCATTTTTTTTTCTGTATTTTTTGATGACAAACTGTCCATTATTCCTCAAAAAGGAATGTGACTTAGAAGAAAGAGCTCAGTACTACCGCTTTGTTCTAAACTAGAGTTTGCCATTTTAACTACCTAAATAATGCACTCTACACACAGGATTCAGCACTAGGGGATCATGCAGGACTTATTCTCAAAGTAGTACTGATAATTATTATTGTTGCATGTTCATGGAATGAATATGCAATGTTCACTTATTTCCTGTGATAATCAAGGGCTCTTTTCCTTTTACTTCATCATTCTTGGTCTTTTTCTTGCATGAGCTTTAGTATCTGTGTGATCACCCAGGTTAGTCAACTGATTTAGCTGAAATGTATTGCTATGAAACCTGTCTGCTTCTTTCTGTGCGTGTGTGTGTGAAATTTGCTACTGAATCAGATCCCCATTCCGCCAACAGTGTAGTCTCATGAGTGCTATAGTGCTAGCAACAGCATAGGAAAAGAGGTGGGAAGACATAACCAAGGGCAGGAAGGTGAGACTACTTCCCCTAAGCTGACTTAAATCAACTGTGAAATTGCATCCTCCTTACACACTTTCACTAAGTGAATGAAGTTCAGCGTGAGAGATGAAATTAGATTTCATAAATGCACCTAAAACTCAGGTACTACTTCCAAATGTGAAACATTTATACTTTCATGCTCATTCTTTTTGAGGAAATTTTTTGAGAAGAGCTCTTTTCTTCCACCACCCCAAATTTGCTTTATTGTTTGAGTTGTGCTACACTGTTAGATAATTTCACTATCAAGAACATGAATATGGAACAGTAACTTGCAAAAACATATTATTTCAAAGTGACATCAGAGCAGAAGTCACTTCTTGTAATCCAGTCTTGCAATCCACACTGGGCAGTTAAGAATGACAATGAAAATTAACTGATCTATGCTGAAATGATGTACTCAGAATGCCCACAGATATTATGCAGACGGGGAATTTCTTGCATTTTAAAAAGTTTGTGATAGCTTTTTCTAGAGAACATAATACAGAGCCCCAGAAATCTTTCTTCTGTAAAAAAGCAGCAAGGGTAATCACTGCATTTTTGATAGTTGAAGCTGTAGTCAAGATCACTGGAAAATCATGGGCAGTATAAAATAATGGATTCTGTGCATTTCACATCATTTCTCAATTTTCTGCCACCTGGAAATAATACTATCCATTTAACAGCCTCTGTGGAAGGCAGCAGTTTGTAGAAATGCTTGAGTCAGATGAAAAATGAAAGCACAAGAGAAAGAAATCTAAAAGATGACCTGTACAAAGAGTAAAGAAAGGAAGATGGTAAAATAGGAGGCAGATTGCTTTAAGAAAATCAAAAGAAAAATAAAGGGATATGAAAAGTGGAAGTGATAATACCAGTATTTAAAATTGGAAGATGTGAATTTCCCTCATTAAATATAATATTGTAATATTGAATAGCGGTGTCTGAACTCCCAAATTTGCACATGTGCATGTAAATCCCTTTGTGCAATGTATTTCTGGATGAAATATTTTGTGAGCATTCTTCCCTCCAACAACATCCACCTGACCTGTCTGTGACAAAGAAGTGTTTCAGTAGGAAAGGAGCTTTAGCCCACTGAAGTACAGCCTCTAGGTGTACCACAACACATATCACTCAAAAACACAACCCTTGTTTCCCCATTAACTGAGTGGAAAAGTCCACTTTAAAGAAAGCCTTCACATTGGCGATTCTCTCCACATTCAGAAATTGCATTCAATAACTATGGAAAATGCTCATGAGGAAAGCTTCAGGCTTGACACACCTGTAAAACAGAAATACAAATATCAAAAGAACTGAATTCTAGATAGGTTGTGAAAATATCTTCTGTTCTAGTCAGATGTAAAAAATTCCATGGAAATTTCATTGTCACTATATCTGTGGATTTAAACTTTTGTTTGTCATTAGATGTTCAGAGACTAGAATGAACGCACCCTGCAAGAAGTCCTCAAGACCACAAAATTTTGAGAGGCTGACTGGTTTTTTTTGCTCTTATAAATATTATATATTTAATAAAATATAGCATAAAATACACATTTTATTGACTCGAGTCAAATGTGAAGATTCATTTTCTTGTCTCATCTCTCTGGATTTCAGTATTTCAGGCTCAAGGATCCCAACCTGAGACATATTGACTTTTTCTATAGTTAGTTGTTGGGAAATTTAGTTGAATAGAGACTGGAAAAGTACAAAGCCGTGGCTAATTCCAAGTTTTGCACCTGCTAGATAGTGTGTCCTTGGGCCTAGCTGTAGTAGGATAGCAAATAGTGAAAGAGACATGAGAAAAGAGAGATGTAACCCCTAAGGAATGAGGATGAGTTAATGGTATAGTTTAACCAATAGATTGCTTGGCTTACAGAATATTCATAAGCTTATTATTTGCTGTATAAGTTTTTGATGCTTTCTTCAATCAACTGGACCTGTGATCAACCAGCTGGTGTCCTGGTCCCCTTCCTACGACAGTTAGTGGAGTGAAATTCCAGAAAACAATTAAGAAGTTTAATTTAGGATCAAACTAATTATTTTCCTGGAGTGGCTTTCCTACCTTTCACCACTGACTGTGGAAACTAAAAGTGTCAACAATTTATCCAGCCAATGCCAGTTGCAGTGAATCTAAACTTTGAACTTTGACTCAGTCAAAGAACTAATACACTAAAATCCAGACTGAAGATTCTGCAGAATCTGTCTCAGCTCTTGACTACTAAGGAGGCACCTTACTTTTCCCATTAAAATATCTAAGGAAGCCCTGTGATGCTATGTCTGCATTTGTAACGCCTGCCGAACACAGGAATTAAGAAACAAGATACCGTTCTGCCTGAGCGCCCTGTGAGGCTTTTCTGGGAATGGCTGAGGCTTGTGGGAAGGGGTTCTGCACACAATCTGTTTGCAGTTGCCTCAGCTTTTTAAAAACATCACCCGAAAAGGTTGATTTATCCTCAGTTTAAGTACCAAGAGGTTACAGTAGTCCCATGGGAATGGGGAAAGAGATAGTCACAAGCCTGACACTTTCATGCTTCAAGAAACTGCCTCAGCAGTGAGGTTGCAGGTTAGTGCAGGAAGAGGGAAGAGGACACATCCACACACCAAGAAAGATGTGTGTTTACACAGCAAGAAAGCAAGGTGGGGTTTGGTTTTTTCTTTCCTCCTCCCTAATCTTTCCTGAGTCCCCATTAGCTCTACAAAGAACCCATTCATTAACAACAGCTAGAATAAATTGTACATAGTGACTAAGTGATGATGTGACAAAGATCCCAAGAATGTATTTTACCTTACTTGTAGTAATAATTTCAAAATAGGATGTGAAACAATTGGTGTACAAGTTTTTGTTCAATAGAAAGCTGCAAACCGCAGAGATCTGCAACCAGGATCTCTTGATCCCTAACAAACAAGTCTCTTATTATATAGGAATGATAAGGTGTTATTTAGTCTTTTTTTTCCACTTGCCAAAATGTTGACTGAGTCAATTAATTCTTATTCAAAGTTTCCTGTACAAAAGCTCTTTTACAAACTTCCTCCTTCTGTACAGCAGTCAGAACTCTGTTTTACTTTGTTTACTGTTTTACTTAGTGACAAAAACTGAGAAACCAAAGAGCCAAAGAAGAGGTACAAAACGCAAGAGCACCCTTGCTTTTAGTCTGCTAAAAATTAAAACTAAAATCAAACCCATGTGCAAAAGTGGCTAGTGCAATGGGAGAAAACTGAGCCCGTCTCAATTCAGCAATCAAAAGACTACCAATCCTTCTGCCTTCAAGCATTAGCAACCCAAACTTGTAAAAACACTCCTCTTCCAGATCGTTAGCAGTGGAGATAATTGTAGGGACACGGGTCTGAATTCCTCGTGGCATTGAACGGCAGTCCTAGAGCTGCTGGTCTGTTTACTTTCTTGGCTGCAGGGTTAATGATATAAACAGCTGAACAATTGGAAGGGAATTGAACTGTATATTGCAGGGTATTTCTCAAGTGCCAGAAGGATAGATGACCCTGCTGTGCTTTCATTTTCAACCCACCCAAAATTATTTTTCTGGAAAATCTCCTACCGATCTTATGTGTGTAATAGCTTAAAATTGTACACTTTCTTTTCCTTATGGGGGTGGTTTTGAGGTCCCATTTCCCATCCAATTTATGATACAGTACTAACTTTCAATTGTGAAGGTTTGTGTTCCAACCGCTTTCAAAATATTACAACAATTTATAACAGAAATACATGTGAAATTTAAAAGAAAAAAAAAATAGTTTAAATTTATTGTTGTGAGGAAATTTTTTCTTCTCTCTTAGCAATAGAACAGACTCAAAATATAGGAAGTCTGGCCTGAAAAGCAAAAAAGCCTTAGAGCACTCTTAAGGGTTCACAGAAACTCTCCTACTGAACAGTCTTCCTAATTCTCTGTTACATTTCATGGATCAAAGAACATGATATGCCAGAAAAGAGAGCAAAAATGCACTTTACACAGCTATTACAAGGCAGAAATTTTGTGCATATGGGTCCCTTCAGGGAAAAAATATGTACAGTATGATTTTTCCTTTATTTCATATTTACCTGCCACTAGATCAGAAGCTTCACTTTCTCACACTGGTTCAAAAATCTTTCATATTCTTCCAAAATTATATGAAAGGCCTCAGATAAATTTAATAGCCTTTATCAAGTTCTTGTAAGAATCAAGGATTAAATATCTTTTTATTACCCTGAACCTATAAAAGTCTATTAAGTAGACTATACAAGTTGCTTGGCAACTTAACCTAAAAAACTATCAAGGCTAAATAAGAACAGATAATAAATGTTTGGGAGAACAGGAATGTGTATTCCCATATTGTAGAGAAAAAAAGGAATGAATGACCACTGTGTCTCTTCCTGGAAGCCAGTATAAGATCTCACATGATTACAACTTGAACTAATTCAAATTCAAAAATACATATTATTTAATTTCAACTTATGTTGAAGGGAGTGGAAAACACTGCTTTGTATCCTTTGGTTGTGTTTTACAAATGCACCTCCAGAAAATTAAGTTGTCACTATACAATTAAATTATTTAACTTATAAATTTTGTCAACAAAACTGGAATTCTGCTCTGCAAGACACAAATTTAAAGTCTTCTATTTATTTTTTGCCATCAAAGAAGTATATCAGCCATAACAACTCAGAGGCTACAATAAGGAAATCTTGTGGAAAATGCAATTCCAACATTTCAGAGTAAATATCTGTTTTTTGAGAAACACATCCTCTTCCAGTAGAGAATTAAATATTTGATTCTTACCTTATGAGAATTCATATTTGAGAGTGAATTTTCCCTAGCCAGTCAACCAGAATGAGGTAGACATTTCATTTGGATGAGGAGACTGAGAGAATAATTGTTAAATAATACACCAGTTCTTAACTGTTGGCCTTAACTATTGTTAGACACCACTTTCTAAATATTTCTTTTTAAGGACAAAGAAGGTTTATACTCCCTGGGACCTGAGTCTGGGAAACTCAGCATCTTGTCTCCAGTGATTGCCAGTATTAGATATTTGGGAAAAAATGTGTAAGAAGTGAGCAAATTACTTTCCTTTTTGTATATTTATACTTTCCAGTTAAAACCAGAAACTTAGACAAAAATTCAATTTTGACCATTGTTTTGGCTCCTCTTCCAATGTACTCAATCCCGTTCGTTAAGCTCTTGAACTACAGCTTCCACCATCCTCAGCTTAACTGTCCTCTCTGTGAAAAGGTTATTTCTCTTTTGTGATATCTGCATAGTGATATCAGTAGGTGCTCTTCAGTTTTCTGTGGTGAGGAAAAGGATAAAGTCATCTCTTAGTTGTTTTTCCTTGTCATACTTGATTTAACTGGTATCTACCCTAAGACTGTATTGGCTTTTTTCAAACCAGAAGACACATACTCTCCCTGACCTCTGTCAATGTGTTGTCTTCATTATTTGTACCTTTTCCAATTTCTCTCTAAATCTCAGAGACACAGCAACAAGAATTTTGTGCAGTATTCATAGATGGGGACTTAAAACAGATTTATACAAAAGCATAATGACAGTAAAACTTCTACTTTATTTCCAATTCCTTCCTTCATAATTCTTTATGTTCTATCATTTTGTCTCTTCTCCTGACTACCAGGTTGATATTTTTCGGAGTGATATACCGTGACTCTCTTATGCTTTTCTGAGAAAGTAATATCAAATTTAGAGCTTGCCATTACTCAGATGTTTTTATAGTCATATTTTGCCACATGGGGCACTTTCTACTCACTGATGTTGAATTTCAGGTGTTATTTTGCTACCTACTTCACCATGTATTATGAAATCTTGGACTTCTCACTTTAAATTTTATAACCAAGTTTTGAATTTATTCTTTGTCATCTTCAGCTTTTACACCTTTTTTCCCCCAGGATATTTAAGATTATTTCAGGTTCTAGGAATGCTAGGCCAGGTTTGGAGTAAAGCTGCTTATACATGCCATTGTTCTGGATATTGAATGTGCATTCCTGTTCTTTGTATCCTATTTATAGATTGCTTGCTAGTCTGTAAGAGCACTTCTTATCCTAGAAAAAAACAAATCCTGAGATTTACCTTTTCTAAAAGACTTGATTGAAGATTCTCCTAGAAAATTAACAGCAGCATATCAAGCCATTTGTGATGCTTTCATGTTGAGTGGGTTCTTTTTCTCTTTTAACCTAATTACTTACATATAATCTTTCATTATTGTGACCATTCTCACTTCCTCTGTGCTTCAAAAGTTATTTGAGAAACTTATATTTAACTCATTAGAATTCCAAGCACGTATCTTCTGACAGTTTTCAATTAGAAGGCCAAGATTAAAAAAAAACCAAACTAGTGATTTTGGGGGCTTAATTACAGCATTGCAGACATTGGGCAGCTTAGGAAGGTAACAGTTCAACACATAGCTGTAACTCATCCCACCCTAAGATGCAAGTCTTGAACAAGTCAGATGGGTCAATCATTAAAAACCCCTGGTTATTTCCCCCCACTATCTAAAAAAAGAGCTTATATGATGACCTTGGGTGTAGAAACCCACAGATACAGGGGGATACAGATATATCCCACCATGTTTATCTAGGGACAGTTTGCATGAGGAGATAACATTTTTAGGGCACTTTCATTACAAAAACTATCAGCTTTCTTTTTGTAGCTTAGAATGAACAGATAGGAAAATTACATGCCTATGAGATTTGTATGGAGTCAACTGAAGTAATCAGGAAGTTTAGGGACTTTTTAGTTTGTGGAAGGGGGAAAATAGCATGAGAACAAAAATTAAGGCACATTTGACAATGTTCTGCTTCTAAAACTGCCGGGAATCCATGTCTGACATTAAATTTTTTTCATAAATATTTTTTTATAATAAAAGTTATAAAAGGAGGCTGTTTTTATTTGGTTTGGATTTTTGTTGCTGTTGTTGTTGCTGTTGTTGTTTGTGGGGTGTATGTTCTTTAACTAAAAATAAATATATATTTTTTGAAGTTTCTTAGGGCTGTCATGAATATGAAAGAGCAGATACATCATCTCACATGGACTACATAATGCAGGCAATATTGTAAACAGCTCTCCAGGGAAAGGTTTCAAAATTGCATTTAATTGCATTTTCCACTTCTAGTAACAGTGAGGGATTAAATAGAGACAAAATGTAATGGAACCAACTCTTTCCTATCTGCTAAAAGAAAGACAGAAAGCTAACTGAAAACTGTGTTTATTAACTTGCTAGGGGAAAAAAAAGCTTATCCAAAATTAATGAATTTATAAGCCTATTAGTTCTCATGACTAATGGAGAATTCTTCATCTGGAATCTAAATGAATTTTATGAGAGGTTAAGAAATGAGCATGGGAATCAACTGCATTTATTTTCAAGTGTTTAATTTCTCATAACCTGATGAGTCTGACTAAGAAGATTGCAGAATCCATGTGAAATGAGAAACAATGCTCAATTAGATATTGTACATTACACAGAGATGTAACAGGTAGTATGTGTTAGTTAGTATTTGTATCTGTTCATAAGAAATATTCAGCTTGTGCATTGCTTTATTGCTTTCCCATTATCCTTAGACTTTACAGAATGCAAATTCTGGGGATTTTTTTCTGGAGATTTTTTTCTACAGATTTTAGTACTGTAAAATTTGTATTTATGCTTCTTCTTTCTTCTTCTGAAAGATTTCTTTCCTGTATATACAGCAGAGAAATAAAATATGCCTCTTCATGCAAACAGTGACTGTGACTGAATACTCATCCTCAGTGTGGATCAGGGATATTTGCATTTTTCAAGATAACTGAACTTAACTGGTAAGCAAACACTATAAAGGGATTGATATGAAACAAATAAGCAAACCAACAACAAACAAACAACAAAGAATAACTGCTTAAAGTAAAAAAAATTTGTTATAAATACCCATAATTGATATTTTAGGATCATAGAATCATAGACTGGTTTGGGCCAGAAGGGACCTTATAACCTCATCTAGCTCAAAATCCCCTGCCATGGGCAGGGGACACCTTTCACTAGACCAGCGCATTCAGAGCCCCATCCAGTCTGGTCTTGAATTCCTGCAGGGATGAAGAATGCACAACTTCTCCTTGTTCCTGTGCCTCACCACCCTCAAAGTAAAAAATTTCTTCCTTTCTCCTAATCTAAACCCTCCCCTCCTTCAGCTGAAGGCCATTCTCCCATTGTCTTTTTCACTATAAAAGCTTCCTCTCCAGCCTTCTTGTAAGATCCTTTTAGGTACTGGAAGATGATAGAGGGCTTCATGAACTCTTCTGTTCTCTAGGCTGAACAAGCTCCATTCCTGACCCTGTCTTACTGGGAGATGAGAGGTGTTCCAGTCCCCTGATCAGCCTAGTGGGAATCCTCTGGACTCATTCCAATAGATCTATGTCTTTCTTCTTTGGGGCCCCCCAGGGCTGGATGAAGTACTCCAGGTGGAGTTGCCGAAAGGGCAGAGTAGAGTGGCAGAATCACCTCCACCAGTCCTGTCACTGTTGACATAGCCAGGCTGCAAGTGCACATTGATGAGTCACATTGAGCTTTTCAAAAACCAACACTCCCCAGTCTTTATTCCTAGGGTTCATTTTGATCATTCTCCTCCCAGTCTCTATTGGTGCTAGGGATTGCTCCAACCTAGGTGCAGGACCCTCTACTCAGCCTTGTTGAACTTGACGAGGTTCACACAGACACCTCTCAAGCCTGTCAAGGTCCCTCTGGAACGCATGCCTTCCCTCCAGTGTGACAACCTCATGGAACAGCTTGGTGTCATGAGCAAACTTGCTGAGGGTGCACTCAATCCCACGGTCTGTATCACCAACAAAGTTATTAAAAAGTGCTGCTTCCAATATTGACCCTGCTAATCATCACTTTCCACTTGGATATTAAAGTCTTGGCTGCAACACTTTGATCTTGATCATCCAGCTGATTTTTTGTCCACCGACTGGTACAGCCATTAAATCCATGTCTCTCCAGCACAGAGAAAAGGATGTTTCGTGGGAGAGTGTGAAATGCTTGGTACAAATCCAGGCAGATGCCCCTTGTCCACCACTGGTATAAACCCATTGCAGAAGGCCAGCAACTTTGTCAGGCATGATTTGCCCTTAATGAAGCCACTTTTGTTGTCACCAATCACCTCATTATTTTCTCTGTGCATTATAATTTCCAGGAGGATTTGCTCCATGATCCTGCCAGGTACTAAGGTGAGACTGACTACCCTTTATTTCCCTGAGTCTTCCTTACTTTCCTGCTTAAATATGGGAGTATTTTTCCCATTTTCCAGAGAGGGTGAACCTCACTAGACTGCCATGACTTCTCAAATATAATGGTTGGTGGCTTAGCCATTTCATTGGCCCTTTCCCTCAGGACCTCTGGGCATATCTTGTCAGGTCCCATGGACTTGAGTGCTTTCAGGTTTCTTAGATGTCCTTGAACACCATCTCCTATAGCGGTCAGTTCTTCATTCTCCCAGTTCCTGCTTTTACCTTCTGCAACTTGGCTAGTGTGACTGGAGAAGTTGCTGGGGAGAACTGAGAAAAAAAAAAAAAAAAAGCCAAAAAGCCATTTAGTACCTCAGCCTTATCCTTGTCTTGGGAAAACAGGTCTCCCATAATCTTCCATAGAGGACTCACATTTTTCCTATTCTTTCTTTTATTTCTGATGCATATTGATGTATGAAGACACATTTTTTATTACCCTTGATGTTCTTGGCCAGATTTATTTCTGTCAGTGATTAGCTTTCCTAACCAAATCTCTAACTGTTTGGAGAATTTCTCCCAGGAACTGTCTTTCCAGTTTTCATGGAATAGAGTTTTAAATTTCAATATTTCCATACACAATAACTCTAGAGCTGGAGCATTTGACTGCCTCACTTAACCAGAGCAGTAAAAGGCACAATATTAATGCAGTAGTACAGATGTCTCTGAAGTTATTGGGAATATTCTTAGGCCTAAAGTGCCATAGTATCTTGAGGCTTGAGCTATCATATAAATGTACAAGATGGACATCTTGAATCAGACCAAAATTTCAGGAAAGTCAGAATTCAGTCTCTGGCTGTCACCAACAGCAGAGAATAACAAGGTAATTATGAAGCGATGTTCCTTTTGCATGTCTTGTCCATTTCTGGCAATTTGTTACTAAAGGAATTTTCAAGACAGATGGAGAATTGGGCCTGATATTCTTTCCAGAAATCAATGTTACTGCCTTGCTTTTTGAGGTCATTTTGCAAGAAGAGACAAAGTCACTTCCAGCTGCATGATGTCAGAAGAGCAGACACAGGGCTAGTGAAGTTAGGAAGCAAATGAAAACTTTCCTTGCCTAAGAGCAGTGAAGAAGTTTATTGCATGGTAATCAAGCAAAGGGAAAACATCCTTTCCTACACATTTGTGATGCCAGTTTTTTGTCACATAATTTCCTCCTTGCCATCCTATTCCATCTATGAAGCTCTGTGCTGTAGAGTTTAGTTTAAGCAGCCTTGGCCACAACAATGGTTAACAGACACCCTTGCTTGCTTCATACATCTGTTGCATGACAAAGTATATTTCTATTAGGCATTGCGCTTTCATAAGGAGTTAATCTGTTCCACTTTGCCAGGCTCCTTACAGATACAGAGGCTTCAACCCTTCTTCCTGAGAATCTCTTGGCTCAGAGTTTGGCAGGATGGGTTGGCTGAGTTTACAGTTTAAGAAAGAGGCTAAGTTTGGTGGTTGCTCTTCACTACTCCTCACCCCCTGACATCAGCTGCCTTCATTTTGTTGATCACAAAGATCTGTCCCTGTCTTGGGCACCAAATCAAACTAACATACAGTGGCTGTTGCTTGTACACTGATCTTCTGTCTCTGCCTATACCTTGGGGCTGTAATGGGCATGGCTTTACCCTTATTCTAATAGATGGTCCACTTTAATTATAGTTTAGGAAATTATATTTTTAGAATTTTATTTGACCTTTTAATTTAGACCTTTCAATTTTTTTCATTATTGTATATTCCATAAAGACCTGCAATTCAAATCCTGAAATCAGTCACTACTAGCAATACAAAAGATTTTGTAGAATCATTCACTCTTGAATGTCTTGAAAGAGTTTTATTAAACAGTATCTTACAAAGTGCAGTGCATTTGTGAGATGCTTTTTTTTTAGCTTATATTATAATGGAAGAAGTCTTTTTTTATGCCATGATCACTTTTTTGTCAATTCTGAATTCTCTTTTTGATTACTCTGTCTTCTTCAAATATGTACAGCCTTATTTCTCTTACCCTGCCACCTTGTCAGTTTTATTTTATCTTGACAGATAAACTGAGACAGACAACTGAGAACTACTTAATGTCTGAAGTGGAAGAATGAACAAAATAAAGGCAGCTTTTAAAGTTCTGCATTCTGCTTGCCCTACACTTTCTCCCAGAGCTCTTCAGTGAGTTAGTTTCATTTTGCATTCAAAAATACAATCAAGTAAACAAAGCAGGACCCAATTGAACTTTTTTTTCATCACTGCTAAATTAAATTACCCAACTGGTCAGATGAAGGGAGGAAAGCTCTAGAGATTCAATGAAGTGATTAAAAAAAAGAGAAAAAAAAAAGAGGAAAAGATAAAAAACTATGTCTGTTTAAATGCAGGAACTCTAAAGCAAGGTTTTCTCCCAATTACTCTGTTATTCTGGTTATATTGTTTACTACAATATGCCTCATTATATTGTTTAATACAAACACACTAGGCAGTAGAAAAAAGGGTTTCTTGAGAGGTCTTGTAGCAGCAGAGGCAATCTAGACTAGAGAGGCTGATCAACAGTAGCAGCCATGGGCAAATTAGAAACTGAGAGCAATGGGAGACTCCCACGTTAAAAGACAAAGTTTGAAACAAGGAGAGACAGCAGCTTTATTAAAAGTGTTAGGCATATTCATTCTTGCCCTTGTTTACAGTCATGGCAGAATCTACTTGCAGAGGACTTTCAAACTGTGGTGTAGCCTGCTAATTAAACACAGATACACACATGAACTCTTGAGTTGCCTAATCACAACCAATCTCCAAGGATATTTGAAATCTTTCATGTGCAAATTTGTTTGGCTTTCTTGTCTGTAAGACTAAGTCCATAAGACTTGTATTGTTCATTAAATATATAAGACAAGATCCACTCAGAAAACTTACTTAGTAGTTGCATTATCCTAAGCTGGACACCTGCCTTTTACTATCCTGACTAGAAAAAGTGCCTGACTAGTAAAAACATTTGACTTAGCAGGGTCTTGTCATTCATGTAAAGCTGGATTGCACTGACCTGACTAAAGGATATGATGAAGAAAAAGGTACCATTTGTAGGAGAAAGAGGGGTATTTCAGTGTGTGTTTCATTGGATCACCCTTGCAATATAGGGATCATGGGGCTGGATGAGAGCTAAAGTAGGACCAAGGCATTCTGGTCCACCTCTAGTAGATCTCTGTCCTTACATGCATCATAATAGGATTCACATATGGGTTCCATAGTAGGACCCAGTATTAGCTTCCCAAATGTGAACTCTGGTGTATCTTAAAACTATGCTCTCTTTGAGTTTATGCTCTTTTATTTGACAGAGTGAAATATTACCATGCAACTTGCAGTAGCCTCACTTGTGAGTAACTAGGGCCCAAAATAAAATGAGAAAATTTTGAGAATATATTGAATAAAGAAAATTACATGCACTTTTCTGCTTTATTATTCTGCCTTTCAAACATGAATTACTAAATGAAAAAAAATCATTAAAACCTATATTTTCTCATATAAAAATTATGGATGATTTGCATAAAACAAAATAATGTGGTAAGGAAAATCATAAATGCAAAATATCTAATAATCACTCAAAATTAATCTCCTCAGTTTCAAGATCTCTAATGGCCTTGCATCTGCTTACCATACATCTTTAAATGGAATCCTTATTTTTCTGTTGGATTATGTTAGAAAAATCATTTTACTTGAATACAGAGCTAATCTAAACAAATTCCCATCAATTTTTTTTGTTTGCAATGTGTTCGTATGTGGCTTCCTGTGCTTTGAGGACAGGAAGCACCATGGTGAATGGACATTCACCACCACCTTGCAGTGGTGTTTGTCCATTATTTTACATTTTTCTAGTGTTGTTTTCTTTAAAAAATATATAATACTGTATGCTTGTTCTCTCTCTCTCCCTGTTTCTTTGTTTCTCTTTCTCTATTTATCCAGCTTCAAGAAAAACACAGTTGGAAAAGTTCACAAGATTTTAAAAGATGTATCATTAATTATTGTCTCTCTGGTTCCTAAACAACTGAAGAGAGATATAGGTTTTTTAAATTTTTTTTTTGTGTGAAAATAAATTAAAATTCTGAATGTCTATTTTTC
Source organism: Ammospiza nelsoni (assembly GCF_027579445.1). Lineage (NCBI taxonomy): Eukaryota > Metazoa > Chordata > Aves > Passeriformes > Passerellidae > Ammospiza > Ammospiza nelsoni. The sequence continues at coordinate 83,984,245 of NC_080634.1, forward strand.
AATGTGTGATGTTACTGAGAGTAATAAAAACCTGAGACTTGTGTGCACTGAAATGAATTACAACTAGCTACATCTACTTGCCTTGACTTTCAAACACATATTTGTAGTATATGCATACATACCACAGAGAGTGAGACAAAATGACAGCAAAGCTATCCTGAAGTCCTATGGGATTGACTGGGAGCTCCAGCAACCTTCTTAAATGGCCACCAAGTTACTGTACATATGTGATATCTCTCGTATGGAGAATTCAGTGTGATTTTTTATTTTTGCTTTCAATTTTCTCCCTACTGACAGATTTTCATGTTCAAGTGAAAAAAGGTTGCCCTAAATAAATGTAAAGGTTTTAGGTCACTGTTCCCTTGAGAACTTTAAATAAGAGAAAAAAAACCTTTGAATGGAACCTTGACTTTAAATGAGAATTGTGGAATGGCCTTGCATTACAATATGTTCACAGGACAACATATTACCAGCTTTTGATAAAGAGGTTACATTGAGTTCAAATAGATCAATATCAACATTGTATTTGATAGGTTCATATGTAGCCAGCATGGCTTTAGTAAATTGAAAGAAACATTTTTGTGTGAGAGAGGGACCTTGATTTTCTATATGGAGATTACAGACTAACGTATAATTCAATTAACTTAAAGTCTCCCAAACTTTTATATCCAGGTTTGACCTATTTGCTTAGGATTTTTTCATATTCATCAAAGAGTAAGAACATTATTAGGCTTAGTTTGCTTTACATCTCTTAGATCTTCCCACCATGAGAACTTTAGGGTGATATGTCACTCAAATAGGTTTTCAGTCTTCTCCCTGAGAAACTTTAGATGACAATGTCAGGCCATGATAACAACCTCAAAGATGTTGGAGTAAAATCTTCCATAATGATCAGTCAAAAATATGCCATTGTAATTTCCATTTCTTAATTTGTTTTCTTGAGAGTTGCACACATGAAAATCTACGTATAAATCGCCCTGAGACATAGCAAGGACATGGGAACTGACTCAGAATATCTGTCAATGTCAACATTGATCTAATAATTGCTTATGAGTAATTGTTTATGTGGAGAATAGATATATAATAGACACTCTGCCTGCATGTTGCAGATGAATGAAGATATATTCATCATATATTCATGCATAATCTCTATCACTTCTTCCAGAAGATGACTTCTATCTGAAGACTGGCAAACTATCAACAGAATTATCTCTGAGTTCAGATAAAGTGAATAAACTCAAAGGATTTTATTGCAAATGAATTTCTGAGGCATTAATGCAAAGAAGAGTTGAGCATGGTTATGGTGTCTTCAGTTGTGTGTTTATCTCTTTTGTACTGAAATTATGACAGCTGTCTGGGAACCTTCCACTGGGAAATGCATATTTAACAACATTTCAAATGTTCCACCATGTCAAATTCTGCTAATTTCCCAGCTGGATCCAGGAAGGTTTCTTAGGAAAAGTGTGTTTCATTAATAGCCAGCTTCCTGATTCCTTCCTCCATGGGCACTCCCCATAACCAGCTCCTGCAATGCTGATAACCTGGGGAATCCAAGGAACTCTGCTTTCAGCTGTCCTCTGCTGTACACACAGTCCCCAGCAGCCCTGAGTACCTCAGCTTGCCTTGAGGCTCCTGGAGCTCCCAGGCTACTGGCCACATGGCAGAAATCCTGGTAGAAGAACAACTTCAGTTTAAGGGAGATTGGAAAATCGAGCTAAGAAAAAAAGAAAAAAGAACAGTAAACTGTTTTGCCTAAAAGAAAGCTAGCCAAGAATTTCCTTTCAGGGAGAAATATCTGTGTGGTTCTTAAATGGTCTACTGCAATGGGTACGAGCAGCCAACTTTTTAGCAGTATGATTTAGGACAGTAAAAGGCTATTTGAACAACCTTCTGTTGGTCGCAGAGAGGAAAAGCTGTCCTGGCACCTGTATTTTGCACTTTGGTGAGATAGCTCTTTTCCTGTTTATTATCCTGGTCTGATTAGGGAAAAGTTGCATGCTTAATGGTTTAATCAGTTCAAAATGATGAGCAATTCATTGCAGATTTGGCTCATTTTGAATGGAACTTTTTAGAGCTGTGGAAGCTGACTTTCAAAGGAGAAAACACTGGTAGAGATGCTTGCTAAGACCTAAGTAAAGATCTACTGCAGGCTTTAACAGCTTACTCAGCCCTTCTATAGCTGGAAAAGATGTACATTTACAGCCAGCAGGAGGTCTTCTACGGCAGTACAGTTCCCTCACCACTGCAGAGGGTGGCATTGCAGTAATTTAGCCAAACCTAAAGTAGTACAAATGAATGTGCTTGTGGGTGCTTAAAGGGGTACTTAGCTGATCTCAGCCAAGTTCTAGGAAGACACAGCAGAAGTTCGAAGAAAGTAACACACCTGCAGAGTTGGTGCAGCAGTGAGGATTCAGCATAGCTGAAAAAAGCCAGGGAGGTGCACCAGACAGATTGTGGAAGATCGGCTAAATAAAATGCTAAGAGAAAGATGACAGGTCTTTTCTGGAAAGGTCAGGAAGCTAAGAATAAGCTAGGGTTTTTGTGAAAAGGAAAACAGAGTTGGGAAAATTGGTGTGAAGAAGAAAGGATGAAGAGCTACAAAAGCACATGCTATTCCCCAGTTTCCTCACAGACAGGATTTGTACTGTACACATATTATAGTTCTACTTGAAATAGTTCCCTGGAGGTTGGGTTGAAAATGAAGATATATGTTTCAAGGCAAAATAAACATGAAATATTACTTTGTCAATGAAAGCAAACATCTTAATTAGATTGCAAACAACATAAAAAAAGATTAATTAAACATTTACTTCTTTTTTAGTGACATATGTGTAAAATATGGGCACAGAATAATCCAATTACAAGCACTTTCAAATTATTGGGCTGAGCTGTTAATGAAATAGGATGCATAATTTTCATACTATAAAGGAGTGTTGTCACTGTGGTCTCCATCCTTTTACTTTAATATCTCCTGTGTAATGATAAACAAAGATCCTAAGACGACACCAGCACTGCTGAAACGTACAATATGGGTGTCTAATATAATTATAATTAACAGTTTCCATTCATTTGCAAGATATACCCTGATGGCATTGCTCAAGAGAGGGGGAGCATTAGTGGTAATTATGCTTTGACTTTGTAATGTTGGATTGAAGTGATGGTTTCTGACAAAACCAGAAATGAGTGGTTGCTTTGAATAGTGTAACAGCACTGCCATCTAACTGCTCCTACAGAGAACCACAAGTTATCAAAAGGGAAAAATACCTCAGGTTCACACACTTAGAGAGTCCTTATATTCTTTATGGTGAGTGCATAGAGATAGACTCTTTTTAAAATAAGAAATTACCTGATTTTTCTTTACAAGTAACAATATTAAACTTTTGTTTTTCTTCTTAATTTGACTATAAGAATTGAAGTTTGGCTTGTCTTTGAATGACAGAGGGAAATTTAAAACTGTAATGGAAATGTTCTTTGGAAATTAGGGCTTGCTCAGGGACAAGAAAAACACACAAAACAGCCTGTGTGCTGGAAGGCAGTAAAAAGCCTCACACAGCAAAAGACTGCAACATCACAGGAATTTCTACATAAAATCTCACACCTAGACTGCCAGTTCCCTACCTTATACCTAACAAATGGCTCCAAGAAAATGTTGAAGAACACTTAAAATAGAAAATGGAAAATAATTAAGAAAAAGGCAGTATCAGTCTATAGGGTCCTGTCTTATCTTTATGCTATCTTGACTTGATTGAGATGATCTAATTATTACTGTTTTTTCATGTCCTCTTAATGCTGCTGTTTCTGGAAGGAACTTTCACCAGAAAACAAGAGACTTCTAGAAAAAGTCTTTTACTTCCTTGCTCATAATCTGATGTCCTTCAAGCCTATTGGATGGTAGATTTTTCCCCTCCAACTAGTCAGGGCTTCCTACAGTTCTTAAACTGCACTTTTTTTTTTTTTTTCTGTGACTTCTTTTATTATTTTTAATTATTTAACTTTTCAAGATATTCGTACTGTCTTGAGTTATTTTCATAACTTTTTTTTTTTTTACTTTATGCCATCTTTTTAAAGACAAAACAAAGTGTTGCCTAATCAAAATACATGATTCCTATCAAAATATGAAGAACCAATGTATTCTTTACATCTTTGTTTTGCTGTTTTGTTGCTCAGTTACTTGTAATGCAACTAAGTGGAAAACAGTTTCAAGTGAATCCAAAGCTATGGGAGCTAAGACTGAAAGACCTACAGGTAAAGATCTAGGAGCAAGAGACTTGGAAGAAGAAAAACACAATAAAAATCAAATGTCAGTCGGGTTTAAAACATTTTTGAAAAAAAAAAAAAAAGGTCTAGCTATATCTCTCTCAACTAAAATGTTCAAAATAAAGCACACAAGCAGACCAGAGCTTTCCATATTCAGTTTTCCAAGTATGACAATGATGTTGAAAATCATGGCTCTGCTGAAGACCTCTCTGTCCTTTAAAAGCCTTATCATATAGAAAGGGAAAATGCAGTTTCTCTTTCTCTGCCTGCCATAGCTTTGCAATATCTCACTCAAAGCCCTGGTAAGAGAGGGAGAAAAACAAGCACTTGAGCCAAATTATTAGATTTTACTTGGGTAGAAAACGCAACTTAAAACTGCTTATAGATTTCCTTCAGTAATATTCATTATGGTTACTGTCCAGAAGGCTAAAAATGCCACATGGATAATAAGCTATCAACAGGCTCTTTGAGAGACAAAGAACATCTTTCAGCAGAACACATTTTTTTTCAAGGTTATCTGCTCAGAACTTAATGTAGAAATAAGTAATTTAGAAGCACGAGCATGGTTTCATCTAGTTTCACCCATGACAAACAACACAGTATCATAGTCACCATGGAGATACCTGTTTCTGCTTTCTGTTTGCAGCATATTCTCTGTCTGCAGTAGCTGCTTCAGAAGAGTTGATGGTGCAGGCTACGTTTATGGAAGTTTATGATTGCCACCTGGTGGCTAGTAAAGAAAATCAATTAGTTTTTGGAAGCTCTGAGGTTATTAAATAGAAATTGTATTGAAGTATTGAGTGCTTGATTCAGGTAAATCCTGAGGAAGAGCCAGATGAAATTAGGCAGAGAAATGCATGCAGAATTTTCATTCATTCTTTTCCTCACATTTCATTGTTTTAAAGAATATTTAGATGGGAAAAAATAAATCAATACATTGAACACAGGACCTGAGCTTTGAGCAGTCAATATGTCATTCACGAGGGTGTCCCTGAAATATCTTCTGTCATCCATACCTGGGTGGGTGTTTCTTAATAGCTGGTGTTTGTTTGGGGTTAAACTTATTCATAAAAAGCAACACTATGTATAAACAATCAAAACCAATAACAAACCTCTGCAAATTTGTTTTCCCGCATTTGTTGTTTGCCTTACATTGACTATTTGATTCTAGAGGAATTTCTGCTATGGAAATAACAATCAGAGCAAGCAAAGAGAATATTCTGTCAAGATTTGAAATGTTGGATTACAAATCTCCCTTCTGGCTCTTGATGAACTCAGTATCAATGACTATTCAGGCTTACTGTAATGAAGCAAATACCCAACTTTTTCAAGAAAAAGGCTAATGTTAGTGACAGAAAATTCATGATCCTCGGATCACTACATCATTTGAAAATAGATAGAACTGGCTACAATTTTTTTATCCAATGATTAAAAAAGTATTCAAATTTAAAGAAAGATTGTGAGTGCAAAGCAAAATGTTAGGATTTGGAAATCCTATGCCTCATGATGGATGGAACATCTGACTCTGCCTTCCTTTTCTCTGGGCCAGGTGTCCTGAGCAGCCACATCCCTGGAGGATCACCTTTTGGAAAAAGGAGGTAATGAGTCATGAAGTCCCTAGATGTGATGGATGAGGTGAAATGTATTACAGCAGAGACTTGGAGAAGAAAAAGGATATGAAGGAAGGAAATTTATCTGCCCTCTTGACTATTTCATTCTTGTTCCCATGCTCTCCTTTTTTGTGTCCATTAAGGTGAAACTGGAAATATGTCATACATGGTGGCAAAAGAAAATAAAGAGCAATGGGACTGTGCTCACCAGCCTGAAAAGGCACTTGCAAGAAGGAAGCAGATCTCAGCCAGAGAAAGAAATAAAACCACCACATATATGCTGCGTTTAAAGTTCTTAATGGAAAATAGTATGAGAGTGTGCAATAATATTAGGAGGGCAAGAGGTAAGAAGATGAGAAATAGAAAGGAATTAACTCATCACCACTACCACCCCCAATATCAGAAGTATTGCTTAGTCTCCTCTTCATTTAAATTCTATCCTTGGGCATTTGGAGAAGGAATACCTCACATAAAGAGAGAAATTACTTTTGATATTCTTGCATATATTTTCCCTTCAGTGTTGAATACAATGTCTAAATCCTAGGGCATAAATTATTGCAAAAATATGGAATTTTTAAAAATGTGGAGAATGGGGGATGTTTGCATTTCCTCTGACTAGCTTAAACAGTTTTCTGGGTATGTTTATATTAAACGAAGATCTTTCTTTTTTTCATTATATTCTATAACTCACATTTATCTGACCCAGAGGTGATAGTAGTTTTCAGCTAGGCAGTGCAAGCCTCAATTTATATTGTATTCATTTGTTTATTTAATTCATTGTACTTATAATGGATAGATTAATGCATTTTACTTAGAATGGAAAATTATTTATTCTGTTTTAAAATTTGATACTTCAGGGACATATTTTAAGAAATGAAATGAGGTCTGAATCATAAAGGAGACAGAATATCAAGACCTAAATGGGAGTTTTGATTTCCAGAAAATAAGAGTAGAGGTTAAGTCTAGGTCTTTGATTCAATTGCACACAATACAGGACCTGGCAGATAAATTAAATTTCAAGTTTCTAAATGCTAAGCATTAGAAAGAAAGAGACTTCAAACCTTATGGAACATTTGTTTCATATCCATCTTTGCTTTAATAAAATACTGTGCAACTTCAAAGGCAGGATATATTGATGTTATTGCTGAACTTAGTGCTCTGGCCGAAGATGAAAAATTCATAACTACTTTCCTAAATTCTGTTCTGCTGGAAAGTACAGTATCACCATCTGTGGCACCTCATGTAAAAATGGTAGAGAAAAAAACTCACCCCAAACTCCGTGGAGCTAATACAATCTCGAAAGCCACCGTAGAGCTCTAAAAGTACTTCTTGACTGCAGCAGTATTCCTCCTGCTGCATAAACCAGCCCCGTGGGTAACCAAAAAATTGTGTACATCTGTGTGTAGAAATTCACAGTATTAATGAAGCCAAGAACCACATACTGGTATGGTGAGGACTAAAACTTAGAGAATTACTTGTTGCAGGCAGTAAGAAGTCACAGTCCCTTTGATCCTATGGTGTTTCATCAAATGGAATGAGAATTACTGTGCAACTGGATTTAGGACCTAGAGGGTTTGAGCTGTAAGGGTGACTCCGTACCAAAACAACCACGGTCCCAGTTTTCTTCCATTTACCTAAACCTCCAGGTTTTGTAAGTCACGTTAGTCTAAACTGATTTTGGCATGTTTTCCATGTATCCTTTGATATTTTGAAATATTTGGGGTTTGGATTCAATCCTTAATTCACATTTTTGGTTTTTTTACAAGGCTGATTTTTATAGCTCTGTGTGGAAGACCTGAATTTTTACAATGCTGTCACAATCATGAGACACCTTGAAGTAAATGTATACAACTTTGTAATTATATGTTATTTTGATAAAGTAGGAGTACACCGTATTCCTATCATATATCGAGTGATAGAAATAAAAGATATATCTGATTTGGAGCTGACACTGGTTATAACAGTAGGCATAATAAAGTTAATATTGACAAGAAATGTGTATTTCTTATACCACATAATTTGGATCATTTAAGTAAGTTTATTGAGATTCTTCATTATTAGATAAGCAGTTATAGCACTACAATAGATTTGCTGTATTCTATAACAGGTTGTTCATTTTATTTTTTTCCAAATATGAAATTTTTGCCTCCTCAGAAAAAAGGGCTAATCCACTCATTTGGGAATGATATTTTTAAAGTTAATAAGCAGCTTTTTTTTTTTTTTTTTTTTTTTTTTACTGTGAGCATAATCTTAGAGTAACATATTGTCAAGGACAAAAAGAAAGATTGGTCACTTTATGAAGAAATTTTCCAGAGTAGTCTGAAAAATTTGTTTCAGCAGTAATAGAGGATGTTCTTAAAATGGTGGAAAAACCCCTTGAACAAAATGCTGAAATCACATACTCCTCAAAATTAGAAATAATTTTTATATAACAAAAAAACCTAAATTCTTGACCCAATTTGTGGTTTGTTTGAAAAATTTGGCCATCACTTTTAATTTTTTTTTAACTTTTAGATTCTCATTTGTTAGAGTGCTAGACATGGGCTTCCATATTTATTTGTTTTATTGTTACATACTCCGTGTTATTAAATTTTATATGGATATAATTTTATATAGGATTATGTGCCTATGCTGAGTATCTCTTGTCCTAGTTTCTGACTGCATATACCTGTAGCACATTCATTTATACATCCAGTTTTAGCTATTTCTGCAACCTTTATGCTCTTCTTAATTTAAGCTTTCTTTTAAGCTTTTCTCCTGGTAGCTTCCTAAAATATTTTGAGGAAGCCAAGGCTTCTGTGAAGCATCTGAAGAATAGCATAAGTAAAGTAAAATGCTTAATTTTCCATATGGCTCTGTTTTAATTGTCTTTGGGGAAAAATATAATTCCTCACAACCTTTGTTAAATGATTGTTAGATTAAAATAAGGTGAAGTAGTCTATGCATTTGACAAGAAGAGATGTTGTCTGATTCTGGAAAAATACAGATTTCTAAGAGTGTAAATCTCTCAAGTTATTGAAACTCAAGTCAAGGATGAGGGAAACAAAGTCCAACTCATCATCATTTAGGATCAGATTCAAAAGCACCTGAGGAACCTGAAGCAAACAGATTCCTCCTGGAGTCCTGAGGGAATTAACTGGTGTAGTTGCCACTCTCCATGAAATTTGAAAAGTCATGGCCATCAGACAAAGTCCCAGTGCCTGGAAAATGGAAACAGCACACACATTTTTAAGCAGGGTAAAAAAGGAGGACCCTGTGAACCACTAACCAATCATTATCACATCTGCACCTGGTAAAATGATGGACCTCATCCTCTTGGAAGTTATTTTGAGGCATGTGGAAGATTATTTGGGCATGGGGGATTATTTGAAACAGCCAACATGGCTTAACCAATGCAAATCATACCTGTTTAATGTAGTAGCTTTTTGTGACGGAGTGTCTGCATCAGTGGACAACACAAGAGCTGCAAATCCCATCTACCTGAACTTCTGTAAGGCCTTTGGAATGTCCCACAGAACACTCTTGATGCTACATTGGAGACATATGTGTTTGGTGGACGAACTGTTGAATGGAAAAGGAATTAGCTGGATGGCCATGTCTAAAGTCTTATGGTTAGTAACCAAATGTCCAAGTGGAAAACAGTGACATGTGCTGTCCCTCTGGAGTATGTAATCTATTTAGATGCAGTGGGATTGAATGCACCCTGCACAAATTTGTGGCTGATACCAAGCTGAGTGGTCAAATATGCTTGAGGGAAGAGATTACAAGAAGAACCTGGTGACCTTGAGTGGTGGCCCTCATTCACTCAAACAAGGCCAAATGCAAGATCCTACACTTGGCTTGGGCCAATCTTCAGGGTCAATACAGATTGGTGGATGCATATATTGAGAGCAGCCAAACAGAAAAAATACCTAGAGATGTCAGTGGATGAAAAATTGAACATGAGCCAACAGTGGGCTCTTGCAACCTAGAAAGCCAATCCTTTCCTGGCCTACATCAAAAGAAGCATGATGGGCAAGATGAAGGCCTACTCCATTTTTGTGAGATGCTACATGGAGTACTGTATCTAGCTCTGGGGTCCCCAGTACCAGATAGACTGTGCCAAAGGAGGACTACAAAAATGGTCAGAGGACCACAAAAATGGTCAGGGGGCTGGATCATATCTCCTACAAAGTTAGGATGAGAGAGTTGGGGTTGTTCAGCCTGGAGAGAACTGTGGATCCTTTCAAAGTATAAAGAGGGTTTAGCAAGAGAAGCAACACCACAAGGGGAATAGTTTTAAACTGGTAGAGGGTAAGTACAGACGACACAAGAAAGATTTTTTTCTTATTATGAGGGTGGTGAGACATGGTTGCCGAAAGAAGTTATGGATATCCCATTTGTGGAAGTATTCAAGTCCAGGCTGCATGGAGCTCTTAGCAACTTGGTCTAATGAAAGCTATCCCTGCCCTTGTCAGGAGCATTGGAAAGTACGTGATCTTTGAATGTCTCTTTGAATTTAAATTTTTTTACAATTCTATGATTCTATTAAACGTTCAAGGCATATTAAACAGAAGGCCACAGTAAACAACCAGGCATAGAAGAGGTCTGGATTATCTAAGTGGGTAGGAGTGAATGCCTGAAAAAATCTTTGCTTGCTTGGTCTGTTGAATACATTTACTTCTGAAGAACATCATGCATCACTTTCAGTATAGACTGTAGACTAATATAATCTTGTAAAGTTTTATTAAGAGAAGTGGACCAATCCCACCATAAGCTAAAAGAGATGGAAGATATGTTATAAAGAAAAAAAAACAAACAAAAAACCCAACAGGGTTCTTGAAATGACATTACATATATCAAATGCTTAATGAGTTTTACTTTGGTTTATGCATTCTTTGTTTCCTTTTTCTCATCCCCATGTGAAAATGGCCAGTCAGAAAAAAAATATTTCATGCCATGCCCCAAACAGTTTTATGAAAATAGGAATCACACTTATCTGGCATTCACTTTATGCCTGATGGTGTTGCATACATAAAATGAAACCTCAATAGCCTAACGAAAACCTGGCATTGCTGGATCTCAGATCTTAATCTACTGAATCAGAGAAATTTTTCTCCTTCACAACATCGGATGCTATTCATCACGAGGAAAACCTGGTGTCAACACAGGCATTATGACATGCAGGAGTTTGTATAAGTAGAAACTTGTTTGTACTCTGTATATTGAAGTAGAACAGTTGTAGGGGACTTCATTCACCCACTGTAGGTAGCTACCTGTGTGAACAGGTGGGTAGGGCAAAAAGTAGGTGGCTGTGAAGGTGTGGAGGCAATTTTAAGTTACATGTCTCTGAGGAAACTGTGAGGCTTCTGGTTTATTTCCTCACCATATTTACAGCTCAGATTGTTACAAATGACTTTTTATTTATCTTTGATTTGTTGCAGTACTTTAAACTGGATTTCTTGAATTTTTATTCATGTTATTATGAGGATCAGCACTAATTTCCACACACTGGTTGCTATCATTTACTGTTACCCAAAATAGTTCCTAAAACATAAGAAATCTGACTTCTAAACATCTTTGAACTCACCTCTTTGAGCTGTGGTTTGGTTGCAAATCTTTTTTGAGAAGAACTGATCCTTGTGCAACCAGATGGGCAAGTATTTACCACCAAGTTACACCCCCATTAAATATCCCATAGGTAGTAAATGAATCTGTATTTTTGTAGATGCTGCACCATTGAAATTTAACATACATCTTCTAAAAACTAAATGCTCTTCTTTTGTGGATATTATTTTTCATGTATTCTAATTTTTTTCCTTCATAAGGGATCTGAGTTAAACAGCTGTAAAGTACTGTTGCTGGGCTATAGAGTTCAGCCTGGAAAACCAGTTGAATATGAGGAAATTACCTCAATCTTTATATTTTTTGTCTATGGCAATTTCTGAAATAGATAACTGCAGTCTAGGCCAGAACATAAGTGTTTTGTCATTTTTTTATATCCTTTTTTTATTTTGAAAAGAAATTTGTTTAAATTTAAGCATTATTTAAAATAATTATTCCCCCCAACACCTTGGATTTAATTTCAGTCACAAAACCCTGACCCAAAAAGTCAGACTCACTGTTTGCATCTTTAAATTTATTCTTAGTAGAGCATTATTGTTAGTATTTTTTTTACAATCTTCAACAGTTTCTCCTGTCATTTTGAAAACAAGTTTTTTCTGTGAGTCATTGTAATAAATTATTTCATCAAAGTTCTCTGTAAAAAATTAAAGATAGTATTAGTTGCTTAACTAAAGTTGCTATAATAATACAATATTTAATACTTTATTACAATTTACAGGGTTTTTTTTCTTTTTTTTTTTCTGACAGGACCACATAGCCCTCTTTTCAAAGCTAAGAATCATAGGACATTCCATATTGTTAAAAAACACTGATGCCAGTTTAGCCCATTTCAAATAAAATCCAGTCCTTAACTCTGAAGAAAGAAAATAAAAACAAATAACAAATGAAAAAAAAAAGAAACCAAGATTAAACACACTTAGATAAATCTATTTTTAACATGAGCTTTCTGTCATACAATTTGGAAGGAACATAAGAGTAGAATAATTCTAATTGCAAATCTTTTAACAGAAACATATAATTTGTAGCTGCATAGTTCAATCTGAATCTTTAAAAGGCCAAAAGTCTGGTTTTCAACAAAACAAAGGAAAACAAACAAGTGAAACCAAGCAGCTTCTGAAGAACTACATAAATAAATTGTCGTTTAGGGTTAATTTAAAAACCCCAAAATTATCAGAATTTTTAAATTTCATTTTCACTTGTGGGAGTGAAAATATTATAAATTTTTTTTCAGTCTTTCTCATTGTATTTATAATCCTGTGTAAGTTTTTGCATATTCAAACCCTGAATGAAACTTGTTAGAGTTCAGAAAAAGAAAGGTCTATCAAATCAAAGCTCAAAGCTTTGGCTCAACATGACTTTTGCATAGAGCTGCAGCTAATTTGACCAAACCCTTGGACAAACAATGGGAACATTTCAATCTTTCAGCTGATCACATGTTTATTTATCTTATGCATGTGAGTTTATCTGTGCTCAAAGGGACCTTGGACTTTTCAAATCCTCCCCGAAGTCCTTCCACTGAAGGACTTGCTCTGAAACTGGCAGATTTTGATCCATGGCATTAATCCTAGTTCTATCTAAATGAAAAGCATGAGTCCCATTGAATTCAGTGGACCTATGGACTAATGATGAATAGGAAATGATGTGGGAACATCTCTCAGTGGATAAAAAAATACTTTTATTTCATTAATTTTTTTTGTATTTTGCTTTCATTATTTTGTTCTATTTCTTATTCTACATGTATAGGAAATATGAAATAAGAGAATTTTACCTCTTATCAAATGTATTTAATTTTTCAGAGGGCTACCAAGGCAAAATTATGTCCTAGTTCAGATTGGTGACACGGTCAGAGAAAGGGAAATGTGGAGGAAAGAAAGGGGAAAGACATTTCTTTTTTCTTTTGCCCTTGTTTTTACTGGCTTTCTACAAAACTATCAATAACTAGTGACTATTTTCTTATGATATCTTACAATTTATGTAGCTGCTCTGCCTTTTTTCAGAGTTTTCCTAGAAAACTGCATAGCAGCTTACAATTGTTAAGTGCCACTGCCACATAGGAACTTGGTCTTGTAAAGTGCTAGGTGCCCTTCATCATCAAATGAAACAAGTGGAACTGAGCACACTTGAATTCCCTGTGGAAATTATAATGAAGACTGTCAAAATTACATAATGCTATCAGATAATCTATCAACATTCCTCAGAGGAGGAAAACATCTCTCTCCTATATGTGTGTAGTAACCAGAATTTCTACATTTGTCCTAGACCAATTTTTTGTTCATTGATTTGCGTCCACTGGAAAAACACTAGAAAAGAAAAAAATTAGTTTTTCTTTCTCATTTATTAAGAGTAGTCTGCTGATCAGAGAAGGACTGATCTGCATTCACAGAAAACTCATTCACTGTGTTCTAGATGGTATCATGTTGCCAATTCATCCTACACTGCGTTTCATGCAAAAAAGCTGCTGGAGGAGCCTGTCTAGTAAAAAACTTTCAGAAATGTGAATTCCAGACATAGGAACTTCCTAGATGCTCTAAGAATGACCCCAAGAGAGCAGGAGTAAAATAGGGCCATCCCATTTTATGTAGAGCACTTGCTTAGATAGTACCTTCCTCAGGAGATTCTTGGTTTGTATCACCAAATCCTACTGTGTATTTTGCTTCATCCACCTTAATTCAGAGTTGCATATTAGCCACTTATAAGACACATAAAATTTTGGTGCTGCAATGCTCAATGGTGTCCTGACTAAAAATACATTGAAATACATCATGTAGTGATCTCGGAAAATAAATCCCTCCGCTGCCTGATTTATCCCTTTGACAGAAAGTACCCTTCTTCTATCTTCAATTTCCCCCCTGCTAAAGACTCCATGGAAAGGTTTGTATGTCTTTGTTACAGTTGTCCCAGCTGGCATTCTAGTCTTCATCCAGGTGTCCTTCATTTTCCACTGGAGTGGGACATCACATCTTCTTTTATCTTGTCCTACCATGGACAATAAGTCCTGGCAAAGTCATACAAGAGGGGCAGCTGGGAGGAGTGTCTTAACTGTTGCAGAGAGATTTGACAAAGACTGGTTGATAAAACCCTTCTGCTGAGATAGTTCTCAGTGTGAAAATAGCAAAAAGGTCTAGAAATGTATGCAGCTGGCTTACTCAGAGGGCTGGTTCCAATGCATGCTTATTATGTTTATCCTATTTCAGCTGTTTGGGGTTCTCGGAGCACATGTTGCATTTAAAGCACAGTGGTGTTTCCTCTGTCTCTGTAATGACTCTGTGACTGAGGCTGAAGGTGCAAGCAGGCCAAGCACGTGCTCCTCAGAAGAGGAAACTGAGTCACTTCATGTGTGTCCAAGAGATGAACACAGTGAGAGAGAGGGAGAGCCGAGACTGAAATGCTGAAGCAGGGGCAACACTTTGAGCATAGACTATCCCTTAGGACTTATGACTGAGATGTCCTGTGTCCCCAACAGCCGCTGGAACTGTTGGGATGAGGTCTGTGCTGGGATCTTCCTGTGTAAGTCTACGACTTCAAGGAGAAGTTCAGAAAAATAACTAAACTCATAGGAGACAGTATGTGGAAAGAATAGCCAAACATGTCTCTTTTGCCCAAATTATTTACTTTTTTATTATAAAATCTATTTCTACATCTGAAATTCTACCTGGAAATTCACACTCCATAGTAAGGAATATAAATACAGCAATTTTGCTCTAGTTTTTATAGGTCTTATCCTTTGGCATTTTTGTTCTACAGTATGCTGTATTTGTAATAATTGTAGAGAACATATATTTTTGTCTCTCTTTTTTGATATAGGTCTATTTCTATATAGATCTACACGTACATATGAATATTTTTTCTTTATTTTTTAGTCTCAATTGTATTTGAAGAATTATAGATGTTTCTTGGATGGATTTTCTAAATCGGCCAAGACTTTTTTTTCTCAGAATGACAATAGTTCTCTCTCCCTCCTTTTCCTTCCTATCTCAAGCTTGTTAACATTTGAAAAAATGCTGTTTAGTATTGGACACATGGAGGTGTTCAGTAATGTAATTTCTCAGGGTTGCTGTAGGAAATATTGGCAAATTATATCCCTCAGTTGAGATGGTTTGTGATCCAGTCCTATTTCTCACAAAAACATCTAGCTTTAATGAGAATTATCATACTCAGAACTAGACATATTATTTTCCAAAGGTTTTCTAAAAGACTGCTGACAGCTGCTGAAAAATGACAAAGTCTCTTTTTACCTCAAAAAGCTATTTAATTTCTTCTACACAAAGTTTCTGGTATTTTCTCCTCTGTACTTGTAGTTAAATTTGGAAGCCACTCTTTCACCAAACTAATATGAGTAGACAGTAATAATTAAAAAAAAGACCATTCACCATTAATATGCTATCGCCAATCTCTTGTCAAGACTTGGCTAGGGCTGAACCCAGAGATCTTCTGCTTATGCACTATGCCCATGAACAATTCCTGAGTAAAGATTATGGGACAGCAAATTGAGACTTAAGTGCTACCATGAAATTTTGTGGGTGCATGCCTTTACCTGTACCAAGGCTCACTGAAGCCAGCATGACTCTGAGCCCAGCTGGAAGCTGCCTGAGCAGGGCTTATCATGGGGCTGTGACACTGATAGGACATACTGTGAAAGCTGAAGTAAGGACCAGGCACCTTCACAGACCCCTTGCTTAGGTTACCCTTCACATGTATCTTGAATTTTCCTAAAAACTAGGTCTACCCCACAAATGAGTTTTGCTTGTGCTTTGGATAGTCACTCAAGAGTTTTCACTGCGTAAATTGGTGTGCATGTGCTACCTTCAGCTCTCATGGTAGGCAGGTATCTTCTGTGCAGACAGGCAATGTTTGCAAAAAGGACATTCATTATCATAAATACAGAGAGCAGAAGACAATGCTTTGTCCCTCACTCTTCAATAGAGGAATATAACTATAGAAGCTGAGAGTCACAATGTGTATCAGATGACACCTGCTCTCTCTGCTCTTTGAAATGTATCTCTCATTGTTTTACTCTTTCTTCTTTAATCATGCAGAATAAAATTATTTTTATCTCTCAAGGAGAAATATCTTTGTTTTGTTTGTAACTACTGTTCAACAGATTCTTTGGCAGCTGATGGCTTGGTTTCATCATTTATAGAACTAAAACTTCATCCTAACATTTTGTTGGGTTTTTTGTCTTTAAATTATGGTGTGTAGAAGAACAGCCTTCACCTGCTATATTAAAAAAAAAAAAAAAAAAGAAAAAAGATACTGTCTCTTTAATGAAACGAAAGCAACAATATACTGTATTACTGAATGCAAATGCAATAAGGAATAACATATAGCTCTGGTTATGTTATATGACATTTGGCTTAGCAGTATTAACATATTGCACAAAATCTGCATTTTCCCTATTGCAGAAAATAGGACCATAAAAGACATGGGAAATTAATTTCTTCCATATGATCATAAAATAAATATTCTTTTTTTTCTTTTTCTTCTCTTCAGTCATTTGCAGTAAGATTTTAGTGTTACTTCTTTCTTAAGCCAGCTCTTTATCATGTATGTATTAGGCAAACAGTACAAGGAGAAATGGAACAAGATGGCAGTTATAGCAGTGGCAAGATGCAAATTTATTCTGAAAAAAAGTAATATGTGCACAATATCAAGCATGCTTAAGTTTGTGCCAGGAAAACTATTACGAATGAAGAATGGATGGGATGGAATTTTGCATCATACATGATTACATGTTGCTTAACTTCATAGAAGAGTCTTTGTCTACTCCTGATGTCCCAGGTACCACCAAGAGAAGCTTCTTACCCCACTGCTAGAGTGAAAATGGCAACAGATACCCCAGCAGTATTCAACTGCAACATGACTCTTTGTTTCAGAAATTAAAGAAATAGACCTCAAAAAGATGACAGAGAAAATTCACAGACCATTGAACTGCAGGCACTAACTCCAGGTAGGGAGAGGGGGATGAATTTATTACATCTTGTATTTGTAATTGAAAGTCTGTAATTGTTTTCTGCTTCATTTTCCCCAAGTTTAATTAGGCTACATTATGTATGTGATGTTGTTGTCACTGTTTTTCCTCCTGTCTCTCTCATATTGTATGACACATGACTGAGTGTAGCCAAGCAGAGGAAGAGTCATTTTCACTGACACCACTTGAAAACATTTTTATAGAAAAGTAAGGGATGAAGAATTAAAAAGAGCAGAAAAGAAGAAATAAAATACTTTAAAGATAGATCTCTACATTAATTCATCATGAAGCAAAAGAGAAATAATAAAAACTCTTCTTCAGGTGCCAATTCAATTGAAATGAACCAGACTAGGTACTGTATTGGTACAGCGTAAAAATAGATGACAGTGAGTAATGGTGTGAACAAAAAACCATGAGGAACATCACAGGAATGGATGTTGGATGGCCTTTGCACAGCAGAGGTAGATAAAGGTTATAACAAACTGTTTACTGACCATGTACACTTACTAGAATTAAGAGGTCAGTTGAACAAGAGCTCACCTAGTAAGAGCTTTCTCAGTAGTGTGACTTATCAGCTGTTGTACAGTACCAGAGCACTGCCCAGTTATTGCTCCATAACTTTTCAGTAACATTTCTGTCCTTCAAAAGTCTACATTCTACCATTAGTTAAGGCTTTTTCTTTTGCATTTCTACATTTCCCCCAACTTTGCATCAATTTACTGTAATTAATACATGTGCCTCTAAAAGAAAAGAAAATAAATAAAAAAGCACCATGTTTTATTGAACAAAATATAGCATGTGCAAGGAAGGGAAGGGAGGAATTATAGAAACAAACCAGTGCTGAAGAATTTTGCATTAGCTGGTGCTTTTTGTTGTTGTCGTATTTGCACAGATCGTTTTAGGCTCCTCAGTCCAGGTTGTAGCAAAACACTATCAAAACAAATACTCTTGCAAAATGTTTGAGCTTCGCAGCTTAACATGTGCATCTTGAACCGCTTAAGCAGCATGGTTATCTTCTTTTTTGTTTTTCTCCGGAATTTAACAGACCGTAAATTGTATACAAAAACGCATTATGCACCAGTGATTAAATGTTCTTACAACATTAATATTTATCAAGGGGTACTTCATAGCTAGAAAGTAGGTAACTATATTTTATTTCCTAAGAGAACATTTTCTATAGTTTTCCTTCATTTCCCAGCTACACAGAAAACATCTCTAAAGTGCACTTCCCAAGTGTAGTTAGAGAATAGGAAGGAATGTAAAGTTTTTAAAAACAGCCCTTATTAACTTTTCCTTCCATTGATTCTACTGTAAACTCTAAAAAGCCTTTTTAAAAAGCAAGTTCTCATACACTCAGCAGGTGAAATGTTCCCACAAAAAATAAAAGTAAACAAATTCCAAACCACCCCGAACAATGAAAAACCAGCATATTACAATCTTTTCTCTTGACTACTCATATCCTAGTATATATTTACTGTTTTTATTGCACATTTATGAAAACGGTTGTCCTATATATTTAAAAAAAAATAGTTTCTTTATCTGTGCTAACACATTCTTGTGCATCCTTAATAAACTAGTTACTTTCAACAACATGTAGGTAATAGAAAAACAATGGAATCAAACCAAGGAGATAATTTGTATTGTAGATGTTAATAGACTTCTAGTGTAATTCAGTTGTGAAAAAAAAGAGTTGAATTTTGGAAGTTCTTGGCTCCCATTTTCTGTGGAAATCTGCTGGCTATGTGACAGCAGAACTCAAAACGTGATTCACAATGAATGTCAATCCTTCACCTCCAATATGAAGGCTTCCCAACTATTCAACTTGCTGAGCATAACTGGTTTTACTTAACATATCTAGAAAAGGCTGCTCCTGTTCAACTGACCAGTGAGAAAGGACTGGACTTCTTCAAAACGGGTATTGGAGCAACAGTTTGTTATATATTTCTTTATACTTTTTAACTGTCCGATCCCACCTTGTAAGGAGAGCACTTGTTTGTTCAGCTAAAAGGAACCCCCTTCATGCTCCTTTTGGGTTTGCTCAGTCAACTGTTTTGTGCAACAGTGGCAGAGGCACACTGGAATTGTGTACCCATTCATTGTGATTACACAGACAGAAGCAAATGTATGTTGTCTGTGACGGTAGATGGGAAAGGGAAAGGAGATGAATGGTTCCCATGGATAAGAGGACAGTAAGTTTTGTTTGGGGTTCTTTTTGTGGTTGCTTTTTTTTCTTTTCTTTTTCTTATTCTTTTCTCTTTTTTGGTTAAATTTTGTTTTGCTGTTCTTTTTGTGGGTTTTTGTTGGGGTGTTTTGTGGGCTTTTCTGGGTTTTTTTGGTTTGTTTGGTTTTTTCCTGTTTTTTTTTTTTCTTTTTTTTCGTGTTTTTTCCTTTTTTTTTTTTTTTTTTTTTTTTTTTTTTTTTTTTTTTTTTTTTTGCTATGTCATGAAATCATAGCAGTCATTCCTCTAATAGAAACTGACAGGACATAAAAGACAGAACTATCAGATGAACACACACAATGACTAGAAATATATCGACAGAGAAAAGACTTAATTTAGCTTTGAGAAACTGTCCCAAAAATAAAATCCTGTATTAACAAGTGCAAAAAATAAACAAAAAAAAAAGAAACTCCAAACATTAAAACACAGTGTATAAAATGGTGTGAGAAAGTTAAGTCACCAAACAGCCTTTTAGTCAATAAAAAGCTGCATTTGTGTGTCCTTGTTGTTTAGGTAACGGCCCATTCTTTTCATTTTACCCAAAAGGTCATTCAAGAAGAGCTCTGAGGGTAAAGCACTCAGTCCTTGCTATTTTTTACTGTAGTAATTTGGGCCTGTTGTGTTTCTATCATGTAAGATGAATCCTTTCTTTTATTCCTCATTGGTTGGATTATCTTCCAAAGTTGTTATGCTTCCAAAGCCCAGTCCTGTTGAGTTCTGTGCTGCTGAGACTGTAAGTACTGTATGTAAGAGAATTAATACAAGAACACACAGTTTAAGTCTGCTGTTACACAGTCTTGATGCTGATGAAACTGTGAGCGATGTCCTGTGACACATTGTTGAGCCACTTGTTTTTATAGTCCCTTTGGGTTGATGATCTGATAATAGTCCCCATCTGACATCACAGCATTCTGGTTCTGCATTGGTTGGATAGTTTTCATAGAGCCCTGTAGGGTAAACACAAAAGAAAAATAAATACCAGGCACAAGGATTGGCAGAAATAGTAGCTTGAAGGAACAGCTGACATTTAGTCTAATCTGTCGAATCCACATCTTATGGGTGAGACTGAGGCCCTCAGAAGTCCTGCAATTCTGTATAATTATAGACGTTGAAGGAATATGCATCATCCAACAGGAAGCAGCATTCAAAAGGTCATTCAGCAGAAGTATGACACTAAACATGATTGTGTAAAGAAGCAACATGAAAAAGCAATTGATATTTGAATGATAATGGTATTTGAATTCTTCCTTCTTGGGAAGTAACAAACAATGATGAAGTAAGAGCTAATTAACCCAGATGTTTCCACAAAATTTGGACTTTAAAATTCTTCTTTCAGTATGTGACCATATAAAGACAGACATTAAATAACAAATAATGATGCACTGATGATATTGGCTATTTTAATTTTCAAACCTATGTAAATTAAGCTGTATCGCAGGAAGAACTTCCAAACAGAGCTGTTCAGAACCTGTTTGTTTATCCTAATTCATCTGAGTTCTTCCAGTTGGATATTCCCTTCAACATATTCCATTGGTGAAAAAAAATCTGTCCTTGCTACCAATGAAGTTTCCTATTATAGAGATAGGCCATTTTTGCCTTTGAATTTTACTGAGTTCAAATTATCTGATTATGACTTTTTGAACACTAAGAGGAACTGTATATTTTTGGAAATTCTCAGTGTTGTCTGCCTTACTATACAGCAGATTAACATAACCAGAGTGTTCTGTTTGCTTCTCACATACCTTTTCCTCTGATAAATTAAAATGAAAAAATTTGGCTATTTAACTAGTGTTCAAATGCAAGAATGTCTAACATAATGGACAAACACATTTTCTCTTTTTAAACTGATCTTAGATTAAGTTCTGCAGTAAATAATATACTCTGTGGTAGAACTAGGTTTTTCCAGGAAAAAAAAATCTATCTGGGATGAAATATTAGGATGGTGATTTTGAAAGCAGCTTTATTTTTTAGAACAATAATTACATTTTCTCCAAAATATCACAACAACAATATTACTTTCAAAAAAGAAATTAAGGTGCAACATTCTGAGGTCCAGGCATCAGATTTCTTGCGCTTTGCGAATAACCTGTAAAGAAAAGCAGTATACTTTAAAATATGATAAACTTGAATGCTTTGGTTCCTATTTCCATAAACAAAAAATGTGTTAGGTATGTTAAGAATGTTAAGGTGCCTAGGTTGACAGATTTTTATATAGCTGACACAATTTTCTGCTAAGCTATATCTGAGTCGAAATAAAGTTGTATTTGTTTTTGGATTTAACCAAATTTTTAAAGATACGGGAAGGAAAGCAACTTGTTTCATGTTCTGTAAATTCAGAGTTTATCCTATGCTAAACCTGACCAATTTTTCCATTTCTGCAGTCAGAAACTTAATGCAACATCCGAAAGGTTGAAAATCATTTATTCTCACTCTAGATCATGGTTGAAAGAATCATTTCTTAAAAAAGAAATTCTATTGTGTTTGGGAACTTCTGGACAATTGTTCATTGAACACATAATAAAACAGTCTTTTTTCTGAGACCCATCTTTTGTGCATAAGTCTGTTTTTAAACATACAGGCAATGCCTCCCAAAGCAGGGAATTATGATTTGTTCTGTGAACTGCAGCAGCTCAAATGATTAGTAGTAATTGAAGAGACACAGAGAATGGTTAATGCTTTGATCCCACTGAGGCTTGTTTACTTTTCTAGCTACGTTTTCTGCCTTTCTTGTTACTGGAAAACCCAGAATTCCTTTGAAATCAAAGCTATGTATATAAGTTGGCAATCAAAAGGTATTTAAATAGTTTATATGCACTTACTGAATTATAAATAAATTGATGACAGCTCTATATTCAAAGATGAATTGAACATGTTCCTTAATGTAAAATTGCATTTCCTCTTTATTTCAATTTAGCAATTGAATTTAGGTTTTGAATTTGCAGTTACATATTAAATAAACAATTAACTACAGAGCCTCTATTCATATGACAGTCTAGAAGATTTAGATAAATTCAGTAAAACCTTTTGTACTGAGCACAATACATGTTCTTCACCACATACTCGTTTGTAGACATAAATATAAACTTTTACCCCTTGGATCTAATTAGTCCATCTATTAAGTCAGAGGTCTGCAAATGTGTGACAACTAGAAGTCCAGGTAATGCGACTACATCTCCTTGGAAAATCAAGGAGGAAAACCCAGTTTGTTCTTTTATCAAAATATTATTAGAATCATAGAATGGCTTGGGTTGGAGGGCACCTTAAAGATCATCTAGTTTCAACTTCTCTGCTGTGTGCAGGGACATCTTTCACCAGGTTGCTCAAAGATCCACCCAACTTGGCCTTGAACACTTCCAGGGATGTGGACTCCACAGCTTCTCTAGGCAACCTGTTTTAGTTCCTCACCACCCTCACAGTAAAGAAGCTTGCCTAGGTCCCTCTGGATGGCATCCCATCCTTCAGTGTCAACCACTCCACTCATCTGCAAATTTACTAAGGGGGAACTTGATCTCTTAGTTGAGAAATATATTAGATAACTTCATTGTAGAAGACCGCTAGTTGGTCAGGCAAGACTGGCTCTTGTTGAAGCCATATTGACTGTCTCAAACCACCTCCCTGTTCTCCATGTGCCTTGGCACACCTTCTAGCACAGGATCTGTTCCATGATCTTTCCAGCCACAGTGGTGAGTCTGACAGCTTTGTAGTTCCCAGCCTCTTCCTTGACCTATTAATTCTTGCCCTTTTTAAAGATGGGTTCAATGTTGCCTGTGTTTCAGTCACCTGGAACTTGATTGCTATGACTTTTCGAATATCATGGAGTGTGGCCTAGCAACTACACCAGCCAATTCCCTTGGGTCTCTGGGGATGTAACTCCTTGGTCTCACAGACTTGTGTACGTTCATGTTCCTCAGGAGAGTGGGAACCTGATCTTTACTTACAGTAGGAGGGGCTTTAGATCCAGTCCACATCCTGCTGTCAGTCCAGTTAAAATATATAGGAAGAGAGATTGCCATTCAAGACTGAGGCAAAACTGTTGTTGAGTACCTCAGACTCCTCCTCATCCAATGTTGAGTTTTCCAACAATGTTTATGGGGATATGCCTTCTTTGGCCTTCCTTTCCTTGTTAATATATGTATAGAATCCCTTTTTATTCATTTTTTGCATGCCTTTACAAGTTCAGTTCCAGCTTCCTCTTGACCTTCCTTGCCCCATCCCTACATAATCTGATTTCATCTCTATGCTTTTCCAGGGTTACCTGTCCTTGCTTCCACTGCCTGTGCATTTGCTTCTCTCCCTTTTGTTTGACTGGTATTTTTGTTTAAATATTAAATACATAGGTATAAGAAATGAAAATGATATCTGTACCCATCAAACTATCAAGGCTTCCCCCTTCCTCACTTGTCTTTATAGTTGTTTGTAGACATCTTTATTTTATATTAATTGGATGTTTGGTAACTCTATTTCTGAGGCTGATCGGTCACTTGTTACTGGCTTGACTTAATTTTTTTTTTAAGTGCTTTTTACTTAAAATTCTCAGTTCTGTGTCTTCATTAGTCAGCTTTTCCCAGCACTCAGCTATATTCCACCAATAGAAAACTTAGTCCATACGGAGGTACTTGGATCTTTATTATAATCAAGGATCTAGAATTTGCCAAGAGACTTTTTGATTTCAAATCATTCTCCAGACAGATACACTATCACTCAGAAAGGTCATGCAAAAGCTCTCTCTTTTCTTTGTAATCACATAGGTTTTTTTCCACATGAAAATAACATTTTGGTGATCAGCACAGAAGTTACATCTGTAGGGACTGTGTGTTACTAATGCTGATGCAAGTATTAAGGTTACTGGTTCCACTGAGATTGTTAATGGAGATATGAGAAAGAAATCCTGCAAGTCCTGCCTAGCTGAATCAGACTGAACGAAAAAGGAGTGACAGCATGAATACCATATTCACTTTATAGAATGTGCCTTGGGGGAAAAGCAGCAAAGCCAAAAAAAGTTCTAACACAAAAATTGAAATCACAAAGACATGGTCTGCTGGTCAGCTAGAACACCATCTAACTCAGAGACTGCTGTGGTTTCTGCCTGAGCAGGTGCAGGAAACAGCCCGTAAAAGCAGTGGTTGCATTCCTAAGACTCTCCTCAGCACTGTCAGGATGTGTGACACTTGTGGCTGAATTTGAATCTGCAACAGGTGGTCTGACTTGGCTTCTTGGTCTATTTGTAGATAAAGAGTTATGGAGCCATAATATTCTGCATTATGGGAAACTAATCTGGTTGATGTATGTGTTGTCATTGCTGGAAAATTTGGGAAGCCACAGAAACAAATCAGACCTTATGATATGTTATGCTTTTTCATCTTTTGCTTTCTGTAGAACCCTAACCTGCGTTCATTTTTCACATAGATTCCTGATTATTTTTGAGAGGTGTATGAAGCTTCTTGTGCTTGAAGAAAAGACCTTGAAACAAGATAAGTGGATGTAGTATACCAGAAGTTTTGAATACTCCATTTTATTGTGAAGCTCAAAGTAAATAGTGTCTGCCAAGAGTGATCTATCCAACACTGACATCATTGTATCAGTGAATGCCAGCACTCTGCATGGCATTTCTGTTTCTGAGGAATTATTTCTGAGATTTCAGTATTAACATTTTCCAACTGTGGAAGTGAAGAGACACATTAGATATTATATGAATAGATTTCACTGCTTTCGTACAACTGATCTGGAAGCCAGAACTTTTTGATCTTATCCAGATGGTCTTCTCAATTTCTAAATTGCTGTGTCTGTGACACATCATGATGATTAGATGTATTTTATACATTTCACATTACAAAAAAATGAAACAAATTTTGTGTAGAAGAATATTGAAGATAAATGAATTATCTTATTCAAACAGATTATTCTTAAACTGGCGATTAAGACTGTTCAGCTCTTTTGAAAAGGTTAACTTCTATTACTCAATTCCAATTGTCTCAAATATCTGTGTTGGAGATATGTGGTGTTGTGTTTTAAGAAATTTTTATCACTATATGTTGGTTATTATTTCAGATAGTCAACTCATGAAGATTTTCTTATGTGCATGTGCCTATGTCCAACAAGAATTCATTGTGTTTCTTCATTATATATGTATTTCTTCCCTAAATTATGCATAGGACTAATTTCCTGCTGCTGGTGTAAATCAGTGTTACCCCTCTAAAACTGAGCTGCTGCAAGTCAGAACTCAGACTGACTCAGCTGACTCTCAAAACTATATAATGAAGATTTTTATCTCTACACTTTTGAGATACAGGAAAACTTGCTTCTAGAAAGCATTTGTCTTTCTCAAGTCCCTCTCCAGTTTTGCTTCTATATGTAGAGTCTTTGACCAAAAGGATGTATTATTGTGATATGATAGGAGAGGGTTATACATATCTAAGGGCTGTGTCACCATAGAAACTTTAAGAGATATCAATAAGTAAATTGTCTGAGTCATTATTATAGGAGATGAATATTTACAGCTACTAAATCTATTATGACCTGGAATCTTATTCATGGGAAAGCCACAATTCTCAAGCCTAGAAGAACACTAGACTCAAAAAGATGAGCTATTTAGTTGATAGATTTTGCTGAAAAAAACCATGTCAAATTTTCCCAGTAAGCAGATCCATGGCTAGTAATGATTACAACCATACTTATCAAATATAAAAGGGATTTATCCTGCTGTCTGTGTTAGCTTAATATTTTGATATTTTAGGACCTATTAAGAGGTGCAGACAGGAGGTAAATGCTCATTATTATAAGATAAGACATTTTTAGAGAAAGAATTTGGATCAAATATATAGGGTTTTTGAATTTGCCAAGAAGAACATAAAGCAGATTGAATTCAGAGTGATTTTCTCTTCTTGAATTGTTCTATGAAATAGATAGATTCTATTACTTTCTATATACCACATTTTCTCAAGGAAATTGTTTTTCAAATTTCACTGAAATCAGGGCATCTGTTTGGAGGAGACACGCTATAGCCAAACCTGTTGGTGAAACCCAGTCACACATCTGCCCCTTGAGAGGAAGCTGCAGTTTACAGAATTTCTTCTAATACTTTTGCTGAGCTTTGCTAGTCATCAAACTTATACAGATTGATGAGAATTCTCTGTAATAATTCTCACTGTGTCTTTAGAAACAATATTGTGTGCTATGAGGCATGACTGACAGTGTTATTTCCAGTGAATTCTTTAAAGGAGGTGGAGTTTCCATGTGAGTGTTACTTTGCATGAATCACATAAACATATGTTACTGTTATTTGCCAAAAATTAGTTCACATTGTGTTCCAAACAACTGAGAGGTTAATCAGAACACATAAAATTAGGAGTCTGAATTAATATGAACTGAAAGATATTAGTGATTTAAAGTACCTGAATCACCTGTCTACTTACCTCTTCTCTCCCTTTACTTTCTCCTTCTGTAGGAGTAAGTATCAGAAGTCTGTTCAACGCTTTCTGAAAAGCATCACAAGTCTGTTCAAAATCGAATAGACAAATTTGATTCTCCTCTTGATGGCAGAAGACTTGTTCTGATGCCGCTGCTCTTAGGAAGTACTAAAGAATGCCATGCTAATTTTGGAAGAAGTTGATGCAACACATCTCTGCCTTATTGTAGCTCACTACATTCTCTTCCTTTCCTTCAAAGAGGAACTCTCCTTCTCCATTAAATGCCATGACGTCTATTGTACAGATAGAGAGAGTGAGTATGTGGCTGGGATTTCTGGCCTGAGACTTGATGCTGGGTGATGGCCCTGTTATGCCACAGGGCACAAAGGGACCATAAGTCATGGTCATTTCAAAGAAAGCCCTTAAGACACAATTAGCCCTAAGTCTGCACTCTAAATTGGTCCAGACTTGGCACGTGGACAGCAATTTCTCCAAACAGTCAGAACAGGCTGTATTAACAAGTAATTTTTGGGAATATGAGAAGATCTGTACAATGAAGTGGCTGGTACTGAGTACCTATCTCATGTCAACCCTAAATGCCTCTGAAGGGATTTTCCCCCACTCTAGTCTAATTTTTTAGACCAAATGTGCATCAATGGTTGGCATAGGGTACTATGATGCTGTAGCCCATTTAGTTAAGAAGAGATGACTACATTTACAATATAAAACAATCCTGCTGGAATGAACACTCTTTTCTTAGAAGTTACAGGTAAAAACCTTGACCTGGAATTTTGCATGGGACTAATTCACTGTAATTTTCCATGTACACCTGAAAAACTATTGTTATCTCCCTCAAATGAGATTTTGGTTTGCATGGGCAGTTCTAGACAGCTGAACTGTAAAAAGAAACATTGGATGAAACCACTGGAAACTTTACTCATATGGATATGAACTCCAAAGGTCTAAACTGAAAGTAATCATCCAGTTTTAATGAATCTGAAAACCAGCGGGTTACAGCACAGCACCTGATGGAAGGATCAACTTTTTTCCTTTTATGTCCTGGAAGAAAGCGGGCAGGAAGGGAACACTAAATTATTTCTGCCTAACTGCATATTTCCACAATCAGAACCACACTGTGATTCTGATTGTTTTGATTAATCTCTCAAGCACTTTCTCTTGCACTGCAGTTGTTCCACATCCTCAAATGCATTTCTACAAAAGATGAGTCCTGGTGATGCAAAATGAGGGTAGCATGCCTTCTCCCTTTCCTATTATAGGCATTTTTGGAGGTGATCAAGTTAGACATTCTCAGGCTAGAATACTTGTTACTTCTTCAGGAATTTCCAATAACTTGTTATTAATACATATTATAAACCACACTTTATTTTCTTTTAAACTTAATTACAAATATAACAATGACTGCAGTATTTATTGGGGAAAAATAGTTCTATGCTGTTTCTCATCATGAGGACCTTCCAAGGAAGGGTAAAGCCCTTGTTATTATATTCTTTTACAGCCTCCAGGTTTTTTTTTTTCAGGCCCCAACACCGCAAAAAATCCTGGTCTGAAAGAAAAAAAACAAAACAAAAACAATTTGTGGATTCCCTATTGTCCACCAGTACTGGCATGCACTCATGTCCAGCAGATCTCTGTGCTCTGGCTTACTGCTGTGGTAGGACAGGATTGAAAGGGGAGGTGGCAGCTCCCACTGCCAGGGCACCTCCCAGCATGGGGTATGGAGCCACACCAACCTCTACCTGTCTGCAATTGTAAAATTACAGGCAATGTTTTTGTGTTCATCCTGAGCTCTGGGCTGTAGTCAACACCAAATAAAATCAGCTATCCCTTGCATACCTTCTCTTGTTACTTGACATCTAAATATTGAATAAGGATACCTTTTTACCTTACTCTTTTTTTAATGAAGAGACAGATCAATAACTAGAAATCTCAGACGGTCTATACCAGACGGAAACACAAAAAGTGCAGTAGATGTCTCTCAAGACATGGGTGACCTTCTTTGAGCTGTTTTTTCTTCGAAAGGATTTCAAGTTATCTGTCACAAGCTATGCTGAGGTAGAGTGTTTTTTCTGCTGTTGAGCTCACTGGACTTTGAATGAAATAAATCTGTTTTCATTAAACTGCAAAGAGGTATAATTCTTTATTCCTGCAGAAGATTATAGTCTAATTTTTCATTGTTTAGTGGCAGGAAGCACTCTTACAGTGAGCTGCTGCTTAATAAGGGTGAAAATGGGTCCGTATTCCAGACAGAGTTTGAATTGCTGCCTCATATCTGTCCTCAACATCTTCCCTTGCACACAACTCTCTAGGGTCAGCACACTGCCTCCTGTGGGTCTGTGAACGCGAGCTCGGCTCTGCTGCTGCTGGGGTTGGGCTTGAGAGGACAAAAAGTTCAACCAAATATTTGTTAGTGGACAGCTGAGATGAGATTCAGGTGACCCTGATTTTTGGTGTCTGCAATAGACCCTGGTCTAGCAGCAGCTACAGCAATAGAGAACAGCCAGCGATGTGAGCAAGTCCTCCATCAGGTGAGGTGCCTGCTCAGGGTGGGTTAAATGCCTCTCAGCTCTACTGGCTACACCAAGACTCTAGGCAGAGCTTAGTCACAGAGTTAATGTGTACACACCAACATTAATAATACCTGCAACAAAATGAGTTTAATCCTCCCCTAAAGCTGCTTTTCCATCCCAGACTCGGAGATGTCAGTAATCTTTTCAAAATCATCTATTTTGTTTGTTTTAGGAAGGAATCTGGATTATGAGTTATACTAGGAAAATGAAGAGATGGATGCGTATTTCCTGACAGATTTTCTGAAATACATGCCAAGATGATTTTGCTGTTGGTTTGGTTTCTTGTCATTGTGTACATGTGTGTGTACACATACATATAGATTGTGTACTTGTGGTAAATAAAATTTCCCTAAGTCTCTCACTTCTACTATACTACCTTAGACTGGAAAATAATGCTCATTTGCTTACTGCATATACATATTGGAAGGCTATTAATTTTTAAAAAATGCATTGAAGTAAGGTAAGAATGTTGTTGATGATGCAAAATTGTAACTCAGCTCACTTTTTGTTATATTTTCTTTTGTATATGGATGGATATTGCTTGATTTTGTGCAATAAGTTTAATTTCCAAGGAAAATAAATCCAGTAAATGCCTTGCTACCAGAATCACCTTAAATCTAAACACAGGGTACAAGGTGAAGTGAGTTGCCATAATCCTTATGCCTGCATCTAGGATGGTATATAACATTTATGGATTCTTATAACTGACTCTAGTTTTAAGTAGCTTACCTTAGACAACTTATTTACTATCAAGATTTCCAGTGGAGCCCTAATTAAGAGGTGAAGACAGTTTAATTTCTGATATTTGGATGAGGATGTCAAGTGATCTAAGTGTTGAAACTCGTTTTTTATTAATTTACTGGGAATAAGTTGCCTAAATATCTTAAAGATTCTCAGATGATAGTCTAGGCACCATAAGTCTGAAGATAATATTGGTATAAACTAAAATTTTGTGTGGATAATCCCCATCCATTCCTGAAAAAAGTATCTGTGGTACTTGAGATATACATTACCAATATCTTTTACAATTAAAAAGTATTCATAAAATGTAACCAGACTCAATAGGAAAACAAACAAAAATCAAAAAAAGTTCTTCACAGGTGAACAACTGGTTCTTAAATTTCTTTGCTAGTGAAAGATGTTTTCTTAAACACTTTCTGAGAGCTGCTGTACAATTTTGAATGCTGTGCTTCAGATTCTTGATTCATCTGACATAAGAATGCAGGCAAACAAAGGTGAATATGCTAAAAACTGGATGCACGTTTTCTCTTTATTTTTCTGAATATTGAATGACATGCAACCTCTGAGTATTGCATGACATGAAGTAAAATAAATCCTTCACCAAATTATTAAATGTAAAAAATAAGCAGAATAATTTTTTTTCTAGAAATCTTGTTTTGTAAAGCTGATGACCGGCAGGCTATATCATAACTGTGCATTACTAGATCTGAGCTCAAATCCTAGCACCTCCAAGAAATCTTTCTGATGTGTAATACCTTTAGGGTCTCAGAGTTGGAGCTAAATCCGTGATATTTTGACTTAAGAAAACAAGTGAAATTGGTTTTTCTCTACTATACCTGTACAGATGAAACTTGATAGTCCTCCATAGATGACATCATCATTGTCTGGTAATATAAAGGGACACCTCGTTTGAACCTCCAAACAGTATTGCTTGCAAGGAATTCTGTTGCTGCAGTGAAACTGTGTGACTTCAAAATACTGGGAACAGAGCCAGGCTTTGTAGACAGTCTGGAAAAAAGAGAAGAACCAGAAATATAGATGGATGACAATAGCACTGTCATTATTAGAAGAACATACTGTACTGCACACCTACATTAATGCTGCTTTTGGAAGAAAATTTTGAGACAATATCACCTGGGTAAAATATGCTCTTAACTTTTGACTGTCCTCCCACTTCAGAAATGAAAACTCCAGCAAAGTCACTTAAAAGCAACAGTTATTTAGGACTAGGCTCAAGCTATTTTATTATCTTAGTTTGTAAACAGTTATGTTTCTTAGATGTGACTTTTTATTAGACGTGCATGCATGGAACACAGCCCTGTCCCTGCACCACCAAATCTCACCAAATGAGATCCGAATCTCATTTGAAGCTGCACAAGGACAAATTTATAAAACTGCCTGCAAGAAAGAGTTGAAAGCTGGGCTCAGGCCAAGCCTGTCTTTATACCATCTAGAGCTAAGCTATCAGGTTGCAATAGATGGTGCTGCTTCCCTACAAATAAAACCATATCCAGTCCACAGCATTAAAACACGCATTAGGGTACCTGAACACCGACAGCTGCAGACTAGGGGATAAATCTGCCACAGTGAAAACCTAAGTCTACATTTGGGTGCTAGAAGGAACATTTTAAAGATGCTCTCAACTGATGCTGCATGGCCGTGGCTGCAGGACTTGTGATTATTGCAATTATTGTCACCATTTAAACAGAGAAGTAAAATACACATGCTGATTTTAATTTTTGCTACGTTTTGTCTTCCAAACAATGATGTTTTTCATTAGTATTAAACTCTTTTGGACATGGAAATGTTTCATGTAAAATTCGGTTGGACACCAGGCTACAAAGGTGATAAAAACCTGTGTGACTGAGTACAGAGAAATTTCCTTGTTCCCCATTTTATTTTCTACTTAACTGTTTTGGAGTACATTATTTACTGTCTAGATACTTGCTATCTAGGTTGTTACATAACAAAAAAAAAATTCCTTTTTTGTATTTTTTTAATTATCTGAAAATCCTGGAAACTACTTTTTAATTAAACATAGACTGAAAACCAATATAGTCAGCTCATCATTTCCATTCTTTCTAAGAACGATGTAATAGAAAAGGAAACTGTAGATCAAATTCTTAAGCCAAGAAAGTTACAAAAAGATGACACCTGAAATGACCAGTCTAGATTAGTGTTTGGTTTGATCTCAGTATGTTTCATCTCAGTGGTTATAATTCTATGAATAGTAGCCTAAATTGTATAATTAATATCCATGTAGTAGCCCCAGAATCACCAAACTTTTATTTTAGATTGTTTGCAACAGTGGCAGGTATGTGGTAAGTTTCTAGGTGATAAAATGAAACCTTTATTACTAATCTATGGTTTGTGATTATCTCTTTATAGCAGTTTTTGCCTACTGCATTCTGTGGAACATGTTTTTTTTCATTAAAAATCCAATTTTAATTGCTTACTAAGGTTTCTTATTCACAGTAAATTATTAATGAGAAGGAGGACCAGGAGATGTGTGTATCTTTTGTTTTTAAATAAACTTTTAATCAGAAAGTGGTTTTCCCACTGTCAATTACATGACCACATTTCTGGTGCTTCAGTTGCTTTGCAGACATTTGCAACAATAAATCATAAAATCACAGAATATACTGAGATGGAAAATACCATGGATCATTGAGTTCAACTCTTGACCCTGCTCAGGACCATCTCCAGAAGTCACACCATATGCATAGTCCACACACTTCCTGAACTCTGTCAGGCTGGTGCTGTGACAACTTCCCTGGGGAGCCTGGTCCAGTTCTCAATGACTGTCTGGGTGAGGAACCTTTTCCTAGCTAAATCTCCTCTGACACAGCTTCAGGCCATTCCCATGGCTCCTCTCACTGGTCACCACAGAGAAGAAATCAGTGCTTGCCCCTCCTCTTCCCCTCACAAGGAAATTGTGACTGTAGTGAGGTCTCCTCTCAGTCTCCTCCAGGCTGAACAGACCAAGTGACCTCAGCTGCTCCTGACACGGCCTCTCCTCAAGGCCCTTCACCACCTTTGTTGCCCTCCTTTGGATGCTATCTAATAACTTCATATCTTATGTTGCCGTACCCAAAACTGCACTCAGGATTCAAGGTTAGGTGAAAAACAGCAATAGTTTTTCTATTTTCAATTAGTAATCATAGTCAATTGTTTGGAGGCAGGAATGCTGGGTCTGGTAACAGTTTTACATTCAAAGAGATTCTTTCTTGGTCTTAGACCTGTTTAGTATGACATGTCCTTTTCATAAAATAGATCTAATAGAAGTAAGTCGATTTATGACTCATATTTGAAAGTGTAAATCAGTTTTTAGGAAGTATATTGAACAGTCCACCATACATAGTAACAAGAAAATGAGCAAAACCGTGTGTCTACTGAAGCAAGACAGAAAATGTTTATTCAGGAGCAGAAGTAAATAATGCAATCGTGGGCTTCTATGAAGATTTTTGTATATCCAATCTCCATTCATACACATCATCTTCCTGCTCTGATTCACAAGTCCTCAGCTTTGTCTCAAAATTACTTTTGAACTGTCCATATTTCTAAAGAGTGCATGAGTATACCCGTTCCTAAGATCTGTTTCTCAGATGAATGCCTCCCATTCTGTATCCTTCCTTATTTTCTTTACCTTGCAGCTGATTTAAAGTGTGTCTATAGCCTATATTGACATTTTTAATATTCTGATTCCCTTTTGCTCTGTTTTACACAGTAAGGCTACATAGACTTCTAGACAAGGCGCATTCATGGTGTCTATCTGTCTGCCCACTGCCCTCACAGCTTCGGCCTGTGGTAATTACTCCATTTCCAGAGAGTACTGAGCCATTGTCAGGAAAAAAGATGTGTGCCAAGAGCTGCATCCAGTAAGCAGTTTTATCTTCTTCTGGAGAAAAAGGAAAACGATATAGGTGTTCATAGTTGAACTGTGCTGGTTTAGCTGGTAGACCAGAAGGTGGTCCCTCTCTGCTCTCACTGCTACAGACATGATTTAAATGCCTGTTTTCCTAACAAACATCCCAAATAATCTCTCCTACCCTCCCTGGACTTTCAAAGGTTTTACACAGACATCTTACATTCATGCTTAAATATGTGTTACCCAGGAGGAAGTAGAGAAGTGGGAGAATTCATGTCATATTTGTCCACATAACTCTGCTCAACAGCATTTGCATAAATCTCATGGCTAACCCATTTGAGTAAGACGACCCAGAGCAGTCTGATGTTTTTTTGTCTCAGGGACAATGAGAGGTGACTTTTTTAGCTTTAGTAGAAGCCCATAATCTGGAACTGAAATTTCTTGAAATTTCTTGATATTTTCCTAATAGTAAAGCAGATATTACAGCCTTTGATTGGCCAGTATTCCTTCTTTTACCCAGGAAAATATAGATTTTTTTGGTTGGGAATTTTGCTCTACCTCCTAGCAAGTCCAAAATGCTGATTTTCAGAGACTTAAAACATGCATTATGTAACAAGGCATGAAACTGTCAGTGAAATGCACATTGGCCTGTATATTGAGCTTGGTGTTCACTTTACAAACTATGCTTCAATATGAGTCCTTTCTTTCTTAAAGAACATCAATAGCTAAACTCAAAGATTTATAAACACAAAAGATGTTTTTATGAATAAGATATAATGGGTTTATAAATAAGATACGATAAGGTGGTTGAAACCTTTGAAATATCACAGTTCCTAACAGATACCTGGCAAATTAATTTCAAAGAACAGAAAAACCCTCATGTTTTTCTTTTGGTTTTTTTTTAACTCTTATATAACAAGGGAAAGAACTAAGATGAACTGGATTATTAATGCATCATGGCAACCACATACATAGACTAAATACCTGAATATATATAAATATCTCATCACTTTACCATCAACATAACTTTAGACATTCTGCATTTGAAAGAGATGCAGTCTTGGCTATTAGATGAGACACTGTAATGCAAGATGGTAGTATCCCATAAGAATAAAGTAATCTTTTATGTACAGAATCATAGATATAAAATCTCAGAAGGATTTAATGGCAATTTTGCTCACCTAAGTAAATTAAATTTACCTTACTTTGTACCTGGAGGAAAAAAAAATAAGAATACATGTTTGAAAAAGTGTGTGAAGTGCTGGCTTTATAAACCTATATTCATGTGTCTGAGGGCCTATCTAGAATGATCATCATCAAAGATATCTTGGTAGTTTTAAATTATTAACAGTATTATGATAAAAGCTTATTATAAATTGGGCAGAATAATTTATTATTTGGCATTCATTTTATTTCTACTGTACAAGTTTCAAGCAGAAAAAATATTTTATTATTTCAGTGACCAATAACCCAACACAAATATCCAGCTTCAGAAATTTGAAGAATTAAAGCATCACAAACAAACTAGACATTAAACTGCATCTACTTGTCAACTCATTAGAAATAATAAAAGATTCAGAGTTAACAGGAAGAAAGCAAGAGTGTGTGTAGAGAATTTTGAGAAACTGGAAGGGCACATTTTGTGCTTTTTCTCTCAGGACATTAGGAAGAACACTTATTTTTGTCTGCGTGGAGACTGGCAGTCCCTTTTTTATTTTTTTCCAGATATTCTGTATCTCATATCACACATGAGGT
The DNA here is from genome assembly GCF_027579445.1 of Ammospiza nelsoni. Taxonomy (NCBI): domain Eukaryota; kingdom Metazoa; phylum Chordata; class Aves; order Passeriformes; family Passerellidae; genus Ammospiza; species Ammospiza nelsoni. The sequence goes on from NC_080634.1 coordinate 84,020,261, forward strand.
GTCTGAGTTATTCTTTCTGCTCTTGAAAAGCAATCAGACAGAGTTCTTAGTTAATACTGTTGCATTAATCACCTAGAGAGGGACCAGGAGCTGCTGTCTCCCAGTGTGGACAGAATGGCTGGGTAGTAGAGCAAATTGGCTGACCACAGCCCTGGTCAATACACTAGCAGGGGTCCAATTGGCTGTGCAACTGCACAAAACTAATTTTGACAAGAGGACCTTTAAGGTCCCCTCCTGTCCAGGCCACTCTATGATCCCATGATTCCAAGATTCTCCTTGCAAAGACTGCAAAACCAATGGGAAGATAAAGTACCATGTGTGTATGCCCACAGTTTCCCTTCCTCCCTGTCTCATTCTCACTCACCCATACACTCACAATACATGTGATTCTGGATACCCTAAGCTCTGTCAAAACAGATTGAGCATGTAGCCCTAATCATCTGAGTCACACTGCAGGAGAGGTGTCAGTGGAATAGAATGGAAAAGCTCAATCAGTCTCATTCTCTACAAATGCCATTTCTTCCTGGCTTTCAAGAGATGAATTCAACTCACTTCTGTCCCTTCCCCTGTTGTTTCTGACTGCCATTTCCAGGAAGTACTTCAACCATTTTCCATAGAAAAGATTTTTTTTCCTCACTGAGGAAATGTTTGATGTTTTGGCTGGGCTATCATAATAATTGCATGAAAGGGAACTTAAAATCATAAAATAGATCTTACTGTGTAGATGTGGAGGATGGTGGGAGGAAAAGAAAGTAGGAAGAGGGAAGTCACAACAGAAATTCTCTCTCTCAAAATGGTAATTTTTTCTGAATCAAAATAAATTTTAACTGAATGCTTTGTGACCATATCTATTACTCACTGTGATAATGAAGTCTTCAAAGAGAGCACAACTGAATTACTTCACATACCAGTTTGGAAGGAAGAGGCCCCTTATGAACTTGAGAGGTGTTTTGATCAGTGACACTTTCACTGACACCAGGAAATTGTACCTTATTGGAATAAAGGTATTGCCTTCAGAAAGTGTGACATGATTCCAGCTCAACTTCTCTCAAATTTTGTGAGTATTTTGAAGTAAATTCTGCAGTTTTTATGTATACTCAGGTGTACCTCAAGTTGTGATTGACTAACTAATTAATTTTTCCAAGAATATTCATGCAATAACCTGTTATGTAAACTGAGCTTTTTCAGAAGAGCTGGATGGAGAAGCAGCATTCATTTAAAAATGAATAGTGATGTGACCCTCAGGTTTTGATACATTTTACCTTAGTGGTGCCTGGTACATGTTTACTCATTGACAGTGAATCAGCTGTGTATGGACAGTGAGATCTGTTCCTGTCAGCTTCAGCTAGAGCATATGACTTTCTGAAACCCTAAAGAGTGTAGTACAGGAGGTATCGCTTATATGCAGAGGGTAGTGTCTATTTCACGTGTCTAATATTTGCCTGACTCATAGACTTAGGGATTTTTGAACTATTTAAAGGCATTATATGTGCATTTAAAGTTAGGCCATATGTTTAAATACCATGGTTATTTTTTTGTTGTTGTTGGGTTGATCCTGATGTATTGTCTCTGTGGTATTCTGTGACGTTACCACAGCCAATAATGGTGTGTATTGTAGGGTCTTCAACATTTCAACATTTCTATGAAATATTTTTAAAGTATCTGCTTCAGCCTAAATTACTTTGCTTCATTTCAGCTTTCTTTTTAAAATTTTTTTTTATTATTCCACAATCTCAAAATGTAGACATTAAGAGCAGTAATAATACTTCATGTGTTGCCAATAACAGAGTTGGAGAAAAGCTACTGGCAAAGGCTAAAAAACCTTTCAAACCCTTACTTCCACAAATAAAGTTACTCACTCCTTCACTTAGAACAGTGCCTGAACACTGACCGGGCAAAAGATGAATCTATTAAACACTACATATAGGAAATAAGGGGATGAGATTGCAATTATGGATTTTATGTAGCAATGAGGAACCTCAGAAGAGCACACCTATTTCTCCCAGTGATAAACATTTTGCTGCAAAAGTCATTTCAAATATTATGAGTGCTTTACAGCAGCAAAGCAATGCTACATCTGTGAAGTGGAACCTCTAAAAGGTTTTTATTCTCAGATCACCGGGGTATTATGTGTTGGTTTGAAAGACAGCACATCTTCCTTAGGAAATACTTGGGTCAGTCTCAGTGCCTGCTTTGTGCTTTAGGACCTGAGATATCATGTTTTACAAGCACAGATGTCTGTTAGATAGCTTACAAGTGCATTTTATATAGACGTTGTAACCAAAATATAGAAGGCTAACTGGTACAAAACCTGATTAAGTTTGACAACTGTAGTGTTACAAATGTGGACTCCCCAAGGAACTTTGTCATTTTTGAGCATTAAGGGCAGTCTGACTTCAGGAGGACTGCATTTTGCATGCATACGATGGGATAAAAATCAGCTTTTACAGAGAGCTTTCTGCCCATGAGAGTTGCAGGAGTATTGTTGGCATTTCTCTTTTGTTGGGCTGTGTTCCCAGTCCCATTCTGAGACTTTGGGCAGCCTCATGATAGGGCTGGCAAAGCACACAAATAATGCAGCAACAGTGACCAGATAAGAGGGAACAATACCGTCCATGAGGTATTTTGCCAATGAATATCAGTGGTAACATCAGTGATTAACATTCTTCACTACATGTAGTTGGAAAGTATGACAAGTGGCTTTCAAATACTTGAAATGGGTTGTTGAAAATAAGGTATTTTATAGGAACAGTCTCTGAAAGGAGATTTTGTTTTTCTGAAGTTATAATTTTCATTTCATTTCACCATCATCAAAATCAAATAATTTTGACTGGGGAATTATTTTCCATTTGATTTCAAATATTTTGTTCCAAATAAACTATTCTCATTCTGTTTGTACACGAAAATATTCCTCATAATACATTCATTTAAATACATGTCACATTATTGTATTTTATTTATTGATATTGATTCATAGATGTTCTGATTTTTGGAGAAGTTGTTTTGTATATGCATTCACACCAACCCTCACTCCTACCCCCACCTTTTTTTTTTCTGGGGAATTTCCATTTTTATTTTTTAAACATCTGATCCAGAATGAATAAAACATATAAATCTAAATCTCCTGTATAACAGACATTATATTTTCTAGTTATTCAATTCTATGTGCATTTTTAAAATTCCTTGTATTATAAGACTGTACCAGGAAATGAGAATATCTGTTTCATATAATGCATACTTATGCCTGAAATTTACAGTAATTTGGGAACAAAAATACTGTTTTGTTGATATTTTAACCTTTGATTTTTTTGTAGTTCATTATAATTAACATCTTCTTGCATAGATGGAGTATCATAAGATAAATATTTTAATATTTATTCAGAAGACCTTGATGCCACAGAATTCAAACTATTGTGTTAAAACCAAAAACTTTTTGTATCTCCTAAATTAAATAGACAAACTAATTTCTTTCCCTATTTTATATGAATAAATATGAATAATTTTTATGTGAATAATTTCATGTGAAAGATGCACATGCTATTTATTTTGAACATAGAAAAAAAGTAAACCAAGGTTGAAATTGTTTTGTCAGAATATTGTTAATCTCAGCTTCAGTTCATATGCTATGTAACAAGATTTCTTTTAATGAAGTACAGATGTGGAATAGCATGCTGCTCTGCTCATATCTTTGTTGTTTATCTTGGAAATGATGAACTGAAAGATGCAAATACGTTGTCTCCTAATAGAAATATGTTTCTTTGATTTGATGTCTCCTCTCTTTCAGGAGACATTACTGCAGAGAAGATGGTATCAATGTCTCACTTTGGTAAATTTAAAGAGAAAGTACATACTTATATAGGGGAGCTCTATAATGTTTCTATCTGCCAAAATAAATCAAGCTTCTGCAAGGCAAAAATGTAAAAAAAAAATGATCCACCAATCCTGTCTTTCTGGTGGTTAGCCATCCAATCAACTGAAATCATCATGATGATTAACTACACTGTTGTTTTATAATGCCTAAAAACCTGAACTCATCCTCTGTATCAGAATTCAGTTTTAGCTGTTACTTAATATAGTAAAGAGACTTTCTTTTGAAGATCATAAACATCCCTTTGGGTGAGCTTAAAGAAAACTGAAGATTAAATAACTCATTTTGGAAATAAGCAGTCTGTTAAAAAAAAGGGAGGCACAAGTCTTTGATTTTGTGAGCTTAATAGTACTCCATCTAATCATAAGGTATATTAGAATGTTCAAATTATGAAGAATAAAACAAATTAATAATCTCTAAAATGTCTGGTCAGCTTCCCCAGAAAATTTAAGATCTACTGATTTCAAGTCAGCTCACAATGGTCAAGAGACTCTTTTAAAGTTTTACAGCCTTCTAAAATTACATCTGAATTCATGAACCGATCTGTTAAAATTGGAAAGTATTTTTGTTCAACTCTGCTCTACTTAATTTCTGAAGTGAGGGTAGGCTGTATAAATCAGCTCACCATGACAGGATTCAGAAGATTGAAACCACTGATTAACGGTGTGTGCACGACACAAGGAGAGTCTTTATATCCTCTGCTTTCTCAAATTAAGGATCTGATTTTTACTGCCTACTGATCTCCACCATTGCTCAGAAGAGAGAATCTCTTCTGGGTTTTGAGGGCTTCCAATCAACTTGCAAAAGCCACTGCACACACCTGGCAGATGAGGGGACTTGCTATAAGGTGATATAAATGTACACACAGAAAAAGTGTCCTATGCCTCAAATTTCTCTTTCCATTTAGAATTATAGCTTGTTTAAGCATAAGACTTATTCAACTTCACTATTGAATTTTCATTTTGATCATGCAGGGAGTAGACGGACATGTGCAGATCTCTTCTCTCAGGTGAGCAGCGATAGATCTTGAGGAAACAGCATGAAGTTGTATCAGGGGAGGTTTAGGTTGGATATCAGGAAAAAATTTTTTCTCAGAGGGTAGTTGAGCACTGAACAGGCTCTCCAGGGAAGCACTAGCCTGACAGAGTTCAAGAACAATGCTCCATGATGTGATTCTTGGGCTGTCCTCTGCAGGGTCGGGAGTCAGACTCAATAACCCACATGGTGGTTATTGATCTCAGCACATTCTCTGTCCTAATTCTTGATTCTATGAAAATTCAGTAAATAAGATGACAAAATCTAAAAACAAGGAGCGAATGAATCCAGAAGAAATAAGAAAATTTCTTAGACACCAGATGTAAGAAATGCTTTAGAACATGAAATATAACAAAAAAGAAAAAAAGACTCCCAGAACTTTAAACTAAGGGAGGAGCCTGTTATGGTGCAGTTTCTATAAATATCATTTGTATCACAGATATCAAGTATATTTTCACTTGATATATTGTACTGCATCAAGTTTACTTTAATCATGGTTAATTGAACTGATTAGGAGAACTTTATTATGTTGTAAAATCTCTAGAGGCAAACCAGATTGTCTATTTTTTTCTCTAGACAATTCTGAATGCATGAACAGGGCCAGAGACTCCGCTGCAATATTCAACATTGTTACACTCTGTATCCTAGAGTTTGTGCTATTTTTCCTACTTAGATTTAATTTACAGATTGATATAAAGACCTCAGAGTTGCAAGCTGTTGTAATGAAATTTAAGTGAGACATTCAGACAAAGAGGGTGAGTGGCTGAGCTGAAAAGCAGCTCTCAAGGAGACTTTTCCTCTCACAGTTGGATTTTTTTTTTTTTTTCTCACACAGCTCTGGTTTAAGGCCACACAGCTGCACCAAAAGCTGAGCCCCAGTAGCAAAATTTGGGCAAGATGGGTGTATATATGACATTGCAATCAGAGCCATGACAACTTGTGACCAAGCAATTGATAATTCATATTTTCTTGAAGGGCACAATCAGCTCTCCAAAGAGGTCACAATTAAGCTCAAGAATAAGCTCATCCAAGAGCAGGTGTCTCAAGAGAGGATTTTCTCTAGTCTGGGGTGGCTCTGCAAGGGAATAAACATTTGCTACAGCAGAATGATGCTTGTCTTCATGGGGGATAAAATAGTAAAGAACAGCTCTCACATACCTTGTGCTGTTTCACCTGCCAATCTGATAATCACCAGCATAGAGACTGCAACAAAAATCTCACTTCTCTTTTCACAGAAGATTTCAAAGCATTATGTGTCTATTTAAGGATTTGTGCAAACTGTCTACAGCTTTGCCCCCAGTAACAACTCCCATCTATAACTTCAGCAGTCAAAGCTTTTACACCATGCAACACAGTATTTATGAGACTTCAAACTTTTAACCACCTTATGAAACTCATATTACTTTTTAAAAAAAATTCTGCTTTTTCTCCATAATCTAACCATATGTCTTTGAAGTTTCTACTTCACCAACCGGGACTTAATTCATTAATTATCTTTTAATTTCTTTTTTTTTTTAAACTGGATTTACCTTGGAGATTTACCTTAGAGAGAATTTGAGGTGTATTATTGATTCTTTCTGCTACATTTGCTCATATATAAACATAAGTAAAATAAATTTAAGATAACTAAGACCCTATCAAGTTATTTAAACATTGCACTTACATAACATGCCTTTAGACAGAGATGGCTGATGCAGTTAAACACAAAATCAAATCTCTGTCAGGTAAATTCTCCACCATTAAGAGCCATATTAAAATCAGAGATTATTACTGTATATTCTTGCTGACATTCAGAGATTAAAATGGAACTTTTCAAGTGCTATTGACACTAGAAACTCCTATTCAAATACTTAAATGTATCTGGTTTTGCCACTTAAAATCTAAACCACATCTTTTATCTCCTAAACTTGTAATGGTTCTTCATCAGTTTAAGCCACTAAATCTAGGCAATCAGAAAAAACAAACCCAAAAACAAGTTATGGAATTACAACTCCATTGAAGACAGGACAGATCTGTCAGTTCTACATAATTCTGTGCGCCAGATCAGTGGTCATGCCTTATACACAGTGGAAGAGGGGCTCCAGAGGGTTTTCTCCAGGAAAAGGTGAGATAGATATAATTTTGAGAAAAGTTTAGATTCAGAGCATGATATTTGAGACTTAGTAGTAAAAAAAAGTCTCAAGAACTTTCTGATGATAGGATTGGTACATAGTCAACAGGGACTGCTACCATAGTCTGTAGTCTTTGAGAGCTCATAGAGTACACAGTTTTTCACTGCATGCTCAAGAGAGAGATCACAAGTTAATCATGGGTGCAGAACTCAAAGCTGTTATACAATCAGACAAATAAAGCCACTTTTATTGTCTCTGAAACAAGTGATGTCAGTAGCCTTTCCGATTGATAAAAGCTTCCCTTTTGTCTAAGGGGAGTATACTTGCTTCACTCAGTTGTTAAGAAGATATGAATACTACAGTCCTTTTACCTTCCTATCTATTTTTTTCTTGTTTTCCTCCTTTCTGATCCTGCATTTCTAAAATGCAAATGGTTGTTTATTTCTCCCAGGCATTTTCTGTGTTAGCAGTAGCCTAACCTGTCCTCGTGTCTTAGTGCCTGAAGGTTTTTGGAAGGAAAAAATATTTCATTCAAACTTTGTTGTGCTTTCAGAGTTTCCAGAGAAGATCCAGGAATATCTCAGTGATTCCAGCCTGAGAGGAGAGGGTCAGGTTTCAACACTGTTATACAGTTCTGCAGAACATGTAACTGATTTTAATAGTATATACAATGCATAGGGCACTTCTTGTCTTCAAAGTGCTTGATATTGGGATCAGTTCTTCATGCCCCTTCCAGGAAGAGAAAAGGCTTTTTTATGCTAGACTGAAAATTGGAAATTTCCAGATAGGTCATATTAGGTACTGTTTTGAGCTAGCAAAACCCTCTCATCTTATCTGATTACATGATGAGTGTGATACTGCTCTGTGAATGGCTGTACTAGCAGCTTTCTCCATAAAGAGAAATATTCCTTGTTTTTCCTCTGCCCAATTTCTGTCATCTTTGAAGGTATTAAATCCAAATATACGTTTTTATCTGAAATATCAAAATCCTTTCACTACTTGATGAAGAACTTTCATGGGAAACCGAATAAAACCCAGTATCATAATATGCAGTCTTTACTACAGTTTTTTTTTCTATTTGATTCTGTTGGATTATACGATGCTATCTCAATTTTAGACATTATTCTGAAAATACTATATTCTTATTGTAAATTAGATATCAGTATCAATTTATTTACAGCCTTTAGAGACTCTCTGTTAAATGTGGTACCATCTTAAAGAGAATAAGAGGATTTGGGGCTCAGTGCTTTCCATAATTCATTTGTATTCCTTCACTGATTGGTATGCAATAATAATACCAAAAAAGACACTGTGTATTCCGCAAAGATACTGTAGAAGAGTTACACACAAATGAAACAGCATGAGCTTGTAATGAATATATTACATCACTGCCACACTGTTTTTATGGCATTATATGTATTTGACTTTGCCCTTACAGGAACATTTGTCCCCTCCTTTTGTAGGGGCTTGCCTGAACTATACAAAACTGGTAGTTATGCAAGATGTTGTAATGGGAACTTTTTCTCTCTGAACAAGTGTTGTTTTCTTTCTAATTTTCAAATATTTACTCCATTGCAGTTTTTCTTAGATGATTTCTTGTGGTACATCGGGTCAAGTCTGAATGTAACTATTTGCTGACACATCCAACAATTTGCATAGGTCAGTAGCATCAGGCAAAATATTTTGCCCTTCAAATTTACTTTTATTTGTCATTGCTACAGCTTGTTCAGCAAATAGAAGATAATGTTGGAAGACTACCAAAGAGCCTGAGAGTAAAACATCAGACATGCTACCAGAAATTTTACAGTCTGCCATTTAAAAAATTCCTAGATTAGAAGGGTTGACAGTAGAAAATAATTTACTTGGTACTTCAGAATGATTCCCTGTCATTCATAAACTCTCTAACAAGTAAGCCACAGACATTTCTGGAAGCAAATAGTTTGCTCAACATTTAAAAGTGGAATAATAAAATTAAATGTAGATAGTGATGTGAGAAATGGTAAATAACCTCATCTCTATAAAGGTAATTTCTCTCTCTAATGAATTCAAACCCTTCCAAAGTATATAAATAAAAATACGATCCTAATGACAATTTATTTAGTTTTTCAAAAACCTATTTACCAGGTCCCTAAAGAAAGGCAATAAACAAATGAAATTATTATTTTTGAGGATATTATACAGTCCTGTACAAAAAATAAGTAGTGAAAAACAAAAGGGAAAAAATCAGTTTTCATCACTACTAAAGGTTAAAAGTAGGATGTTTCAGACTTTCATATATATTCAATGTTTTACTCATTAATGCATTAATGCGTTAGAAAGCTAAACAAGAAGAAAACAAGTGTACTGAAAGAAAAAGTCAATGAAGTTAAAAAAAAAGAAATTAAACTTCAGCTGAACTGAAAACTTGCTGTAATTCGCTGTTGAAGAATTGAAAGAAAAGAAATTTTGTGAAGAAAATTGTGTCTACTTGTATACCATCAGGGATTGTATGTTTAATGTGTCAATCCTGGAAAATGATCTGTGTCTTGCTCTGCAGTGAGCTCTGTGCAGTTGCATGTGGAAAGGACAAGTGGATTTACGACACCTGAGAAATGAGATAGAAAACATCTCCTGCACAGCCAGTGCCACGGGCCTACCAGAAATACTCCATCTAGAAAGAGATAACCCCACATCAAAAGGGAGGCAAAGAATTACAGATGGCAGCATTTCTGTCATTGGGACCTCTGAAGAAAGACTGAAAGATTAGGGTATGAAATTCCAGGAAAAAAAAATGGTGACAGAATAATATCTATAAATGTTGTAGAGAGGAGGGACAATTTTCTGAGCTTGTTGTTTTATGTTCAGAAGTGGGGGTCAAAGAAGTAATGAAATTGAAAAATATAACTTTTGAAATAATAGATGGATTTTTCCATGTAATGTGTGAGATTGGCAGTCAGACATTAATATTTTCTCGAGAACAAGAAACTAAGATTCAGAAAATGATCTTTCCAAGGATAGGCCAGAATGTACTTTCTAAAAGAAAATATTTTTGGAGCCCTTCAGAGTGCAAAACTTGGTTCACCTTAGATACTTTGCAGAGGTGTCTTGGTCTCTTTTCGAAGAAATTTTAGGCTTTTCTCTGCATATGTAAAGGCACTTACATGACTTCTGAAAAGTTACAGCATTGGATACTTAAAATGCAGATGCACGAAAGGTGGCTTGGATGCCTTACAGTGCCTTATTCTGAAATTTCTAGCTTCTTCCTCTGCACAGGCTACTGCTGACTACCATGGGAATAAGATTGTGGATGGGATGGCAAATTGATAAAGCCCTGTGAGTGACTGCTGTCCTGTGGACTGCTGCCATCTAGGAAATTACTCCAAATTTCAGTGGGAGACAACTGTGAATAAATCATGTGTTGGCTTTATTGATGTGTGTCCAAAGCACAATTGCAGGTTCAGAAGGCTTTGTAAGCTTCTACTCTTTGTTGACTGAACACTAATATTTGTTGTCAAAGACAATGGGAAACCTACATAGGCAGCCATTGGAAATGCTTGGTCTAATTTGCCCACTTTGTTTAATAAAAAAAGGTTAAAAGATATGTGTCTAATATACCAAAAGGAGAAATTAAATGCTTAATATAAGAAAAAAAAACCCTGAAGGATAAATTAAAAAGGAAAAAAGTTTAACTTTTTTATAACACAAGTCCTTTAAAAACTGGGTCTTTTTTACTGACTTCATTCTCAGCTGAATTAGACCTCTGATCCAGCCTTGTGAAATGCAAGCATGGGAGAAGAGAATAACTGGGAATGAGGAGTAAGGAAGTCTTATGTCTTTTTGTTCAGTACTGGTAATTTATAGACTTAAAGTTACTGTGCAGCTCAAACCTGCACATTTAGATGGCTTCTGGCCAGTTGGAACATCAGAAGCACACACCATAGTTACTGTGTGACATTCCCCAGAAATGACTGAGAAAAAAATAAGCAGAAGAACATAGAAAATGTAATCCAAATGGTTTAACAGCAACAAACACTAATTAATATTTATTTAAACATTAACAGATCTTTATTTAAAATTAGGTCAGAAGCTATTTTTTAACTTTAAGTTTGTTTGGAATTTAGACACTTTAAAACTTTGACAGCATAGCTATTTTTAAGTTTTCCTGTCATTTTTTTATGATTTTTGTTTCTTAATCAAAACCCATTATGTCTGGTAGCTTTCCTTTGACTACTCCAAAATACCTCTTTCCTAAATGCACTCAAGACAATAATTGCAGATCTTTCTCTGTTAGTCTGTGACCTAGCTAATTTTCCTTTTGATTAAGCTATATTTCTCCTCATATTGACAGGTTTTAGTTTTTTTTTTTTTTTTTGAAATTCAGATGCTGTGTTTATGAATATCAAAGACATCTTGAGGATTCAGCACTGACAGCATTGTCTGTCATCCTGTGCTGTAGATATAATGTGGAATATGAAATGGGATAAAAACAGAACCAAATACATTTTTTCAGCAATCAGCTGCTTTTCTTCATCCCAGGAATCTCATCCCTGCTAATACATGTTGCTAATCTACACAATGGCAGGCCTGGAATTATCTTAAATTGTTAATAGATAATAATCAGCTGGTCCAGACTTTCTTAGAAATAAAATTGACAACATGGCCCAGCACCCTGAACAGATAAATCTAAAGTGTTCCCCACTTCCCTGGTGAGATTATTCCAAGGGCTGACTTTTCTTGTGAAAAATTTTCCTTCTCTTTTTAACTGGAATTACCCCAGAAGTAACTTTTATTCATTACCCTTTGTCTTTCCCAAGTGACTCCTTTTAAAAAAGGAAATGTCCTGATTTTAGCTAGGGTAGAGGTAATTTCTTCTCAGTAACTGTTACAGTGCTATGTTTTGTATTTTGAATGGGGATAGTGTTGACAACACACAGGTTGATATTTTGGTCTTTTGCTAAGTTGTGTTTATCCTAAGTCATGCTCTGCCAGTGAGGAGGTGTGCTATAGAAACTGGGAGGAAGCACAGCCAAGACAGGTGACCCAAAGGGATGTTCCATGCTGCAGAACATCATGACTGAAATATAAAATTGGAGAAGGTACCCTGAAGTGGGGGCTGATCTGGGTTTGGGAAGGGGGCTCTGATCAGGTGGTGGTTACATTGTGCACCAACCTATTTTTTCCTGTTTATTATCATTATTGCTATAATTTACCACTACCAGTGTATTTTACTTTATTTTTAATTTTCTAGCTGTTCTTATCTCAACCTAAAAGTTTTATTTTGGTTGTGGTCTCCATTCCACTGGTGTGAGGAGCAGAGAGGAGGGCTGAGTGAGCAGCTTCACGGTACCTTATCTCCAGCTGGGCTTAAACCATGACGGGAAGTCTCCATCTTCTTAAACAAGTGTAACACACTTTAAATACTGGAACATAGTAATGACGTCTCCATTAAACCTTTTCATCTCAAGGCTGACTTTCTGCCTTTCCTCCTATGACAGGTTCCCCATTGATCATTTTTGTGCCCTTCTCTGGACTTTCTCTAGCCTGTCCAAACCTTTTTGTATAATAGGAAAAAAAAATCAAACCCAGTATTTCAGACATGGCCTGACAACTGCTGAGTGGAGAGGCAAAGTTGTCCTCTTCAGAAGAAGGGGAAAATAATACATTAAGCGCCGGTGCTCCTTTGCCATTAAAGTTCTAAAAAAAATTCAAAAGTTCCAAATTCCTTCAAAGTTGGTTAATCTCAGAAACCAGCCACAGACATCTCTTTTTTTGGGTGATTACATTTTCACTGATTGACACACAGAATCCTTCATCTAGGCTATGAACTATCTGTGTGTCATGATAATTACTAAAAATTCACTCTCATGAATACTAACAAGCTGCTTGGAAACTTAGCCAATCTCCCCTGTCTACTTTTTTCCTTCTTAGTGACTTATCTATACTAAATTAGTTCCCAACCATGCTGTGCTAGCTGATATATATTTTTTTACTTCATATTTTGCTTTCAGTTCTATTCCTTGTTCACTAGCACTAAATGCAGTCATATTTAATTATTATTTGTTCACAGACTTGTGTAGGAGCCACAATTCCTGGTCGCAATCAGGGCTCAATTACACTACTTAAATAAACTGCAATGGACAAAATCCAACAATGAAGCAGACTACTGACAAGTCTAGAGCTAAAATCTTTTTTTGAAGTTACATTTTGATTTTTTTAAATTTTAATGTAAATTTTAAATTTTTAAAGTTTTTTTAAATATCTGTTTACTGTCATTGATTTTATAAGTGTTAAAACACCAAAAATCCCATTGAGTGTAACAGAATTGATAATTGTTGCAGCCCTTATACAGCTAAAATGATACAAGAAAAGTGGTCACAAAGTCAGAAGACCAGGACATGTGGAATTCCCAGAAGTTTCTCAAAGTAGATAAAAGCTGTTTGGTTTGTACTGTTGTAGTCTCGACATTGTAACAAAAAATTTTATTTGTTTCCAGAACTGTTAGTCTCAAATACACATGTGGCAATTTGGGATCTTACATGGTGTTGTAATTGGAGTTGATTTTGAAGTGTTGTGAGACAGGCTCATTTTGGAGAATAGTGACAATCTAACTTACTGAGATTTCTCAGTAAACCATATTCTTGAAGGTTACGGGAACAGGAACTTCACTATTCACAGCCACTCCTGTTTTTGAGGATTAAAGGCATTTAGGCACTATTTTCTTATAGACCTAATTGGTCCCATGTTGCATCTTTATGCTCTGTGGACCAGCAATAACAGGAAAAATATTTAAGGAAAGAGTCTGCATTAATCAATCTTCATAAAAATCTTGTTTGTGGGAAATTGTGGATTAGAATATCAAAAGACAGCAGGAGGCCAGAAGATTCCTCTGAGTTTTAGGCAGAGGAAAAGCTCAGAACATGAGCAGAATGGAGGGAAAGAGTAATGGTTCAAAGCAGCATGTAGAACTGATTCATAGAATAATTAAGAATAAGGAAAGACCTCCAAGGTCATCAAATCAGATCATCAACTCAAGTCAGAGCATCAAAGTCCACCACTAAAGCATGTCTCTAGACACCATATCTAGAAGTTTTTGAAGACTTCCAGGGTCTGCTCCAGTGCATGAGTACCCTATCAAGGAAGACATTTTTTGTAAAATCCAATCTAAACCGCCCCTGGCACATGTGTATGTGGGAGACTCCAACCCTGCAAGAGAGAGGTGAGCCGCGGGATCTGGCCAGAGGATCAGTCAAAGACAAAGACTCTCTATATCCTTCCATGTGACCTTCTGTCTGGTGTGAATAATGGAACATTTAACCACTCAGTGTAGTAGGAAACACAAGTTGGAAAATTCTGAAGTCTGTCACCAGTACATCAGATCAGCTGTCTAGGTGTATATACAGAATCCCAGGATTCACTTCAGAAAGAAGAACACTATCTAAGTGTTCTGGACCCCCCACTCTTCTGGATCTTGCTTTCAATACCAGCAAAACAATCTCTAGCGCCAGGAGTTTGTATGAGCTATTGCATATTGAATAATAAGTAGGATTTCCCAGTCCTGCTTGTGAAGAGTCTTTGAAGAACTTCATTCAAAATGCAATTGTCAAGGCAGGAGTTAATTTTTAATATCTTTTTAAAATGCATATTCTGTTAACAAAATTAGGCCGAGTGGTACAAGAGAAAAGGAGAAAGAAAGGGCTAAGGAGACTTAAAAATACAGCACTATACTTGATGACCTTTCTCTCTTTAAAATCATTCCGTTCTTTGCAGGTATAACTTCAAAATGTAGAGACATATATTGCTATCTCCATTCTACCCAGTTTGATGACACCTCACTTCTGTTGTCTGCAATTCTCTTATCAGAAATAAGAAACTACAAAACAGACTTTGGTTTTGGGTATGATATTATAAAATGTAGTTATTTAAGTCTCTACACTTTACTCTCATTTTGGATCTGATTTTTCAAATATGGATTTAAGGTTATTTTTGTGTACTTGATATACTTTGTAAAATTTCAGCTCTCTCAAACACTGAACAACACCAAATATCTTAGGCTGTGGTTTAACTGTTAGAAAGGAAAATGCAGGTGGAATTCATTGCCCCCAGTCTCTAAAAGGAAATTTTATTCTTAGCTCAAACAAGGCTGTACTTGTAAAGCAGAGGTGGAGATTATACCAGTTAAATTGTTAATGAATCATTATTAACTGGGCACTTCAGGTGCCAGGGTCGGCTTTTTCTTCGGTTTCTGCGTAATCAAGGGAGACACATTGGCCCAAACTATGACTCACCTGTTGAAAAAACCTTAGCTACCCGAGGGATGCAGAGATTTAAATAGATTATCCTCCCCTACAATAAACTCTTCTATATGGGGATATATTTATTCATGTTCTATTGACAAACTGCTACTAATTCTAAGGATATGAAATAGATCCAAATAGTAAAGAAAATTTATTAGCATTTATTTTACTGGTTAGTCTTGCCTTACGTCCACAGATCATGGCACAAGTGAATCACAGAATGCAATGAGATGTTTGTATTATACATTATTATAGAGAAAATTACCCATTGTGAAATTTAGTTCTGCTTTTGACTTTTAAAATATGATTATACCATTAAAAGATGTGCATCCATGCAAACAAGTAGACTTGGTGTTCTCTGTATTTAGATACTCTGTCTGTAAATTTAACCTCTTCTAAGTAGCTCAAAAATATGTTAGAATTTGGCCACTAACAATATTATTGGTAAACTCTCTTTCCAAAAAGTGCTGTAGCCACAAAATTAGGAACAACTCTTGGCAGGCAATTCCGCTTTTGAATTGAACATGACCAGTTAAAAGACATGCCAAGGACTTTGCGACAAACTGTGCAAAGTAATTTCATGTCAAAATTTGCTGTATAATTTCTCCCATCAGGAAGTCCTCCTTGTGAGATAAGAAAAAAAATTCCAGTGTCTATCTTGCTCCTGTAAAAGAGAAATGTGGAAGCTAAACCAAAGTGGAAGTTGTTTAAAAGTAAAGATTAAATAATTACACTGATTTATGCACAGAAAGAGCAGTGGGGATAATGTGTTCACTCTGCATCAGCCAATGACACACATCACCACATACAGTATCCTGTCACATTCTAGCATTGTAGATAAATGTCAGCCCTGTTATTTATTTTCAATTTAAAATGCACTAATATTAGCTCTATCATGCTGACAAATCTTATAATGAAGACAGTTGATTATCTTTTTTCCTGAAGGACAGGGAAAGACAAGGACTCATTTCAATGTAATAATGAACATCTCCTATTATTTTATTGGGAAACCAATTCATTAATCCTGGTCTTATTTATGTTGAAATAGTCTATAAGCAAAAGACACAAGAAAGGAGAGATCAGAATCCATCACTTCAGAAAAATTGCTAGGAAATATAGGTGAAAAAGCAAGAGCAATATTTTTCTTTTTATGCACTCTAGTACCTGTGATTAATTGATTTATATTAATTGCTTTACCTGTATTCATCAATTTTGTGTTAATTCCAAATTGTTTTACAGATCTCAAAAGTTCTACAGACATTATTACTTAAATCCTTTGTTTATTGAACCACAGAACAAATCACTGGCTTACATGATCGATTGACTGACTGACTGACTGATTGACTGAATTATTTGTATTTCCTTTGTCAAACAAAACACAGTGTATCACGGAGTGGTGTCTTTTTAAACATATGCACAGTCATGTTCTTACATTACGTATTCCAAACATTTGAATACTCATGACTGAGACTGAGAAAATCACAAAGCTAGATTAATTATCATGTACTCTTATAAAACAGTATATTGAAAATTCACTTCTACAAAATGGAGAATCAAATTGAGGATCTGATTTCAACAACATTTGTGAGTGATAAGACATGCACTGAATGAAGAGATGCTCTCATTACAAAAATGGTCGGCTATAAGATATGGTGGTTGTGAAGCATGTCTGGAGAATCATGAAATAGATTCATCGAATAATCCAGGTGGAAAAGGGCCTTAGGAGATTTCTAGAGCATCCTCCTTCTCAAAGCAGAGCCACTTGTGAGATGAGAGTAAGTTACTCAGCGATTTTTCTTGAACCTCTTCACCAAAGATGGAGCCTGCAGAGGCTCCCTGTGCCGCTCCTGATGGTCCTCATTTGTAAGAAGTATTTTCTGATTATATTTTGGAATCTTTTTTGTTTTAAGTTATGTCTGTTACCATTTTATTTAAAGAGCTTGTATTTGCCTTCCTAATGACTTCCATTTAGATACCAGTGGATTGCTATTAGAACTTCTAAACTTTAGAGGTTATCACTTGATTTTTATTCTTACCTTTATATAGTTAGCAGTCATGTTCAGAGAAAGTACTTTTTTAGCCTGATCCATCAGTTTTCTTTACTTTTTTCAGAAAATTAGAAAAAAAAAGGGTGTTTCCTTATGTAGTGATAGAAGAGGTCTGAATTCATGTATAGTTACTATCCAAAAAGTTGAAGATGATGGAGAGCAAATTTAAACAAATTCCCTAAGCTGTTCTACAACTTACAAATAGACCCTTTTAAAGAAAATAAGAGTTTTTGTACAGTCAAATGACTTGATTATTCTTAAACCAGTGTAATTGCAAATTTCAAAGAAAACACTATATTTTATGGGTTCTAATAGAAATTGTCAAATATGGCAGCTGCCACAAAGTTTTTTAGATTTATGTAGTTGTTCCCAAAAGTTGTTCCTCTATTCTGTAAAAAAGATGAGAAAAAATTTGCAAGTAGGAAAAGTTTCCAAAGAGCAGAGAGAGCAGCATTGGCAGAAGACAAGACAAGACACAAGAAAGGGTTTGTTATGAATAATCAAGTGTTGGATCATGCTTGGATCATAATTCTGTCATGGAAATTAATTATAACTGTTTAATGTTAATAATGTCCAGTATTGTGCAGCTCCATGTAGATACCTTATACTTTTAAATTCAAGTTTCCAAAGGCATTGTCAATACTGGTTAACTCTCACCATCGACAGGAAGACATGAAAAGTGTTTGACAAATACACAAGCAATAGTGGAGAGTAAAAGGTCAATAAATGTGAATATGGGAGGCTAATGTTAATGCATTAAAATAATGAATATACACACAAAGTGTACTATTTCTATTTCATTCACAGCAGTTGAGCTGCTCTACATCCACTTACAAAAGCTTTTCCGTAAATAAGCATATATGAGATAACCCAAGATTTTAAAACAAATTATTTCTCTCTTGCATTCTAATTAAACACAAAACTGCTGAGGGCACACAATGTAATTAATTAAATTGAACACAAGGTGATTGAAAGCAAATTTAGAAAAAAAACCACTAAATTCTTTTGAAACTTAGATCAATAATGTCTGTTAAATTAAAACGTAATTGTAAATTATTCTTGCTGTAAAATACGGGTTTGTTTTAAATAAAAAATGAGACATCCTATGAAATACATATAGCATTGTTTCTATTTGAGGACTTCACTGTGCTTAGACTATTATGCAACTATGGGATTGCAGCACATATCCAGGGGCTGATTGATGTTTTGTCATTGAATAGGCCTGAACTGAGGGGTCTGTAGAAATGCATTCCTGTAATGAATATGCAGTACCATTATGCAATATATTTTTAAAAAATCAGAATGTGATTCTGATCTTTACACAAAGGGACATTTGTGTAAAATGCATCCAGGAGACTTAATGAGGTTATAAAATATTTTGTTTTGTCCCATATGCTGTCTCCATTTTGAAGAAGGTTAGGTTCACTTTTTTTTCTAACATGATCTGTACTTTGATTATCTCAGCCCTGCAGGATCAGTGAAAAAGTTGAGAATTAAGCCTTCTTTTGTAGTACAGCTTCAAAGTATAGAATAGGAACTGGGGAAAACAACTGAAGTTAAAATGCTGTGTGTACCAAAACTGTTTTCACTTTGGCTTCTTCAATCAAATACAATGGATTCATTTCAACTCCCAGTATTGCTAGGATACTTCATAAAATGTAATCTTTTTAATATCAATATTTCTCTGCAGAGTTCTGTTTGCATAAAGGTCTTTTCTTCCAGTGACATTTTCTGCACAAGTGCATTTTATACCTGGGTCTGATCTCCGGTCAGTCATTGTCTTACAGGTTCTGTATCTATTATCTGCATTTTCAAGCAAAACCAAAGAAGTAATGTAGTCTCAGAGCCAAAAAGAAGAATTTAAACACTAACAATATCAGTAAGTGAAGACCTGTTCAAGGACAACACCAATCACCTAGGATCATAGAACCATAGAATGGTTAGTGCTGCAAGGGACCCTAAAGTCCCTCTAGTTCCAACCCCCTACCACAGGCAGAGATGCTGCTCACTAGATTAGGTTGCTCAGGGCTCCATCCAACCTGGCCTTCCAGGGATGGGGCATCTACAGATTCTCTGGGCAACCTGTTCCAATGCCTCACCATCCTCTCAATACAGGATTTTTTCCTAATGTCTAATCAAAACCTGCCCTCCTTAAGTTTAAAACCTTTTTCCCTTGCCTTGTCACTATCTCGCCAAATAAAAATTCCCTTTCTCCCTCCTTATAAGCCCCCTTAAGGTAATGAAATATCACAATAAGGTCTCCCCAAAGTCTTCTCTTGTCCAGACTGAACAGTCCCAGGTATCTCAGCCTGTCTTTGTGGGAGAGGCATTTCATCCCTCTGTTTATCTTTGTGGCTTCTCTGCCCCCCTCTAACAAGTCCATTTCTTATGCCAAGGACCTGAGGCTTGGATGCAGTACTCCAAGCGGTGTCTTACAAAGGCAGAGCTCAGTAGTTCTGTTTTAGTTTTTTTTTTTTTAATTTATTTTTATATTTTGTTTATTTTGTTTTGTTTTGGGGTTTTGTGGTTTCTTTTTTGCCTGGTCCTGCCCCAGCCATGGGTGTTATGAGAGCAGTGAAGACCCCACTTCTCTGTTATTTAGTTGCACTGCTCCCCTTAACCCTGCCCTTTTCCTACCCCCAGCCAGGGATAGACTACATCTCTGCAGGCAGCTCAGTGCACAAACCCCCTTCTTTCTGCAACTGAACAGTTCTCCTTCAGCCTTTCTTTGGTCTAATTCCTGGTTGAACTAAATGGTGGTGAAGCAAAAAATGCAATGGGTCACTTGACTGTCCCTTCTCAGGAGGCATGTGGTTCACACTATGGTAGCTGCAGGCCTTTTCCCCTGCAAATTTCAGCATTTCACAGGGGGAGCAGGCCCCCCATTTCTGCCAGAAATAGCTCTTTCCATTTTAAAATATTTGTCTGTATTCCTGTCAGCTTCACTGGGATTTATGCTCTCTGATCTGCATGACTAGCAGTGCTGCTTTCATCACTGTTTCACAAGAAGCCTATTTGTAAACTGTGTTTTCCACTGATTAAAGAGGAAACTTGTTAAAATTGTAGGATATTTCAGTGTATCTCAGAACAATTCCTAAATCACTCAGCATTCATGTGTAAAGTAACTTTAGGTTCACATTGGGAACTAAGTTTCTTGCCAATTCTTAGCCTCACTGTTTCCTAAGAGTCAGTCACTTGGGCACAGATACATTTCTTAAAATTATACATTTTGTAAAAATATCTTGCAAAGTCTGTAGAGAATCTACTTGCTCTTAAGCTATAAAGTGCTTTTGAAGCTCTGAGGAGGTGAAATGTGACCTGTTTGTTTCACTGCAGCGCACAGCAGCATGCATGAGAAGTCAGGCAAGAGAAACTTAAAAGAAAATATTGAGCTGCTTGCTGTCTTTTTAAGCATTCTAATCTCTTAATAAGAGTTGGCAGGTGCTAACGGTTTTGTGCCTGTTTCTTTCTTCCTTTTTAGTTATCTTAGTTCTGTGGAGGTAGATTCATTTTCTGGGTTCACTAAGTATTCCTTCACCTGCCTTGAAATGGAACTGCAGGCCCTTTGATAAATACATTAAAAGGTTATCAAATTTCACTGTTGTTTCTCCAAGTGTATTTGTTTTCTCAGATGAAATGTTCTTTCTTAGCTTTCTAGAGCAGTAACCTCTATGGATCGCAATAATTGACCCTGCTTCTTCTGAAAGAAAAACAAATAACGGTGCAAAGGAAAGACTTTACCTTAATTCTTCAGCAAAGACATTCAAAGCAGTGCTAAAAATGGGACTTCCTTCTGTGCAGATTTCAGCAGGTACCCAATGAAAATTACCATACCAAATTAACCCCTCAATAATGCCATTAGGAGAGATTCACCAGATGTAATTTCCGCCTGTTGTTAATAAGAGCAGTTTGTATATCATGAAGGAAGACAAAGCCACAGGAAGCTCTGGTGCCTTTACTGTTTTCTCACACTAACATGTCTGAGGCAAGTACCAGGCATGTGGAAAGGAATGGTAAAACTCAGGCATCTAGCCTGAATAGGTTTAAGGTGGTTTAAGCATTGGATGCGATCTGATTAGAGCACCTTTAAACTAAAACATTTTGGGAGAGACATCTAGATTTTGGCACAGGGACTTACACAGGAGGTAAGAGGCTGCAGGATGACATGCCTGACAGAGGTCCTTGAAGTGCATGGAGAAAGGAGCAGGGCTGTTGCATCTCCCTGCTTACATGGCACTAAGCTCTGGAGCGTAGGAAAGGGGAGACAATTTTGCCACAGCTTGAACTGCTCCTGGGAGATGCTGCTTATGCACACACCCCAGTCTCTGGAAAAAAACAGGGCCATTGTATCTCAAAGCCATAACCCCTCCTGTGCCGTCCCCAAATGCATTCTGTGCTGTGCTGCTGTCGTCAGGCTGAGACAGAGGTGGCTTGGTAAGGTTTCTGTAGATACTCCCATCTTTTTCTCTAGCATACATCCTTCAGATGCACTGAAAAAACACTTTGTGAAACAACCACAGACACTATGCACATGTAAATATATTGACTTCAGAGGGATTCAAGTTAAGCATGTACCTGAGGGCCTTTCCAAATCAAGACTGAAGCACCAGCTGTGAGTGGAATGCTGTCTCACATAACTTTACTCATGCTTTGATAAAATAGTTGTATTCCCTGTCAGTTTTTAGATTAATCTTTTTTCTTCATTCCTGTATTGTCTAAAAAGACTGCAAGGCAAGAATGCTAGCCTGATGACAATATAAACAATGACAAAAAAAATATTACAAAAGATCATCTCTGCTCTGCTAAGTAAAAGGTGAAGGCCAAATGGCACCAATTGGTTCTCATGCTGCCCAAAGCTTTAGCCCTTGTGGTAGATGTAGTATTTGTAGCAGTTCAAAGGCAGAGCTGGGGAGACAAGAGTTAAATACGTGGGTAATTAAGATCCAGAGCTTTCTCTCTTGCTCTTGTTCTTCTCTGCATTTCTCTTGTAAGTATCAAATATTCTGCACATTTTTTTTCGACCTTTAGGAAACAGTGATGACCCTCATGATTTTCAGGTGTTACATTTTAGATCTGAGCATAACTTGGTAGCATGAAAATGGTCAGTATGTGAGCCATTTCATATAATTTGCTGAAATTCCATTGTACTTTAGATCCACTTCTAAGGTAAAACACAGTTTTACCTTGGCTTCTGCAGCACTCAGTGAGGTAAAATATGAGACACTTGGGGAAAAATCAAAAACTCAAGGTTATCTTCATTATGTTACTGAAGAATTTCAGGCCAATAAACAGCAGAACATTTGAAAGTACTGAAAGCAAGCACTCTAAAGATACATGTGTATTCAGAATAGTACTTAAATAAACAGCCAATAAAAATATTACAATGGGAATAGAGAAAAAAAAAAAAAGCTGTTACCAATTCAGGGACATTTGTGGGACAGTCACTTCTTGAGGTCACAAATGCAAGCAAAGCTTATTACCATGTCAGCAAAGAATTCATACAAGTACTTTTCACCACATCATTGTTTTGTGGTGTGAAGGAAAAGCCATTCAAGATCAGAACTAAAAAAATAAACAAATACCCAAGTTCTACAAGGGCAAGGACAATGACAGTAGGACACACAGTTCTTGTATACAGAGTCTGTGTTCCTGGCAATAAAAGAGCTATTCCTTGCTATTCCTTAACTTCTGCTATTTTGCTATTTTTACAAAAGCTTTTATTTTCCATATCCATTTAAACTCAATGGAACACAATGACCAGAGTTTACAATATAGTTGTGGAGATTTAAGAGGGAGGGAAAGTGGAAGACCTTCCCTCCTCTCTACTTGCATATTTGGTTACAATTTACCTCACACAGCCTTGAGTCAAACTGAAAGGGAATCTGGGACAATTGCCTATTCTCTTCAAGTCCAAAAGCATCTCTAAAACTGTTTGGTCATGGAAATGGATCATATTTCCTTCTGAGACAAACCACAGCTTTGAGAAAGATAAAAATATAGGGAAGTGACAACACTTTTCAAGCTACTCTTGTCTATTTGTAAGTAAGCTTTTCAGTGCATTACAGTTTTGTGGAAATTACATGCGTAGGGGAATGAAGATGGAAAGCAAAACACTCACTATGACTGATATGTTATCTAAATCAACTCTAAATGGAAAATATTGTGATTCCCAGAATTTTGTGAAAGCTAGCAATTTTTACAATCCTAACAGACCAATGTTCTTTTTTCCAAATGCATGCTTTAAGGAACTTCTGTTGAAAGCTCCATGGAGAGGAGGAGAATCATGTGGAAATTGCTTCCTAATTATTTCAACTGTTTCTGTGCACCCTGGAACACCCACTGACTTTCATTAATGTAAAACATGTGAAAATATGGATTTTCTCATCAGTAGAAGTAGTAGGACTATCTTACAGCAAAGGCTCTAGAATTATAATCTGTCTAGGCATCTTAAGAAGGAAAGCCTTGTTGATGTTCTGTGACTCTAGCATTCAAAAGGAGCTAGAATTCAGACCAGGAAAGACATTACAGAATTGGAACACTAATGAAACCAAACCCACTGATATTTCAGAAAGAAATTACATCAGTGATGGGTCTACCACAAACTAATCCAGATCCAGATTCAGATTCACATTCCTGCTGAATAATGAAGCCAAAGATCATTTAGCCTACACTGGGCCTTCTAGAAGAAGCAAGAAAATTACTTGTTCACGTGTTTCTTGGCTTGATTTTTTGTTTGTTTTCTTGTTTTCAATACCTTAGCACTGACATAATCATCAGGTTACTTCATGTAACTCTGAACAACCAAAAGAGTTGGATATTGGTTTTAAAATATTTGAAGTATATATTTTCACAAGAATTTCATCTGATGAAATAGCTTACATTATGCTATTACACTTTGATATTTTTTTGACTTTTCTTATGTCATTATTGTATTTTTAAATTTAAAGGTTGAAGTATCTCTGGTGATCTTGGTGAGTGAGACTTAGTTAAGTGAAATTAATAGTACAAAGCAATAGTGAACTTCACAATACATGTTCTATTAATTTAATTTTAAATAGGTTATAAATAGACTGTCAGTCTGTCAATAGGCAACACTTAGAATTGGTTAAGAATCAGTTCATTTCATATGTGACGTGTAAGAGAAGAAAAAGAGGAAGCTGCTATGAAAAATGGATAATAAAATGGATAATAAAATCCAACGGACATTAAAGTATCCAGTAAGAAAAGTTCAAAGAAACCCAAGAATTTAATATTTTATCTGCAAACTGACATATAGAAAAGCAACTGAAGGAAAAAGCACTTCTGGAAATTCAAACTCATATAATTACTGAAACATTACCCCAAAGAAGTGTTATCCTAAATAAGCCAAATATAAGGAAACTCCTTCATTGAAAATAAACCCAAAATATTTTATATTCTCTGAAACTTGAAAAATACAACAACAGAAGCTCTGCTCAGTGTAAAATATCACATAACTAAGAAAACCTAATACAAATAATTTATTCATAAAAAAATCAGAAGACACTGATATGATGCTATAACAAAACTAAGACAGAAATTAAATGTAACCAGGAAATCTCAGCAAATTGATATTGATCAAAATTCTAGGAAAAGACAAATTATTTTCTTCTTTAATAGGGAGAAAAGTTGTTTGGATGAACACCAGCTAAAGTGTAGTCACTAATTTTGCCTACATACTAAACTAAAATTCCTCTATAAGTCTAAACAAAAATATATAAGCAGGTCATTCTGGCCTTCTAGTTACACCCAAATAAATGAAATACATATTAATGAAATTTGATCTATCTGTTATTATATAAGTTTAGATGATGGAAAATGTACATGTCCTTGGCCAAGAATTTTTCTAGGTGAGTTCCTCAAATTCACAATAATTGTATCAGCTGACGTGCACATCCCCCTGAATGAATTTGACGTTTGGAGATATAAGAGTGGAGCTTCAGGTCAGTCAAACAGAACTTTTGACCTCTTGCATTTGAGGGATGAGTTGCAACATGACCTACAACAGCTGGATCTGCAGGCAGAGAAAAGATGTTCCTTTATAGTAAAGGTAATGAACATGAGGTTGTGACTTTTTTGGCACTTAGTGCCATGTTCTAGTTGACAAGGTTAAAAGTTGGACTCCATGATTTTAGAGGTCTTTTCCAACCTAAAATGATTCTGTGATTTTGTGATTATTAATATTATCCATATTAGTTTATGTCTTTGCACATAGCTTTTCACCTGTCTGCAGGGTCTTTTAAAAAAGAGGTTTCCAGTTTAGTAATCTCCCTTCTTGTCCAGATAAGGGCTATTTCAAATAGCATACCTTCAGTTGAAAACCATATCTAAAAACCCCCAAACTCAGAAGCTTTTCTCAATTCAGTGTTTCATATACACTGAAATTGTGTCCTGAACCTATATTGTAGTAGAATGGGGACATGCTGAAAGAGAAATTCTTATTTTCTCTTCTAAGACATTCTGGTTTACCCAATAACACCCTTCTGCACTTACAGTATGTTACAGTCTGCTCTTCCTGGTCCCTAATCTCAGTGTGAATGTTGAACTCCTCAGGAGATAAACCTGAAATTTCAATATACTCTTCCGAAATTTTTGAGAACTTGAACATGTAAAGCTGATAAAGAGATTTTTTTGCTCATAAAGAGATTTCCAGGAAACCATTCTGCCAACAAAAAAATTTCTTTATATCTCTTTTCTTAGAAGTATCCTTATCCTTATTCTTAGAACTATGGAGACCTACAGAGCATTTATTATTATTGCTTATTAAGCAGAAAGATTGAAATTCATTTAGTAGAAAACCTCTCAAAAATCAAGAAGTTGCAAATACTACTATTATATATATTTTCCCCAAGATGTACAAAAAATAAGCTATATTTCCTGAAAGAGAAACTTTCAAGACAAAACTTCTCTTAGCCATAAAATTTTGATTATTGAGAATTTATTATGCCAGAATATCTCTGCTGCTAAAATCAATTATAATTAAAGAGTAATAAGAAGAGATTATTAAGCATCCCCAATGCTGTTGAATTGCCATCCCCAATGCTTATGAATTATGTGATTTTACAGTTTTCTCCATTAGATTCTGCATTTCTTAAAATCAGACTTGCAATTTCATAATTTCCACAAGCAAAATTTAAGGTGATAGACTACATGAATTAATGAAAATGAGACAGTATAGCACTTAGCCATGTCCAGACTATGAGACTACTTGTATGCATAAATTTAAAGCAATTTGTGATTTTGCTGTAGATGTCTTAACAGGGTTTTGCTTTATGATTATGCTGAGCCAGCATGTGCTACCATTCAGCTGTGCAAAAACAGATGTTCTCTATTAATTCTAAATTCAGTAAAACTGATGCATTTTGATTTGGAATAAATTTATATGCTGCCCTGGGGGTACCTTCCATGTAACACAGGGCATCTTGTTCACAGTTTGGGCAAGCTATAATAATTCTGCTTTGTTTTATGTCTTTATCCTAGAGCTAGAATAAAGCTGTAGAACATAAAAGATTTTCCTTATCAGCATGATATAAACATTATTGGTATAATTTTCTGTAAAAGATAAGGTTAGCATCATTGAGAAAGTAATTAATATAGTCATGATCAAACCTCTCCTCTTAAGCAATCCCTAAAAAGTCCAGAAAAACTCATACTTTGTGATTGGATATGCCTAAACATTTATTACCACAGCAAACCCCAAAGTTTGGGTTTCCAGTGTTTTAGGACTTGGATTTTTAGGATTGGCAGAGACAGGGATACTGCTAAGAACACAGTTCAGTTACTCCAGTTATTTTATGGGCTAAAATTCCTGCTGGAGATATTCTAGGCACATTAATTTGGTAGAAAATTTTTGAAACTGCAATTTTTTACAAAGTTTTTTTCCATGAATGCACGCCCAAATTGAAATGTGCTGCAAATAAGAAGGCACGATATGATTTAATAAAATAAGCTGAAGCATAAAAAGAATTTTACATATCCCAAACCAAACATTTTGCAAAAGAGATAGTTTCAAACATTCTGTTAAGAAGTCATATCTTTAGAAATTTATTTCCTTTTCACAGTTCTCTAACCAAGCCCCGGAACTTGAATTTTTACTCTTTTTGACTAAAATATGGGAGCTTAAAAAAAAATCTAGTTGACACCTGTAGAGTACAATTTGCCAATAGAGTGCAGTATGTCTTCACATGTGTGCTCTTCCATATTTCTCTCTACCAAAACCAAAGGAAAATATCTGCTTCAACTGATACAAGTAATTTCTGTGGCTCCTAACAGAAGTGCTATGGAGACAGAGATAGAGCACACTATCCTAAATGAAAACTGTTTCCATAATTATTAGCTGTTAATTTTAAATACAGTAAGTTTTCTTTTTGAAAAGCAGATTTAACTGTTGCCCTTTTGAAAAGATAGCAATGTCTATCTTTTCAATGTCTACCTGTCTCGTATGAATGAATTTTAATAGAGGGAAATATTTCAAAAGTTTACATTTAAACATATAATCAAATAATGAAAAAAAAATCCATTTTCTTCAAGGTCTAGTAGAAAGTTCACTATAGTGCTCACTTTTACAAAAGATAAAGCAATTTTAAGGTTAAACTAAACCCAGAAGCCCCAAAGAGGGATTTACAGAGAAGGATGTGAGCAATTATAGATCCGGGGAGGTTCATTCATTCTGTAACAATACAAGGCAGTCTAGTCCCAGTAGAACAACACTGAAGTCAGTACAGTCTGTCTGGAGTAGTTCAATTCATTGGTTTTATGTGTTAAAAGTAAAAACAAATAGCAAAATTACTTTCCAGAAGCCACTACATATGTAAAGCAGTCAAATAAGTTGAATAGATTGTTTGCTAGTTAATGTCACACCTTGCACATTTTTATTGTTTATGTTTCCAATTCCTTTGCCAAAATCTCCTCAAAATATATGTTTTCCTCCCCCATTCTTTGATTTAATTTCTTGTAATTTCATTACTTAACATTTTTTGTTGTTACTTTGTAATAACAGATGTTGGGTTTTTTATGAGTAAAATTTTTCAATCTCTGCAAAGCACTTTGCAAGACAATCACATAAAACTTGTGGTTTCTGCAATTATAGACTGTTTTCTCTCTAGTCTTCTAACAGCTCAGGAAAACAGATTTACAGGAAAACATTGAGTTTTTTTCATTAGTATCTAGGAAAGTAGCAAGGCTTCAAACAGCTAGGTCTAGTGGAAGGCGTTCCTTCCCATGAAGGGGAGTTGGAACTAGGTGATCTTTAAGGTCCTTCCCAACCTGAACCATGCTGTGATTCTGTGATTCTACCATTCTATGAAAATAAAATATATCTTATTTAAGTTAAGCATGTTATGACATTTTAATATTCAGTGTGATTTCTGAAGCTGATGTGTTGTATTTTTCAATACATATTTACTCATTCTTCTTCAGCTTCATGTGCTTTGACCCTCAATCAAACACAATCAATTCATGACTTTACCATAAAAAAATGTCTGAGATGCAAATCAGTTTATGTGTTTTCCTGGGCTGGAAGGGGAAATAATGACAGGATACTGAATAAACTATTATTTGCTTAATCCTTCCTTTCTGAAGCAGATAAAGGGTGCCCAAATGATACTTTGGTTCCCATATCTACAATTTACTGCTAAACAGCAAGAGGTGTTATCACCTGGCAGTGTGGAACAACAGGAGAATACCATCATAGTGTAAACATGGAAGCTGTTATGGAGGAAATTAAATGTTTCCTGTGGTTATTTGAAGTGCATTTCAGTTTTTTATAGCCTTGGTCACTTGAACTCTCAGTGTGAATTATAAAATATAATGCATGGCTGTTAGACCTGATTAAATGTATGCCATGGCTGTTAGGTCAAAGATAATAATTAAAAATAAAATCAAAAGTGAGAGACAGCCAAAAAAACAGCAAGAGGGAGAGATAAATAATTATTTGGATGTTGCAATGTGAGGGATTTTATCATTTACACAGTTAGAAAGTTATTCTCTTCAAAAGGACTTATCCTTTTTACACTATTCATATTTAGTGCTCTCTAAGACCCTGCTACTCCAACAGACCCGAATTTGCTGTTTGTACTTTTCTATGAGGCTCAAAAGGTCATCTGCTTCAATGAAAACTGCAAAAAGCAACAGCCATTCGGAAAGATGAAAAAATGCACCATTGATCCTCTCTGTACAGCTCTCATCTGCTGACATGATTGAATCATGTTGTGCTGTCACATCCTATTACTGTTTTAAATGTGTATGCGTGGTTTCAGTTGTGCTTGCTTCACAAAGGCAAACTTGTATTTCAAAAGCCAAAGTTTCCAGCAGGTCACTCAAGGGAGATAAACCAAAAAAATGTTAAGATAGAACAATCAGAAAAACAACTATTCTTGAAAAGAATTGCTTAGTCTTATTGATATGGATATAAAACCCAGTATATTAATTAAAAATTCATTTATTTGCAAAAAGCTTGAAATCTTTTTCCATTTATAATTACTGGGATTGTTTTAAGAAGTAACATAATAAGGATACTAAAATGAAGTGTTTAAAAAAAAAAAAAACACCAAAAAAAAGATTCATATGGTTTTTAATCCTCAGATTTTAAATAGTTTTCTCACAGTTTTTGATGCAGTCAATCAGAATATCTGCTTTTTCCAGAGCTCTATGCAAAATAGAAAATAAAATTAAAAAAAATTATAATATAACTACTTTGTACTAAATGATATCACTCTCCTGAATTTTAATACTTTTTTGTTAAATATCTCTGATTTCCCTCCTTGCCCCAAATAATCTTATGATTTTGTGACCTATTTACTGCCCATTAATTCCCTCTGTTTAACACAGGAATCAGAGGAATCTATAGGCGCTATAGAATAGGTGAATGGCAATAAGTATCCATGTGCATGTGTGCCTAAACTTGTGTGTCTGAGAGTCCTGTCATGCTGCATTTGCCTTTTATTCCTCCCTTAAAAGTATATATGCAAACTCTTGCTTTCTAGAAAGACATTGCATAATCAGAGCAAAAAACCTAGAATAAATCACAGTGTAATACATATTAAAAAAATCTCTTTCAAAACCTTAATTCTTTTTCATCAAATAATTTTACAGCATAA
The DNA here is from genome assembly GCF_027579445.1 of Ammospiza nelsoni. Lineage (NCBI taxonomy): Eukaryota > Metazoa > Chordata > Aves > Passeriformes > Passerellidae > Ammospiza > Ammospiza nelsoni. Next base: position 84,050,711 of record NC_080634.1, read on the forward strand.
AGTGTTCCATGTAATTGAAAGGAAGTTTGCTTGTGAGTTTTATGTAGTTTTGGTTTTGCTTCTCTGTCTAGTAATTAAAACTACTGCAATCCATTGGGTAATGGCAGCTAACTTAGAGTATGAAAATATCACTACAAAAATCCTTCAAAGTTATTTCAGGTGAAATCCCTTGTTTTATAACCTCTAACTGTAATATGTTGCCAGCCTGACAGTCTTGAAATATGTGCACAGGAAAAAAAGAGAAAAATTATTTCATGTGGTTATTTATTGCTTCAAGAAGTCATTCAAAATTACAGGGAAAAACTCTATAACACTAGGGACAGGTCTTAATAATTTAATAATAGAACTTAATCAGGACTTAAAGGGATCACTGGAGTTAATTAGCAAGACAGAATTCTTGTTATATGCAGCCAATCTGAGAGGAACATAAATAAAATGAAGCAATGATCTATGCCTGAAAGATACATTATGTATAATCACAGAGGCCATATACTGTACCAGCATAATAGCACAGAAATTAATTGTGTCTAGAAAATATTTCCATACAGTCCATCTGCTGCAAAATATTTTAATACAATTTATTTCTACATATATATGTGTTTCTTCAGAGGGGAAAGTAGAAAAAACATTATTTTATAGATTGCTTGTCTAAGTGCCAAAGAAAAGGGGGATCAGATACAATGATTAGCACCAAAATTATCACAAGAAGACTCATGTGAAGTTAAGATTTCATGGCTGGATTTAAGTCATGAAAAAAAGAAACTTTCCCAGAAAATAATCCTGGATATATGATAGCAGTACAGCACAATGACTATGTTTTTTCCCTCCCATAATACATAGCTTTCATACAAATGCCCTCAAGCAAGAAGACAAACTAAATAGAAGCATCCCCTGCTTACTCCTGCAAAAGCTGCCTTGAGATGGGAAAAAGCATCAGGGCTGAATGGTGAGAATATGTGGAATGTAACTCATTGTAAGGACTTCTGTTTAGATTTGTAATCACTTTCTTCAAAAGTTTCTCAATTTCCTAAGTATTGTTGATTATTTCCTCAGTATTGTTGATTGTTTCCAAAGCATAGATTACTTTACATTTAGTGTTTAGATGCACTAATGCACTGAAGAGTAAAATGCATATTTGTAGCCATAGGGCTACAGCAAGGCTGTGCATGACACAGAACTGCTGCAGAAGCAGGACTGGCGGCCTCATGGTTTAATGCTGGCCTATCTGCCACTGATAAGGTAAGCCAACAAAAAAATGTTGTCTGATGTTACAGCTAAGCCAGTCTGCTGGCTAGCTGCTCCCAACCTGTTCCTGTGAGTGAGAAGCTGGGCTAGACCATGGTTGATGATCTCTCCAAAACTTTTTTTTCTGTGTTCCTACTATCAAAATGAAGACCTCTTCTGCCCTCACCTCCCTTACTCCTTAATTCTCTGGTTTGAACCTTCAGTGAGTTCATTTAGGGACTTAAGTAATACAAAATTACTATGACACAAAAAATATAAGGAACCTGTTAATGCCATTTAACTTCCTGAATGGTTCACTAATCATTCAGGCAAGATTCCATTCTGCCACCAAATAAAAGTGAGAGGAGAAAATGTGTGGCCATCATGAAAAGTGTACAGTGTCCTCTTCTGCAACAGCCAGCCTTCAGGTTGCACAGCTTTACCATCAAATTGCATGCTAAATTTGAGGGGGGTTTTGTTACCACAGTAATTCAGGTGAAAATTTACACTGTTATGCTATACCAGCTTAATCAAGCTGTAGTGGTATATTCCATATTCTGTTACCAATACTGTTAAACATATTGATTAACAAAATTTTTAATAAAAGAAAATAGAAAAAGAATATGTCCTACTGATTCTTAAAGGTCATAAAATTCTCATGCCATTTTTTCCCTGAACTGCTCTAAGTTAAAAAAAAAAATAGATTCCTTTCCTTTCCTTTCCTTTCCTTTCCTTTCCTTTCCTTTCCTTTCCTTTCCTTTCCTTTCCTTTCCTTTCCTTTCCTTTCCTTTCCTTTCCTTTCCTTTCCTTTCCTTTCCTTTCCTTTCCTTTCCTTTCCTTCCCTTCCCTTCCCTTCCCTTCCCTTCCCTTCCCTTCCCTTCCCTTCCCTTCCCTTCCCTTCCCTTCCCTTCCCTTCCCTTCCCTTCCCTTCCCTTCCCTTCCCTTCCCTTCCCTTCGCTGTGTCAGGACCACTTATTGCAGGTCTATTCAATTTATAAAACATGGAACAAGAATATAAGAAGATGCTATCACTGAAATACGAACTAAGTTTAACTTTAAAGCTTTATAAGTTTAGCACCTTACATGAAGTTAAGTTTTAGAAGGATTCTATTTTTTGTTGGTATAAGACAGAGGAAAATCAAAATTGCAAGTTGACTAATATTCTATGATTTGAAAAAGAAACAAAACAAATAATTTTTAGACCTCTACTCTACTGAATGTCAAGATATTACTCCTGTCACTGGATCTTGATTTCAATAATTTGTATGGCAATTTGCAGCTTACCTCTTCACCCATGTAAGGTTTGGGCATGGGACTGATATTCTCACCATATTCATCTAAAGCACCTTGTAAAATTTATCTGCTAGAAATCTGAATTCCTTTGGAAGAGCATGTTAAACATCAAAATGCTCACCTTTCCGTTTAACAATGTGCATGATATCAATTTAGGACCAAAGTAAAAGCATGTTTAAATAGGTACATAACTAAATCCTGTGAATAACTTACACTTCAGTGACTCTTAACATTTTCTTAAGTCAGGCTCACATTCACAAGAGAATGGAATAAGAACAAAAACACAAAGAAGTCCTGAATTTTGCAGGCAGTTAAGTTGGTCTTCAGTGCAATTTCAGTAGGCCCATGTAGGTAGGGCCTGTCCATGTATGGGTATGTGTACAAAAAGCCCTGCTAAAACTTATTGTTATTTACTCATAGTGATGTCTTCTATGTTCAAACGAGAGATATATACATATATATATGTATAATGAAGGATTTTCAATTGATGAATACATGAAATTAGCAATTTTTTATTCTAAACGGTTCAGTTGTATGAGAAATATGCACAACATATATATTAATATGCTCTATATCTACAAGTAGAAATTATGTGTATTTTAAAAATGTCTGCTGCAACTTTACGTAATTTAGCTTTGCATAGGTCTATGAACACATATAGGTCCAATATCTGTTTTAAACTCTGAGGCCTTAAGATTGTCTTTTCCAAATGTAAGTTTCACAACATAAAGCATTAAGAACATGCCAAATCTAATAATCAGTAATTTAGGCCAGTATTGATGCCTAAGATATATACCTTTGGTATAAATTAGATAAAATCTTAAGATTCCTATAGAAGTGTTAATTAAGAAGTAACTTGATTTTTTTCCCACAATTAAAAAAGGAATTCAAATTCAGATTTCACTTAATATGTTACTAATTACATCTTGACCTGTGGATGAAAATGTCAACTATAATGATCTCTAAAAATGAGAAGTAATGTGGATTAATTGGATACACTTCTAGAAAGCAATTTTTCTTTTATTGTGATTATGCATCTATATATTGTTTTGCAAACTTTATGCCTCCAAGCTGAAGTTAAGAAAATAACGGTCATTAAGCTTAGTTTTTTAAACTATTTTTTTCTCTATACTTCATCAATTTATTTATGTATTTGCTATAAAAAAAGAAAGAACATTTTCCCAGTAAGCCTATCTGCAAATTAATATGATGGAACAGAACAAAGGGTATATGTCAAGTTAGTTCCTTGTATGAAACAGATTAGGTAACCACAGGGAAAAAGAAAAATCTACATAATAAGTAATAGTGATCATCATCATAAAAATGCATTATTTTGAAATGTAGTTAGAATATATTGTGCTTGCTGTACAGCAGACATTATTTCATGTATTGTTAATTGGTTTTGCAATCTTTTATTACATGAAAAAGCTTATTTCAGACTTTGGAAATACGAAGAACTTTCTTTACAAATAAAGTAGTCATTATAACAGAAGGGAACACAGTAGCAAGGAAACTGAGAAAAATTAATCAGAAAAGCAAATTCTTCCTGCAAACTTCCTGCTGCCTTACTCCTTAATGCAATTTCTTAAGAGGGACTTAGTACACCGGCTCAACATTGCTTTCTAGGTTTTCTCCTATTCACAGTTATTTTAAAAATCCCAAATTGAGTTCCCTGCATAATTTTCAAGCTCTTGAGAAGTGAGATATAAAACAGAAAATGCTTTCTACCCTTTATTGTTGAGATCATAAAAGAGTTTTTAACAATCTGAAAGCAACAACGTTGTGAAATAAATCACAATAAATTCACATCCCATTGCCTACTCAGTCAAGCCAGAGATGTGAAATGACACATTTACTACTCAGTTGCCAGGGAGAGAACTTCTGCAGAGGGAGGGCAACCTCTGCTCAGCAGACAGACCTACCCAGGAAGCTGCAATTGCAACCTTCAACTTTTCACTTCCCTGAAGCAAAAGAGGAGTCCCAGATCCAAGCAGTCCTCCAGTTTCTTCATTCTGTATTAACTTTTAGTCACCTGTCCTCACTCCAGGAAAAGTTAAGGGGGTAGGTGATGTTGTTTGGAAATCAGTGCTGTATATTCTGCTGAGAGGTTTGAATTTACTCCTTATTTACAACAGCTGTGGTTTGGAGACTCTGAATGCTTGGAGACTCCTTCTACCAAGTACTGCAGTAAAACTCATAAGTAATGCAATGTCTTAATAAATAATAAAGCAGTGGTGGTAAATTAAGCAACTCAGAGCAGCAAAGAAAGCTCCTATGCTGCCTTCCCCTTCTTACCATCTTAGCAGCTGTCTACATGCATTTTATAAAGTTTGTTGTTTACATTAATTCCATTTCTCTTATGTCATTAATCCTCAGATGAGCTGCAAACTTCTCTAAAGGAAAAAAATAATTCAGAAAATAAATAGGCCATTCTATTGCTATGCTAAAGATAAATCCTGATCAAATTCTTATTTAATCATTAATACAAACTGTGGAAAACTAAAGATAGCTGGTATGTCATTTCCTGAGAACAAATGAAAAGTTCCAAATAAAGAGGAGGATGATTTGAGTGATTTCTTTCATAAGACATAAAATGTAATGGGAAAACACCTGGTTCTCACACTAATTTGACCTAATTTTATTTATAAAAGTTTTCAGTGTGCTAAGGGAAATGCATGCAGGGAATTCTAGATATAAAATATTCTCTTATTTCCTAGAACCATGCACAAAGTCTGGAAATAAAAGACCTATCATCACAATGATTGATACTAATGGAAATGTTTAATGGCTTTTAATATAATTCTCTATTCTTTGATATATAGTGAAATATTATTCTGCCAGCCAAAGGCATAAAATATTTAAAATTATCTCAAAGTGAAGAATTTTACACCTGTAAAAAAGTAAGGGACTCTGTAATTTCCAAACAAGATGCAGTTATGTTATTTGTATCAAAATGTCTTGGAAAGGTGTTGAAAGACACTTTTCTCTATAATATACTGCCCTCAGAATCTGATTGGCACTAATCCTATTTCTTTTATGGTATGACATCAAGAACATCTGTTTACACATATGTGTTCATAAACTAAATTCCTCTTTAATGTTATATCAGTCAGGTTTGGGGGTTTTTTTAACTAAAAAGACAAGAAATAGAACTAGATTAAAAAGATACATCAATTTTTTCTTATATTTCTTTCAAAAGTGATGGAGAAGGCCATTGTTTTTTACATATATATGAAAAACTGCAGAATAGTTTTGAGCTACTGGCCTTTGTTAGATTATCCTGTGCAATGTAAATAATATATCCAAAGACACTCTCTGCCTTCAGGTTCCTGAAAATTCACAAACCAAAATTTCTCCATTGCTATGAAAACTGAAGCACATTCATGAAATTTGTGTTGATTCTTGTCAAACTGAGCTTAAGGAGCTCAATATCAGCTACACAGAATCTAAACTTCTCAGGAAAGAGAATAATTCATGGGTCTCAAAATGCCTGTGAGTCCTCATTGCAGAGACATGAACATTTTCACCCAAAGCAGAGAAGGTGGCTGCCAGCTTCAGTAGTAGGTAAATGTCTGCCTGTGTCAGGCTAATTAAATAAAAATTTTAAAACTTAAGGAATAGTGATCTACTCTCTTGTCCTTCAGTCATGCTAAAGAGTCTTACATTAAATGGAAAATTTTACAAGTCCATGTCTGAATTTTTTTTTTCTATTTTAAATATCAACCACTTTGAGGACAAGAAGAAATTAGATTTAAAAATAATTCACTGTCATATACTTGTTCTTACTTATGCTGATGAGTGCAGAAAAAAATTTGACATTTTACAGGTAAGAAACAAGCGGAAAGGAACAGTAAAAAATCTTGAGTAGAAATAGAATATGAGATCCTTATTCTACATGCCACAGTCTACCTCATTTCTTTAGCACCATGGCACTGTCTATGCAATTGCATCCCCACTAAAACATACGATGACTTGATCCCTTGCATCCTCTCTATATAGCAAAGGACTCTTATGTCATAATATGTCCTTGCTGAAAACATCATAAATTTAGAATTTTTTTCTGGAACTCAAATACACTCTAGTATTTATTTCCTCTAGCTCCTAAGAAAGCATGTAAGTAATATTTACCATTTTTTTTTCCTTAGACGGTGTATATATATATATATATATATATATATATATATATATATATGATCCTTCTTTATTGGGCCTCAGCAATGTCTTTGAGGCTTCAGTATTAATTTGCTTTGCTCACTGTTCAACTTCTGCTGGAGTCTTATGTGTCATTTCTAAGAATATTTTAACCTTTCTGTTCTGTGAATCTGTAGGATACATTTTTTCTTGCAGGATCTACTTCCATATTACAGCCAAAAATACCTACTGTGATATTGAAAAAAAATTACTTGCTTTATTTGGAATTTTCCTTTTTGAATGGAGTCAAGTTCAAAAAAAGTTATCATATTTATTAATGAGACTAAATGTTAAAAGAAAAAATCTTCTGTTTTGCAGAAGAATGAAAACAAGACCTCTTCAATGCTGTTTCGGAGACACTTTTGAATCTCAAGGATTCTCTCTTCTTTATCATTTTAATTACTGAAGTGACAAAAATAGCAGTGCAATCTTTATTTTCCCATTATACTCAACTGAAAGAAAGAGAGAGTGAGAGAATGTGACAGATGGCATTACAAAACTAAGTATTTTTCTCTGCAGTACCTCTTAACTTTGGTATATGCACCATGGGTGACCAGATTCTGAATCTGGGATTTATTTAATCACCTAAAGTGAGGTGTTCTGAATACTACTGTAAATGTCTATTTTCAGCTCTTTCTAGCCTAGATACTGCGCCATGCCTAGGTATGGAACAGTGCCTGATTATGTATTTCCTTAAAATTAATGCTCTTTTTTCTTAAAATATTTAGAGTTTAAACGCAAAGGATATGTTATTTTGTTTCTAGCTACAAGAATATCTTCCTTTGTCCAAAACCATTAGTCTTTTTCCTGTTGCAAACCCTTGTGTATCTAAAACATTTTGGGTCCTTATTCAGCTTGCCTCTATTAGTGACCTAGAAATTATTGGCAAAATTTCTGACAAATTAAAGAAAGAGTTAAATGTTGCAGCTTCTTTGGCTTTCTGTGTTCACTTTTCAGAAATATCAGCTGCTCCTGTGAGAGTCTGACAAATTTCAAGTTCATCCAAGCTTGCTTAGTGACAAAATAAAATAATTTTCAAATGGAAATTAAACAGCTTTTTCTTTTCGACTTGTTGTTCTTTTTCTTTGCAAAAGCTGAACTCTATTGTATACCAGGAGCAGTGACAGATTGTGGTGATAAAACTACACTGACAGTGCTTTTATTGTGAGCGTCCTTCATCATGCTTTTATGGAACTCAAATGTATCTTTGGCAGTCCCTGGCCTCTCTTCACTGCTTGCAGTTTTATTCTCCTTAGACTTATGATAATGCCAAGCAGTAGAAGTCGCCAGTGATAGAACAGAGGTTAATTAACACACCAGATGGGGAGAAAGACCTGTTGAAATGTTCTACAGATTCTTGGCCAAAGTCCAGGCACAGAGGTTATTATAAGGTCCAGGCAGAGTCCCAACGACACTGGACTCACGGCACCGGCAGAGTGAGTGGCTGCACACACAGCCAGGGACTGTGACACACTGCACCAAGACATGTTATGGAACAGGAGCTGGAGCAGGCAGATGGGCTAGAGGATTTCTTGCTGCTCATTCAAAGGATCTTTCACCATTTGCAAGATTTAGCGAAAATATTCTCTGTTGTTTCATTTTCTTTTGATGTGTATAGATAAAATAATTAGATCATCCCTCCCAAAACTGTTAAAACAGTGATTGTCTGAGATTTCTAAGATAACCTAGTCATCCAGGCTCCCTTTGAAATCAAAGGGAGAGATACCTTCCAAGAAAAATCAATCCCTTTTGTGGCAGACACCTATTAGTTATATGTAATGATATCCTATTTGTTATTCCAGGCCCTCTCACAGAGCTCTAGAACCACAGTCATAAACAGTTGTCTGGGGCAAATGTTCGTTAACTTCCAATAAATTTAGATACCACATTATTTTTTACAAAAGTGATATAGAAAGTATTTATAAAGGCTTCTAACATGAAATAGATTTATAAGAACAAAATAGTTTTGTTTGTCCAGTTTAGTGCTTTCAGCATTAAAAAGATTAGAAGGAATGAAATGGTTTTGTTTAGCTCCCGCAGACACTTGTTTAGCTGAGAGCAATACTGAAACCCTTAAGCAAAATTAGCTGAGAAAGGAAAATGCGGAGACTCTTGTTATAATATGAAAAGTAATTTAAAATTATTAATTATTCCATCTGATATTTAGTGTGGATATCATAGAACCTCTTTATTCTGCCTTTTCTCTGACTATAACAGGGAATTTTCCCTTATGTTTTCTCTGCTAATTAGAAAACAAGCTCACCAGAAAGCAAAGGAACTTTGCCTGGCTGAAAATAAAGGAATTTATAAAGTAATAGAAATAGAAGAAATGTTTCTAAAGAAAAAATCAAAATTCAGAAAATCTGTCATTTGAAATACTTGTTTAAGATAACTTCAAGTAAAATAAAATTATGTACAACAGGTGCAAGTAATGAAGTTCAGGTCAAATTAAATTTGGTTAACTGCTTGTTATTCTCCACCTTGTGTTGCATAAGTTTGAGCAGTGATCCAATAAGCATCCAGACTATTTTCAATTTATTTGCACATATATTTTTTTTAAGGTTTAGAAACATGTTAAATATCCTCTTGACTACTTTCTATAGCACCTGCTCTTGAATAGGGGAGGATGTGGAATGAAAAGAATATGATTTTATTAGGTAGTCCCTTTGAATTACTCTTAGCCATTTATCTTCTCCATATTACACTTTTATCCAATTGTTTTCACAATTTTGCTGTGCTAAAAATAACAAGAATAATTTATTTTAAAGAGTTATTAATAATTTTAAATTACTCCTAACATAAGAGAAAACACAGTTTATTTTAGTACAGCCTGGTTTTATATCCCATAAAACACATTTTAGTTTAAAGTTACACATGGTCATTGATTAAACCTTGCCAATACTTCTACAAAGGCATTTGGATTTATAACATAACAAATAATCACTTGATATACTAAAAGCAGTGTTTACAAGAAAAAGAAAAAACAGGGAAAAAATATGTAAAAAAAGTTATTTTACATTTAGGAGAAAAGACACATTTTAAATTTATTTTTCTTTTTTAAATGCTACTTAAACATCTGAATCCTGCAAATTTGAAATATTTCTTGCAGCTTAGCATTACAATCCCTTTGTTCATGTCATTTGTATTGCACTTTTGATGGTATGAAAGTTAGAAGACGGATGAAAGTTTAATGTTTCAGTTGTAGTGTTTTCATTGGTTTTTAAAGCGGTTTTGAGGTGGATTCTGAATAAAATCATTTCCAATTCAAATAAGTTCAGAATTTTTTTTGTTCATACCTTATTTCACAGCAAAGTCAGATTTTATTTTGTTTTATTATCTCACTTTCTTTCATCTCATTTATTTCACACAACTGGCAGTCTCTGGATAGGATAAAAACATATTTTTCAAGTGTTAAATGACACTTATGTTTTTATCATCTCCCACTGCTGTCATGAGATGCCTTTCCTGTGTAATCTAAAAAGAAATCTACTGAAAGCCACAACAATGGTAATCGATCCTCTCCCAGGTTTGCCATTCCTCTTCAGGAAGTTCCTGACCTAAAAACAGTAGATAAGTTTCTTTCTAGTGTTAGCAAGTATTGTTGTTCTTGCCCATTTCTAGTTTTCTTTTCTGGGCATGGGCTAATGGCCACTTCTGAATACTAACCTATATCCAAATTTAATCTTACTTGACCATTCTTTACTTTCCCAAACATTTATATGGTAAGTCTATTGCCTTACCTTAACAACAGTAAAGATACATTTACATTAAAAAAGAGAATCAGGATGGCACTATGCAGCATGGAATACATTGTTAATGAATTAATCAGATTTTAAATTCCTGAAGCACATACTCTTGGTAAGTAGAGGCTCAGTGAAAGCTTTTCTAGGTATTCTGCACCACATTGGATTGAGATACATCTTTTCAAGCATTCCCCAGCTGAATTCTAAGGAGTCCTGACTGCTAAGGAGTCCTCTGGAGACAGAAGTTTGACAACACTTTCTTTTCTCTGCATTGGTTAGACCTGGGTCTTGTTTTCCTGAACCACTCAGCTCAGGAATGAAGTGGAGGAGGTTGATTGGTATAAATGAGGCAGTCTGGGCTCATTTCAGCTGTGAATTAAAATATAACAAGACTGAGGTGATGACAGTTCATTTTCTATTATTTCATAACATTATGTAAGTTGCTAAAATTACTGTCTTTTTTTCTCCCTTCAATTTTACAGTCAGAAAATCCTCAAACAGGTTCATTTATACTACCTGTCTGAGACTTTGCCTGGGAAAGTGTATGAATTTCCAATTAACTCAGATTAATTTGCTCCTGCCATAATCAAAATCAAATTGAACATCAAATCAAGTATCCAACGTGTTGCAGCCTAGCAGCACAATATAGGAACAAGCTGGTATGTAGCAGACTATTTGTTATATAATAGTTAAATAAAGGAGATTATAGGTAATAATACAGGTGACTAGGCAGGAACTCTCCATTCCTCCTTGCTTCTTTGGTTTGGAACAGTGATAAAATATACCTTTGAGTTTGGCCTATAAAACACCTTTTGAAAATGCTGTAACTAAAAGAGCTGCCTGCCTTATGCCAGGGCACAGGACCTGCTATTTTTACAGCTCTCAGGGTCTTGAGGAGCTATTGTCATCATCTAAACCTGAGTTTCTATTGCTCAGTTCCCATCAGAATTCTATTGACAATGCCTTCAAACGACAGACACCTGCCAGTTAAACAGGTACCCCAGTTAGCACCAGTGGAATTGATTCACTTCAGGGACAGCAGATGTCTGTTCCCTGCTCCTACAGTTCTGATGCACAGGAATGAGAGATAATCTGGATTTTAGAAGTGGAAACTGAAGGTTTTATTTACCTCCCTGAAGTATCAAGCAGAGACATATCTGTACTTGAGAAGTTGACATATAGCACCCAGCTTCCTTTGAACTACTTGCTGCTACCTGTGTATTTCTACTCTTTAGTCAAAACTAGTCAGGTTTGTCAACAAGAATTGATTAAATTCCTTCTTTATCCTAATCTGTTTTAACCTGAAGTGACCACACAATCAGTGTGCTTCTGCACACAATTGTGTGGGTAAAAAACGCTGACACTTCAGCAAGTTTTTGGCATAACAGATAACGAAAAGAAAAGAGGATGTTTGCTGTGATCTGACTGAAGAAAGGACATGGGGAAAGGTGACCACATTTTCAGGACTGTTTACAATATCTGTCATGAGATGTCAAGGGAATCTCTCCATAACCTCAAATTAATTATTTTTCTAAAGTTCACCTAAAATGCAGCAGAAGGTAGTTATGGTCTCTCCAATTTAAATGGTGGTTTTGGAGGAGCACTTAAACTTTTGATGTTCTCCTAAAACAGTGTTTGTTATAGAAGAAACAAAGTGTATATAGCAGAATGTGAATTTAGAGCATTAGAGGCAACATTTACTCACTCCCAGAAGTGTCTGGACTACAGCTCACTCTCCCAGTTGCATCAAAGAAGATGTATTTTTTGTGCTCTCTCTAGCTATGCCCTTACTGAAAACTTCTCACTGTAATTAATTACAAGATCTATGTTACTGAAAGTCTTCCAGAGAAAGTTAACTGATAGTATGGCTGAATGAATATTTTCATTAAAACCTTATCAATGGACATGCATTTTGACTAGGAAATTATTGATATTTTATGAGAGAAGACAAAAAAAAAAAAAAAAGAAGAGAGGGAAAAGATCTGGAAATTCAAAATCTTTGGGTGATATGACAACTTTAGTAAATATATTACATGTTCATGCTGGTACCTGTCATTCATGGGTTCATACGGGCGCAAAGTATGAACTTAAATTCCCACAGAGGAAGTGTTTTCTTTGGCTGCAGGTCAGAGATGAGAACAGTGTAAGAGCATTTCAGACAATCTCTTAGACCACAGGGTACTCCAGACAACAGCCAGGAAATTTGAAAGACAGCAGTAAAAAACATTTATTAAAAGCTGTCAAGAAAGAGAATGGATCAGAGCAAAGCTAAACCAGGCAAAAGGTTCCGGAATGTGTCATTGGAGAATGGTTTCCTTTGGGATAAGATTCTATTCTAGGCAAATACATCACGGGCCACCATGGAAGATATTGCAGTAGAGATTTCAAGCAGCATCTAGGCAGAGTTTAACCAAAGGCCAGTTACAGAGATCAGTATGTTAGTGGGAGTGGCTATGAGATAACCTGAGCACACACTGTGACACCTGTGAGTGTGTGCTGCCTTTGCCAATGCTACCTGTACATCCCTCTTGAAAGGTCTTGTAAGGTCTTGTATGGTCTCTCCAATTTAAATGGTGACACTTCTTGCCAGGTTTCATAAGGTCTCTGCTCCTATGGAACCCTGCAAGAGCATGATGCTGGGTGTGAACACTGCTGTGCCATCTAGAATGTTCAGCATTGTGCAGGTGAAAGACTGACAAATCTATTCACTTGTCAGAATGTCGTAAAGATATAAAGAACACTAGGGCTGGATCCCACCAGAGATGGGATCTGAGCAGCATGTCATGAGGGAAGACTCATCTGATGTTAAAACAGCTGGGGCTCCCAGCAGCAGAATGGACATGAGACTGCTAACGCCTTTTCTACAACTTCAGTCTTAACCTTGCAGTTAACCAACAACGAGTGACTTTGTTTTTCTTATTGAGATCCTTAAAGATGATTCTTTCCTATGAAAGGAAAATGTCAGCACTCCAATACTAGGGCTGACAATGGAAATTAATGGTTAGTAAATTAAAAGTTACTGAAGTTGGTAACAAACTCACAAAAAATTCTAAATATTAATTTTAACATTCAAGCTCAGACTTGTAAGATAACAATTAAATTGGTTTCTTATTCTGTTATTTTTTGGTCAAATGATTACATATAGAACAAGCCCTGGGGATCTACTTTAGGACCTAATTTTTGCTAGCTTTATTGTTCCTTCATACTAAATAGCTATGTAATGGATTACCAGAATATATGAAAAGTGTCGGGCTCATCTATTACACTATTCATGTTTTATCATGAAAACTATAACATTTGTTTGGAAAAAAATTCTTGCCTACTTTTTTATGAGAAAGGGGAAAGATGTTCCGTTTCCTCACTGGAGAACAGAATAGAAAAGAAATATTTTTTCAAGAAGATTATATGTTATTATTGGGCCTCGGCTAGTTGGTTTTCTGTGTTCTGCTCCCTTCCTCAAAAAAAGTTTATTTCCACTTCCTCTCTGAATTAAATTTGGTTTGTTTATAATGATTTTTTTAATACCTTTCTTCTAAGAGAAAGGAATTTTAAAAACTACTTAATTCTGTACAGATTTACTGAAGAAATAAGAGTGATCAAAGATTTACTCAGAAAAAAAATCCCATTCTGTAAATCATATTATCTCTATGAATAATTAAAAATCCACAGTTTTAATAAGAAGCTAGCTTAACAATAATATCATAGCCATCATAAGACAGTCTTTATTAAATATTAATTATTTTGGATCTGTAGATCTTCAAAAATGAAGAAAGAGGTGACAACAAAACTCTTTCCCTAGCTACAAGGAAACCCAAACAAAAACAAATCATCTATCCCTATCCTGTACTAGTGAAATGAGTAGCAAAAGTATTTCATTCATCTCTTTGTGTGCCTTCAGTTGATTCTTCAGAATCAGGCAAATATACTCTACAGCCACTGGCAGCTTACTTTGCTCTAATTCCTGGAAAAATGAGCTTTGGTTTGCAATGTCCTGATTATAAGTGAAGGACATGTATGGTAAGTGAAGGACAGCTTCTTTTGACAAAGTCTTAGGGGAAAAAAGAGAAAAATCAGAGGCAAAGGATTCTGTCACAAATATCTGACCTAAAATATAGATTTTCAGGATTTCATAGAAGTACATTTTAAACTTTAAACCACTTTAAAAAAAAGTGAGTGCATTTCAAGTTAAAAAATAATGTAAAATATTTTTGTTAAGTAATTTATGTTCTCTTGTTTTAGTCAAAATAAAAAAAATAAGTACAGCAAATTCTTGATTGAAGTACTCTTTGCATTAATAATGACAGCTTTAGCAGTTTTATAGCTGCAATATCTCGTCAGTCTAGGTCTAAAGATCTCGCAAATATGCTTTAAAGTCTTTTTCATCCATTAGCATGAATTTATCAAAGAATTAAAAAAATTAATTTTCATTTATTTGCAAAGTTGCATGAAAAACTCTAATATCTTTTAGGTTTCCGAATGAAATATGCTTGCTTAATTATTCAAATTTTATGTACGTCCAAAAACTTCAATACCTAGTACCCAAACCTCATGTTACTTACAATCCTTTTTTTATTTTATTTTAAATATTATCATAAGAACTGGAGAAGTATTACAAGTTCTGTTTTCCAGTGGCTAAAGAAAACCCATTTCAAAGCAAAAGAAAGCCTCTGATAATCCACAGTAATGCACTCAATTCCTCTGAAACGTTAATCCTTATAATTAATAGCACACTCTTTCTTTACACTTTTTAATATGTTTTGTGTAGTCATCCAAGCAATTAATTTGATACATAGGAAGGCCCAGCCTGTCTCAAACTTTTGTGGCAATCCAAGGAAAAAATACACAATCGAAACACTGTATAGTGAAAACACCAAGACCAAATTATTTTTATAAGCATAAATACTGTGATTTTTCTGACTCTGAATGTTCAACTGAGAAGGTTCTCCAGAGGACTTCTCATGATAAAATAATTTACACAAGGCTAGCATTTATTTTGGGCATAGAGGTACTGTTAGCAGTAAAAGGTAGAGGTTTCTTAATATCCAGAATGAAGTCTGCTCATAGTTACAGGCACCAAAAGTTAAAAAATAAAAATAAATTAAAAAATAAATCCCAAAGTCCCAAAACTAGGCTTTTGTACAGACAACTGGTTTGGTTTACACATATGTAGTTCTCCTATATGTGTTGTCCTAGGCTCACAGTTCAGGCATATCACATTTTTATGGCTATTTTTAAGAAAAAAAACATATATGCATTACACGAACATACAATCATACAGATACTACATTCTTCATTAATCCAATTTATTAATGCAAGTAACAGATTTTTCAGAGAACACTGAATTTGTTGTGCACATTTTTCAGGCTGATATTTTCTTGCAACAAATCTTTTGTTAGGTTGCATTTTGTTTAAAATCAAGTTCACAATAAACATTTAAAATAAACCAGATTTCTGAAGAGTATTTGTGGATCCTATAATTAATCAAAAAACTGAGACTCAGTGAGGCCATACGAAATACAGCTCTAACTATTGTCAGGTTGCTCCAAGGAATATTTAAATCAATTTTTAATTGCTTATGAATTTACCAATTCAAACCTTCTGGTTTCTGACATTTTTTTGAATGAAGTAATTTTTAAGACAGGCCAACCTACCACATCACATGGAGATAGATGCTACACTTAACTAAAAATTATTTTTAATTCTGCATGAAACATTCTTCTGTGTGGTCTGTGATAGTACTTAGAAATATATTGAACAAATAAAAGAGAAAAAAGAAGGAACAAAGGTGAAGAAAGTCAAGGGTTACAGCAAAAAGTATGGAAAATTATATTGGTTTTTCAGTGAACCAACAAAATCCTGATATTGCCATAAGTATGATTCTATTTTGATTTTAGGCTGCTGTGGGGGCTTTTTTTGGTGAAAAGACAGGCCAATTGAGCTCCATAACCTCAGATAATATTAATAAAAATACAAAAAATTTGTAAGGTAAAAATTTTAATTGTATGCATTTGAAACTAAATTTTAATCCTTCCAACATTATTCTATTTTTTTTCCACACTGGAAACGCTTTACAAAGCACAGAAATATGTAAAGAAATTAAATTGCCATTTTTCTAATTGATCATAAACAACACTGGAGAATGAAAAGTGTTTATGTATTACGTACTGTAAAAGCAAACATAAAGTGGACATTTGTTAATTTAATGAACTTCATAATCTATGACTAGAAATAATCAGTATTTATCTTATAACTAATAGATGGGATCATATTTGTGACAACACGCTTAATGATAAAAAAGTGAAAGGAAGCAGAATATTGCCACCTTTCTTCCCATGTCTTTCTGCTAATTTATTTTCCCAGAATATTTTTTCCAGAATCTCACTACACAACAGACTTAAATGTCTGATGGATACAGATCTGAGAATGCATCTGTATTTTCTTTTCTCTACGATCTAGAAATGTTTCTCTTACACTAGAAAGTGTCCAAAAGAGGACAGTGAAGATGGTTCAGGGCTTAGATAGAAAGCCATACACAGAGAGGCTGAGGTCACTTGGCTTGCTCAGCCTAAAGAAGACGAGGCTGAGAAGAGACCTCATCTCCAGCTTCCTCGTGAGGGAAGTGGAAGGGAAGGTGATGATCTCTTCTCTCTGGCAATCAGTGACAGGGCCCAAGGGAATGGCCTGAAGTTGTCTCAGGAAGGATTAGGTTGGGTATTAGGAAAATGTTCTTCACCCAGAGGGTGTTTGGGCGCTGGAACCGGCTCCCCAGGGAAAGTGCAAGCACCAAGCCTGGCAGAGCTCAAGAATCTTTTGGACAATGCTCCAGGCACACCTTGGGACTGTCCTGCGCAGGGCCCGGAGCTGGACTTGATGATCCTTGCAGATCCCTTCCAAGTCAGGATATTCTATTCTATGAAAATATCACCACTTCAAATGGCAGAATGTACTATTACTCTTCCAATAACATTGAGACAATTTTGCTGATAAACTTCTTACACTCTTCAATTAATTATTTTCTCTTTTAGAGTGTTTTGAATCACTTCTTACACATAGCCTCCAAATAAACTATGCTTTAAAGTACTCTAGGAGCAAAAGTAGCAGTGTGTGTTACTGAATCCCTTGCCTATTGCTTTTAAATACACCAAAGGAACACGCTCTCAAATCTGCAGACAGAAAACACTTCAATGGAAAATTGACAATTTTATCTCTACAAATTTAATGAAGAAACAAAATTACTTTAATAGCATGTATCAGTAGGGACATGCAGAAGTAATGTCACTGTGAATAAGTCTTGGAAAACAATTAACCTTTGAAGCAATATCTTGCTGTATTGTGTTTATGTGACAAGGTTTTGGTAGCGAGGGAGTTACAGGGTGGTTTCTGTGAGAAGCTTCTAGAAGCTTCCCCCATTTTCAAAAGAGCCAATCCCAGCTGACTCCAGGATGAATGTGCTGCTGGCCAAGGCTGGACCCATCAATCCTGGTAGCACCTCTGGGATAACAGATTTAACGAGGGGTAAAAAAATGCCGTGCAAGAGAAGCCTGGACAGAGGCATGAGAACATGTAAGCAGAAAAGTCTGGCTAATATCAAGGATGGTAAAGAAGAAGGAGGAAGAAATTCTCCAGGTGCTGGGGTAGAGATTCCGCTGCAGCCCGTGGTACAGACCTGCTGCAGTGCAGCAGGTTTTCTCTCTGAAGCCCATGGAGGATCATGGGGATGTAAAGATCCACCTGTAGCCCATGGAGAATCCCACTCCATGCGATCGTGTATCAGGTCAGTACCCAAAGGAGGCTGTGAACCCATGGGAAACCCATGATGGAGCAGGCTCCTGGCCTCATGAAGAGAGGAACCTGCAGTGGAACAGGCTTAATGGCATGAGCTATTACCCTGTGGCAGCATTCACTCTGGACCATCCTGTACCTGAAGGATTGCATCCTACAGTAGGGACCCACACTGGAGCCGTTTGTGAAGAACTTCAGCCCATGGGAAGGACTCTCACTGGAGAAGTTCATGAAGGTTGGTGTCCCATGCAAGGGACACCACAGTGGAGAAGGGAAGAGCGTGAGGAGTCCACCCACTAAGGAGGAATGAGTGGCAGAAACAAGGTGTGATAACTGACCACAGTCCGC
This sequence comes from Ammospiza nelsoni, assembly GCF_027579445.1. NCBI lineage: Eukaryota > Metazoa > Chordata > Aves > Passeriformes > Passerellidae > Ammospiza > Ammospiza nelsoni. The sequence goes on from NC_080634.1 coordinate 84,069,292, forward strand.
ATTTCCTACTCCTCTGTGTTACTGGTAGGATGAATTAGAGAAAATAAGGAATGGGCTTAAACCTAGGAAGAGGGAGGATAGGGGGAAGATATGATAAGGTTTAATTTTATTTCTAATTTCCTAGTCTGATTTGTTGTTAAATTATTTTCCCCAACTTGAATCTTGCCCATGACAGTAACTGGTGAATGATTTCTGTCTGTCCTTATCCCACAAGCCTTTCAATATATGTTCACTCCCTTGTCCAGCTGAGGAAGGGAGAGATAGACCTCTGTAGAGGGGACTTGGCATCTCAAGAGGGTCAACACATAACCCTTTCAAAGTCTTTTGCTCGAGCACTTGAAGTTACAACACAAATCTCCAAAGAGATAAAATTCTGATTATTCAGTGTTGACTAATAGATTATCACTGTTTACCATAACATACCTTTGCTTTTGATGCAGTCTAACACAAATTATCTAGCTTTCCAAAGCCTGTATTTTGATTTTATATTGAGCTTGTTATTAACCACAATCAAATATGCAAAGTTATATTCTAAATTTGTACCTTTTTTCCTGAATGACTGTTATTTTCCAATTAGTCATATTGGTATAATCAAGAATTTGTCAAATTATGTTTTGATTAATGAAATTTTTTCTGTTATACTTAATAAGCACACAATGGCAATCATCACTGAGAGAAACCTTCTCCCATCTGGGTTTTCATATTATAAAGAATGAATGTGTTATTAACTGGCTACAATTTTGCTCAGAAACCAACAGATATTATGAACCACAGTCAGAAAGTATGTATAATGACTGTTTGCATGTTTAAACACAAGTGGGTACTTTGCAGCATCATTTTATGATTGTTAGCCTAACTCTGAAGACAGTCTTCCGGTAGTCTTTGAGCATATGTTTGAGGAACTGGCAGTTATAGTGGCATTTCTCAAAATAGTTTCCTCAAAAAAGAGCAAGTTCAGTTTTAAAGATACAGATTCCTTTTATATTCCTATCAGCATTTTTGCAGGAAATAAAGTGGGAGTGGAAAATGCAATTGGAAAGTTCTTTCACACCCTTAACTTCTTCTGCTTAACGAAGAAGAATAATGGCTGAAATTGCATCTTCTGAAGTCCTAGCTTCAAGCTGCCTTCTGAGATATTGCATATGTTATTTCAAAGTTATACTGTGGGCCTGGCATTGCTGTTGTCTGGTGTTTCCATTTTCTTTTCTCAAAAAAATATAGATAGATTGTTTAGACTAGATGGTTTGTGATTCTGGTGTGGGATTTTTTTTATTTCGGTTTTTGTCAGAGTAGCAACTCAAGAAATGGTACTAACAAGTGCAAACATCTGTGGATCAAAAGCAAAGATAATTCATATTCAAACCTATAAATGCTAAAGGAACTGAATTTTGTAATGTTCCATTCATTTTCTCCAAAGGGAACTTATTCTGTAATTAATGTTCTTTTTAACTGAATTTTACTGGACCTAATGAAAGCTTTACCAGAACTGATAGGCTTCCATGAGAAGCTCAAGTTCTGATTCATTACATTCAGCAGAAAGACATTTTGTCAGAAAGTCCTCCATCAGATGTAGAAGCAAGGCCCCTGAATTTCACTATCATGCCAGAGAGGAAGTTCTGGGTAGCTGATATGAAACATATGGATGTGCCAGATACTGTGTTCTTATGAAGAGCATGTTCTATACCATTCACCCTTCTGAAACAGATACCCTAATATATATATATATGTATGTATATTACCACTATATTAATATTTTCTAGTTTTGTAGAATTTCTAGTTTTGTACA